>NW_027397063.1:81060635-81202810 GCF_003265705.2 Callorhinus ursinus | reverse complement strand
TTTTTTTTTTTTTTTTTTTTTTTTTTTTTTAGTGTCAGTAGTTCTTTACCATTCAGGACATGAGATTAAATGTGTAAAGATAATGACAGTGCCTCAAATATAGTTCCTATCCTTTAGTTTCTCCCTCAGGGTCCACTTCTATAGTTGGGAGGTGAGATAGCAGCCATCAGCAAGTGGTTTTCCCCATCTATTAAAGCAATACAATATACAACGCCCCTATCTTTCCAACCATTTTGACAGTGAGTTTAGAGAACAGATGAATGACTGAGAATATGAATGAGAAAATGTATTGCTGTTATCATTATCACTTAGCACAAGGTAAAGTTCATGTGTACATATAATATATAATAGAAATATGATTATAATTCATTCATTCATTCCCACCTCCCACACCCTGCCTGTGACAACCAGCAATCTGCCATTTAGTTTGATATAGATTAGCATCTTACATGGTACGATTTCTTTATTTTTTATGGCTGAATAATATTCCTGTGTGTGTGTGTGTGTACCACAATTTCTTTATCCATCATACATCAATGGCACTTAGCACTTAAGTTGTTTCCATATCTTGACTATTGTAAATAGTGCTGCAGTAAACATGGTAGTGCATAAATCTTTTGGAATTAGTGTTTTTGTTTTCTCCCAATAAATACCCAGGAGAGGAATTGCTGGCTCATATGGTGGTTCTAGTTTTAAATTTTTGAGGAATCTCCATACTGTTTTCCATAGTGGCTGCACCAATTTGCATTTCCAGCAACAGTATATGATGGTTCCCTTTTCTCTACATCCTCACCAACACTTGTTATTTCTTGCCTTTTTGATAATAGCCATTCTAACAGGTATGAGGTGATATTTCATTGTGGTATTGATTTGCATTTCTCTGATGATTAATGATGTAGAGGATTTTTTCATGTACCTATTGGCCATCTTTATGTCTTCTTTGGAAAAATGTCTATCCAGATCTTCTGCCCATTTTTTAAATCAGATTGTTTTTGCTATTGAGTTGTATGAGCTCTTTATATATTTTGGTTATTAGCCTATTATCAGATATGTTACTTGAAATATTTTCTCTCTTTCAATAGGTTTCAATAGGTTTCCTTTTCCTTTTGTTGATGGTTTCTTTTCCTGTGCAGAAGAATTTTAGTATGATGTAATCCCACTTACTTATTTTTGCTTTTGTGGCTTTTGCATTAAAAATAAATCATTGCCAAGACCTATGTCAAGGAATGTACTGCCCATGTTTTCTTCTAAGATTTTTATGGTTTTAGGTCTTACATTGAAGTCTTTAATCCATTTTGAGTTAATTATTGTATATGGTGTAAGATAGTGGTCCAGTTTCATTCATTTGCACATGGCTGTCCAGTTTCCCCAACATTATTTATTAAAGTCCTTTCACTGTTGTCACAAATTATGGCTCCTTTGTCACAGATTAATTGACCATAAATGCATGAGTTTATTTTTGGGCTCTTTAGTCAGCTTCATTGATCTATGTGTCTATGTTTGTGCCAATACTATGCTGTTTTAATTACTATAGCTTTGTAATATAATTTGATATCAGGGAGTATGATGCCTCTAACTATTTTTTCTCAAGATTATAATTTTTAGTAATTAAAGTACAGAATTATATATAGTATCAAGTATAAGTATGTATTCAATATAAAATATATTATAAATGTAACAGTATAATTATAAATGATCATAAAATTATTGAGGTGAGAATATATACTTTGAGTCCTCTAAGTAAACGAACTTTGCTAAAAGTATAATTGGTTTCAGTCTTCACTGTGTTATGTGGTTATCCTACTTCACTGTAATAATGTTAGCTTTCCTTGCTCTGTGTCATCATTTTATGAAGCACAAATCTCATGGTGCCTTTATCCTGGCAGGACTTACCCTTACATAGGTAGACTATTTCCTTTTCCATCATTCTAAACTTATTTCTTCCCGCTCCTGGTATTTACCTTTTTCTCAATTAAGAGAGTCCCTTCATTGACTCTTACATGCAGATGACTCATTCCCGACTTCCTGCTTGAGCTCATCTTCTTATTTCTTTGAGTGGCTTCTTCATTCTCAAGCCCTATCCATTTTTCAAGCTACAGCTTTAGTTCCCATCAAAATCCTCCTTAATTTCAACATTACTGAATTCTTACTTTAAATCCCACAGTTCACTTCTTGATTACAATTTAAGTGTGTATATACGTTAGTTTCATCTTTGCTGATAGATTGTAATTTACTTGAAGCAATATCTTATATATTTTGGTTTATATATATATTTTTAATTTTTTATTGTTATGTTAATCATCATACATTACATCATTAGTTTTTGATGTAGTGTTCCATGATTCATTGTTTGTGCATAATACCCAATGCTCCACGCAGAACGTGCCCTCTTTAATACCCATCACCAGGCTAACTCATGCCCCCACCACCCTCCCCTCTAAAACCCTCCGTTTGTTTTTCAGAGTCCATCATCTCTCATGGTTCATCTCCCCCTCCGATTCCCCCTCTTCATTCTTCCCCTCCTGCTATCTTCTTCTTCTTTTTTTTTTCTTAAAATATATTGCATTATTTGCCTCAGAGGTACAGATCTGTGATTCAACAGTCTTGCACAATTCAAAGCGCTCACCATAGCACATACCCTCCCCAATGTCCATCACCCAGCCACCCCATCCCTCCCACCCCCCACCACTCCAGCAACACTCAGTTTGTTTCCTGAGATTAAGAATTCCTCATATCAGTGAGGTCATATGATACATGTCTTTCTCTGATTGACTTATTTCACTCAGTATAACACCCTCCAGGTCCATCCATGTCGTTGCAAATGGCAAGATCTCATTCCTTTTGATGGCTGCATAATATTCCATTGTGTATATATACCACTTCTTCTTTATCCATTCATCTGTCGATGGACATCTTGGCTCTTCCCACAGTTTGGCTATTGTGGACATTGCTGCTATAAACATTGGGGTGCACGTACTCCTTCGGATCCCTACATTTGTATCTTTGGGGTAAATACCTAGTAGCGCAATTGCTGGATCGTACGGTAGCTCTATTTTCAACTGTTTAAGGACCTCTATACTGTTTTCCAGAGTGGTTGCACCAGCTTGCATTCCCACCAACAGTGTAGGAGTGTTCCTCTTTCTCCACATCCCCGCCAACATCTGTCATTTCCTGACTTGTTAATTTTAGCGATTCTGACTGGTGTGAGGTGGTATCTCATTGAGGTTTTGATTTGGATTTCCCTGATGCCGAGCGATGTGGAGCACTTTTTCATGTGTCTGTTGGCCATTTGGATGTCTTCTTTGGAAAAATGTCTGTTCATGTCTTCTGCCCATTTCTTGATTGGATTATTTGTTCTTTGGGTGTTGAGTTTGGTAAGTTCTTTATAGATTTTGGATACTATACCTTTACCTGATATGTCATTTGCAAATATTTTCTCCCATTCTGTCGGTTGTCTTTTGGTTTTGTGGACTGTTTCTCTTGCTGTGCAGCTTTTTATCTTGATGAAATCCCCATAGTTCATTTTTGCCCTTGCTTCCCTTGCCTTTGGCGATGTTTCTAGGAAGAAGTTGCTGCGGCTGAGGTCGAAGAGGTTGCTGCCTGTATTCTACTTTAGGATGTTGATGGACTTCTGTCTCATATCTGGGTCTTTCAAACATTTGGAGTCTATTTTTGTGTGTGGTAAGGAAATGGTCCAGTTTCATTCTTCTGCATGTGGCTGTCCAATTTTCCCAACACCATTTGTTGAAGAGACTGTCTTTTTGCCATTGGACATTCTTTCCTGCTTTGTCAAAGATTAGTTGACCATAGAGTTGAGGGTCCATTTCTGGGCTCTCTATTTTGTTCCACTGATCTATGTGTCTGTTTTTGTGCCAGTACCATACTGTCTTGATGATGACAGCTTTGTAATTGAGCTGGAAGTCCGGAATTGTGATGCCGCCAGCTTTGTTTTTCTTTTTCAACATTCCTCTGGCTACTCAGGGTCTTTTCTGGTTCCATACAAGTTTTAGGATTATTTGTTTATTTCTTTGAAAAAAGTGGATGGTATTTAGATGGAGATTGCACTGAATGTGTAGATTGCTCTAGGGAGCATTGACATCTTCACAATGTTCTTCCAATCCATGAGCATGGAATGTTTTTCCATTTCTTTGTGTCTTCCTCAATTTCCGTCATGAGTATTTTATAGTTTTCTGAGTACAGATCCTTTGCCTCTTTGGTTACATTTATTCCTAGGTATCTTATGGTTTTGGGTGCAATTGTAGATGGGATCGACTCCTTGATTTGTCTCTCTTCTGTCTTGTTGTTGGTGTATAGGAATGCCACTGATTTCTGTGCATTGATTTTATATCCTGCCACTTTACTGAATTCCTGTATGAGTTCTAGCAGTTTTGGGGTGGAGTCTTTTGGATTTTCCACATAAAGTATCATATCATCTGCAAAGAGTGAGAGTTTGACTTCCTCCTTGCTGATTTGGATGCCTTTGATTTCTTTTTGTTGTCTGATTGCTGTGCCTAGGACTTCTAATACTATGTTGAATAGCAGTGGTGATAGTGGACATCCCTGACGCATTCCTGACCTTAAGGGGAAAGCTCTCAGTTTTTCCCCATTGAGAATGATATTCGCTGTAGGTTTTTCATAGATGGTTTTTATGATATTGAGGTAGGTACCCTCTATCCCTATACTCTGAAGGGTTTTGATCAAGAAAGGATGCTGTACTTTGTCAAATGCTTTCTCTGCATCTATTGAGAGGATCATATGATTCTTCTTTCTTTTGTTAATATATTGTATCACATTGATTGATTTGCGGATGTTAAACCAGCCTTGCAGCCCAGGGATAAATCCCACTTGGTCATGGTGAATAATCCTTTTAATGTACTGTTGGATCCTATTGGCTAGTATTTTGGTGAGAATTTTTGCATCCATGTTCATCAAGGATATTGGTCTCTAATTCTCCTTTTTGATGGGGTCTTTGGTTTGGGGATCAAGGTGATGGTGGCCTCATAAAATGAGTTTGGAAGTTTTCCTTCCATTTCTATTTTTTTGGAACAGTTTCAGGAGAATAGGTATTAATTCTTCTTAAAATGTTTGGTAGAATTCCCCTGGGAAGCCATCTGGCCCTGGGCTTTTTTTTGTTGGGAGATTTTTGATGACTGCTTCAATTTCCTTAGTGGTTATAGGTCTGTTTAGGTTTTCTATTTCTTCCTGGTTCAATTTTGATAGTTAATACATCTCTAGGAATGCATCCATTTCTTCCAGGTTATCTAATTTGCTGGCATAGAGTTGCTCATAATATGTTCTTACAATTGTTTGTATTTCTTTGGTGTTGGTTGTGATCTCTCCTCTTTCATTCATGATTTTGTTGATTTGGGTCATTTCTCTTTTCTTTTTGCTAAGTCTGGCCAGGGGTTTATCAATCTTGTTAATTCTTTCAAAGAACCAGCTCCGAGTTTCGTTGATGTGTTCTACTGTTCTTTTGGTTTCTAGTTCATTGATTTCTGCTCTGATCTTTATTATTTCTCTTCTCCTGCTGGGTTTAGGCTTTTTTGCTGTTTTTCCTCTAGCTCCTTTAGGTGTAGGGTTACCTTGTGTATTTGAGACCTTTCTTGTTTCTTGATTAAGGCTTGTATTGCTATATACTTTCCTCTTAGGACTGCCTTTGCTCTATCCCAAAGATTTGAACAGTTGTGTTTTCATTTTCATTGGTTTCCATGAATTTTTTTAATTCTTTAATTTCCTAGTTGACCCATTCATTCTTTAGTAGGATGCACTTTAGCCTCCATGTATTTGAGTTCTTTCCGACTTTCTTCCTGTGATTGAGTTGTAGTTTCAAAGCACTGTGGTCTGAAAATATGCAGGGAATGATCCCAGTCTTTTGGTACTGGTTGAGACCTGATTTGTGACCTAGGATGTGATCTGTTCTGGAGAATATTCCGTGGGCACTAGAGAAGAATGTGTATTCCGTTGCTTTGGAATGGAAAGTTCTGAATATGTCTATGAAATCCATTTGGTCTAGTGTGTCATTTAAAGTCTTTATTTCCTTGTTGATCTTTTGCTTAGATGATCTGTCCATTTCCGTCAGGAGGGTGTTAAAGTCCCCCACTATTATTGTATTGTTGTCAATGTGTTTCTTCGCTTTTGTTATTAATTGCCTTATATAATTGGCTTCTCCCATGTTAGGGACATAGATATTTACAATTGTTAGATCTTCTGTTGGATAGACCCTTTAAGTAGGATATAGTGCCCTTCCTCATCTCTTATTACAGTCTTTGTTTTAAAATCTAATTTGTCTGATATAAGGATTGCCACCCAGCTTTCTTCTGGTGTCCATTAGCATGGTAAATGGTTTTCCACCCCTTCACTTTCAATGTGGGGGTGTCTTCAGGTCTATAATGAGTCTCTTGCAGACAGCATATCGATGGTCTTGTTTTTTAATCCAATCTGATAGCCTGTGTCTTTTGATTGGGGCATTTAGCCCATTTACATTCAGGGTAATTATTGAAAGATATGAATTTGGTGCCATTGTATTGCCTGTAAAGTGACTGTTATTGTATATTGTCTGTATTCCTTTCTGGTCCATGCTGCTTTTAGGCTCTCTCTTTGCTTAGAGGACCCCTTTCAATATTTCTTGTAGGACTGGTTTCATGTTTGCAAATTCCTTTAGTTTTTGTTTGTCCTGGAAGCTTTTTCTCTCTCCTATTTTCAATGACAGCCTAGCTGGATATAGTATTCTTGGGTGCATATTTTTCTCATTTAGTGCTCTGAATATATCATGGCAGTCCTTTCTGGCATGCCAGGTCTCTGTGGATAGGTCTGTTGCCAATCTAATATTTCTACCATTATAGGTTACATATCTCTTCTCCCGAGCTGCTTTCAGGATTTTCTCTTTGTCTCTGAGACTCGTAAGTTTTACTATTAGGTGTCGGGGTGTTGACTTATTTTTATTGATTTTGAGAGGGGTTCTCTGTGCCTCCTAGATTTTGATGCCTGTTTCCTTCCCCACTTTAGGGAAGTTCTCTGCTATAATTTGCTCCAATACACCTTCTGCCCCTCTCTCTCTTTCTTCTTCTTCTTGGATCCCAATTATTCTAATGTTGTTTCATCTTTCGTATTGCTTCTCTCTCGAATTCTGCCCCCATGATCCAGTAGTTGTTTATCTCTTTTTCTCAGCTTCTTTATTTTCCATCATTTGGTCTGTATCGCTGATTCAGTCTTCTGCCTCATTTACCCTAGCAGTTAGTGCCCCCATTTTTGATTGCACCTCATTAATAGCCTTTTTGATTTCGACTTGGTTAGATTTTAGTTCTTTTATTTCTCCGGAAATGGTTTCTCTAGTAACTTCCATGCTTTTTTCAAGCCCAGCTAGTATCTTTAAAGTCATGATTCTGAACTCTAGGTCCGACACCGCACTAATGTTCATATTGAGTAGGTCCCTGGCAGATGGTACTACTTCTTGGTCTTTTTGTTGAGGTGATTTTTTTCATCTTGTCATTTTGTCCAGAGGAGAATAGTTGAATGAGAGAACAAAATGCTAACAGGTTAACAATGTCCCCAGCAACTATACTCTATACAAATCAGTGAAGACCTGAAACCAGGGGAAAAGAAAGGGAAAGAAAGAAAAAAGAAAGAGAAGAAAAAAAAAGAAAAGAAAAAGATAAAAACAGACAAAAACAGAACAAAACAAAAAAAAAAAACAGAATATGATCAAATATGATCAGGCTGGTGCATAGATCAGTGCCACACACTAGATTTTGGGTGTATTTTGGTCTGTTAGAAGAAAGGGCCTCCTAAAATTTTAAAGGAAGAAAGACTTATATATTTACAAAATAAGAGTTGATACGACGAAGGGATGGAATATGAATGTAAAGATGAAAATTAAAAAATTTTAAAAAAGGAATTGATAAGAAGTTGTTTGAAGAAAAGAAAGAAGAGGATTAAATAAAAGGAAAGAAAGAAAGGAAAACAAAGGGGTCAGACAGAATGTGATCAGGCAGGAGACTAGAACAAAGCCACACACTAGAGATTTAGGGTATATTTTGATATTTTAGAAGAAACTGTATCTCAAAATTTTAGAGAGAACAATGTATATATATATATCTGTGAAAAATAAGGGTAACTACTATGAAGGGATAGAATATGACTCTAATGAAAAATAAAAACGTTTTTTTAAAAAAAGGGATTGATAAGATGTTGGTTGAAAAAGGGAAAAAAAATTCAAAAGAAAAAACAGTTAAAAAAATTAACTTTGAAAGACTAATGAATCATGGTAAAAAAGCTATGAATTCTATGTGCAGTATTCCCCTAGCGCTGGAGTTCTGCAATTCTCCTTGATCGCTAAACTTGGTCTTGGCTGGCTGTTCGTGCTGATCTTCTGGGGGAGGGGCCTGTTGCCGTGGTTCCCAAAGGTCTTTGCCGGAGGCAGAATTGCCCCGCCCTTGCCTGTCCGGACTAAGCAATCTGCTCAGGTTTGCTCTCGGGAGCTTTTGTTCCCTGCAAGCTTTCTGTACCGCCTTGGAGGACGACAGTGAAAATTGCGGCCTCCCAATCTCCACCCCAGAGGAGCCGAGAACTCGGGGCCCTGCTCCTCAGTGCGCTCCCAGAGAAAAGCAGTCAGTCACTCCCGTCTCCCTGGTCTCTGGCCGCACTCCGTGCTCACTCGGCCTGTGACCGAGCATTTCTATCTCTGTCACCCGACCCCGTGTGGAGTCTCCAAACCCAGTAGATCCCTGCGGTGCGTTCCCGTGCTGCTCCTCCCCGGGGAGGAAGGGGCGTCTCCCCGGATCTGCCGCTTGTTGGGTCCTTGCTGCAGGAGCAGTGGCCCCACTGTTTCATCGATCACAGTTTATGGCAACCCCGAGCTGAGAGCCCGCGCCTCAGCTCCATCTCTTGCAGCCGGCTTCCCCACTTCGATACCTGGGAGCTCTGCCACACTCAGGCACCCCCAGTCTTTCTGTGACCCCGAGGGTCCTGAGACCACACTGTCCCGCGAGGGTTCCACCCCCCGCTTAGCCACTGGAGCAACATACCTCAGCGGAGCCGACTTCTAAAAGTTCTGATTTTGTGCTCCGCGGCTCTATCACTTGCCAGAAGCGGCCGACGGAGGCCCCCTCCCCCGCCATCTATCCTCCTGAATATCGCCTCGGATTCACTTCTCCGCATGTCCTACCTTCCAGAAAGTGGTCACTTTTCTGTTCAGAGTTGTTGCTACTCTCTTCTTCGATCTCCTGTTGAGTTCATAGGTGTTCAGAATGGTTTGATCCCTATCTAGCTGAATTCCTGAGACCAGATGAAATCCCAGTCTCCTACTCCTCCACCATCTTGCTCCCAAAACCCTATTTTGGTTTATATTTTTATAGCCCCAGTACTATACGCATATTCTTATTGCTTAATAAATTTTAAAGGTGATTGTCACTGGCAGCCATTTGTAGAATGTTTACTCTGTCTTAAGAACTGTGCTAAGTACTTGGAATTTATCCACTGAGTTTTGAGTGACTCCATAACTACTGTCATTCAGTGTTTGGGTATATACATATATGTACAGGCTAGGAAACAGAATCTTAGAAAACTTAATCTCCTTTCCTAAAGTTATGCAGTCTGTAAGTAGCAGTGGCAGTACTGGGATTCTTACCATTTCCATCCTAACCTCAAGTGACTGAGCTTTACTGTGTTACACTGCAAAATTGTTATTGCTTTCTAGTATTGTGACATCTTTAATGTATGTATCACAGGGGCTTCAGAGGGCTTTCTGGCTCTAACTGGAATAGTAAATTTTGTTTTCAATTATTAGAATCTACATTTTAGGTATGTAGCTATTCTATCCCATTTAGTCCATAAAATATATTATGCAACTTAATTTGAATCTCACAAAAATTATTCCTATCCCATGAATATCTGAATTCAACTTTAGTAAAAATGTTTCACTTTAACTTGAAGTTATTTTTAGAGATCTAATGAAAGTTGAGGAAAAACATCAATATTATTTATAATTTTGATTTTGATTTAGGAGGAAGATAGAGAGGGAGATGCACTCTGTTTTTAAGAACAGGAGATTTAGTAAACCATAATTTTGTTGCTTTAAGAAAGTCAAACTTGATTTAGTTTTTTCTCCCCTCCTTATTTTTAAAGAATAAATAAAAATATTTTCTTTTCTTTGGAACAATTTGTTCATGCTTTAGGAGCCATTTAATTAAATTATTACCTGCTGGAGCACCATCTGTTTTTGTCCTAGAAATAAGAAGCATAGCTTTCTTTTACATAGGCTTGGTAAATATGTAGAAGGTGCCAAAAAGCAATAAATATCATCAGCAGATGGACTGAGGCACTTCAATCTCTACACAGTCAGTCTTGATTGTTCTGGGCATAGCTAAATAGATTTTTCTGGATAGATTCCTTTCAGAAATGTATTATGTGCAGGAGGGGAGTTGGATTAATCTTCTCCTATAGATCTCTTCATATCCCCCCCACCTCAAAATAGAGGACCTGATTTGTTTTTAACTCTGTGTATGCCCGCATTACAGACACCAGTTCTGAATGGCATAAGTAAATGCCTTTATAATGTGTTTAAGAGACTTGAAGTTGGTAAGTTCTGGGATGGATTTTCCAGGAGCTACCTCTTCATAGGCTTCTTCCTTTCTCCTTCTGCTCTTGTGTCCTCCATTCCCTGGATACAATCTTCACATCTGGCACACCAAAGTCTCCTTTTCCATCTTCTCATTCCAGGCTCTCTGTTTTGTTCAGGGAAAAGAGAAATTCAGGCACTTGTAGTGTAAATTCACTTGTGGCTTTACCTTAAGCAATTACATCAGCAATATTCGGGAATTGGGGTGACTGAGTATGGTATACACGTGAGGGTGTTTCTTTTATTTAGTATTAACTGAATTTTATTCATTATTAATAATCTCATTAATTATATGATATCGATAAATAGTACTTAAAGCACACATTTGCGAATTATTTCATTTGGTTTTCACACACACAAATCTAGTTTTACCTGTGAAGAAAAGTGGTTTGCCCTGGGAGCATAGCTAGTAATTGTGGATTCAGAATTCAAACCTAGCTTTCTTGATTCCTAGTGGTTTATAATTTTAAAACAATAGCATTTATACTGGGTTTACAGTTTATCAGCTTCCTTTGGTTATAATAGTTAACATTATTCATTACTCAACTCTTAGAAGTATATATGATAGGTATTATATTCTCATTTAAAAGCTGAATGAACTGAAGTAATTACTGTAAGACACATTGCTGGTAAAATCGCAGTTATCTTACCTAAATTCTATAGTCTCTTCAAGATGCCATGCTTATTTGCAGCCTATCATCTGTTGAAGAGCTACAGAATTCTGGATACTGTGCTAGTCTGCAAAGATAAAAGGTAACGAGACAAATTAACTAAAATCAAGAATCTGAACCTGACCAAATGAGGCAGAGGAAGAATGTGTGTAATGTGTGCCTAAAAGAGGCTTGAAACATATATGTGAAGGATAGGAATGGTAGCTTAGGCCCGGGCATAATAAAGGTCTTACGTGTCTTGGAAAGGAGTCCGTGAAATGTCAATATTAGTTCAGAATAAAACATCTCATATGATTTTAAGCTGTCAAGTCACCTGGTCAGATTTCTGTTTGGGAAAAACAGCTTCAGTGATTATTCATTCTGGTTATTTACTCATTGCTGACAACCCCCAAACATAGTGGCTTTGAACAACAGCTATTTTGTTATATGTGTTTGATAAAGAATATGGACAGGTCTCAGATAGCTTATTCTTTTGCCCCACATGCTTGTCACTTGATGAATGTCGGCTGGGGGCCGGTCTGGTCTTACATGTGTGGCACTTTGGTTTGGATGCCTGGGCTCAGCTTCTTCTCCATATGGTCTGGGGGCCTCTCCACATAGTGTCTCCCAGTCTGGGTAGACCGACTTCTTGGCACTCAGGGCTCCAAGAATTCCTTCCCTGTTAAAGTTATTCATGCCTTAATTACAGTTCTCAGAAGACACTTTAGCAAATAAATATCACACTATCATTAATCTGTATATTTAAAAACTGTCAGATTTAAGTTAAACAATTGATCTTAAGATACATGGGTATTTCTGAATGAGCATGGATATAAATGTGAGGAGATCATGAATATTTAGGAGCTGCAAAATTATGGGTTTAGTCCAACATATATTTACTGGGTTAACTAATCATTACAAAAACGGTGGGAAATAAAAATATGAATAAGGCCTAATTCTTGGAGTCAGAGTCAGAGAGGAAAAGTCTATTGAAAAGAGATTTTTAGAAATTAAAATCATGAACACTGGTATCCAGTAGCTATGAGCATGGGTGTGAAGTATATTTGGGGAAGCCACAGGCAACTTTAATGAGGTCATGTTGTGGAGACTTGTATCTGCGTGTGAAGGTGTGAGCTTACTCATTTCTTCTCTCTACTTTTTTTTTTCTTTCTCCCAAAAGACTACATAGGGATGGAACTTATAGGAAAAGGTCATACTACAAAAATTTTGTTAGGGATTGATTGTGGGAAAATTGAGTGATTTTTTTTAATTTTTTTTTTAAATTTTTAGAAGAATTAAAAATATGCCTTCATTTGATTGCTTTCTGTCACTATAGCAGAGAGACTAAGAACACAAAATCTGGAACCACATTAACTAGGTTCAAATGCTGTGTGATCTAGAACAAATGACAACTCTCTCTTCAGTGTCCTTGTCTGTAAAACAGGGATGATAACAATAGGAACCTCATAGTGTTGTTTCTATAATTAAAAAAATTGATATATGTAGAGGGTACATAAATGCTTGCTGTTTTATTTTTAGGAAAAAAACTCTAACATAATTAAACTAGTCAAGGTCATCTACTGTTTACAACTTTGATGCAATGTATGTTCCTATATTAATTCTGAACTTAATTTTTATTTTCCACATCCTTAAAGATTCTTCTCCTTTTTAGGCAAAAAAACTATAATATTTTCATCATTTGGGGCCTTCAAGTTTTAAATTACTCAAGAAATGATTAAAAACCTCAACCCTTTACGGGGTTAAAAAGAGAGAAGGTGGTGGGCAGAAAAAAAAAATAATGCCTTTGTTTCTAAGATATATGATTGAAAAAGATTTTGTGGGGGTAATATGTAGGTTATAGTTATGGAAGATGATGGGAATGAAAAATCTCACCAGTCATAATAGCTGAAGGGAGTCTTTATAGAAATGTTAGGGAGAAAGGTCTTTAGTTTTTCCTATAGAGTGTCAGATTATGGAACTCCCAAGCAGCAGATTAAGGATAAATTGAGTTTTACTAGTATTTTGAAGGCTAAAGATTAAGCATACCTGGAATGCTAGAGGAAAACATAATCTTTGGCTTGGTCATCAGGTAATCATTTCAAATAAAAAGAATCCATTGATTATTTATAGTTCAGGATATATCACTCTCAATACAGAGAAAAAAATGAAACAAACTTTATGTTTTATTATTTTATTATTTCTCATTGAATGCCTGAGACATCAATAGTGAAATAAGAATGGAGAAGAAAAAATGAAATAATGGGAAAGGAAGGAAAAATATAAAGAAAAAGATAAAGGATGTATTGTGGGAAGAAAGAAAATGGAAAGGAAGCTAAAATTCATGTTGGTAAAGTAATAATATTTGACATTTTAAAACTGAAGTGCTAGGTGAATTTTAAAATTTTGCACGCATTATTATAATAAACTACCTTTCAATGGTGTCAATTATATAAAAGTTCTGTTAAATGTTTTACATTTAATGTCTTTGTGAATATTGTATTTTCATGCCTTTTGCCTGACATTTAATTTCATATCAGCATTACTTTTATGTGCCATTGGAGGTCTTCCATTTTTTATAATACTCCTGTTCATAAATAAAATATAAATGACATAAGCAGTGCCCAATATAGTTTTCAGTAAATTGTTTAGTTGCTTTAATTTACCTAAAACAATTAGTAAGCAGATATGTAAATTTGTAATAAAAATTAACTTCTCAAGCTGTCACACAGATGTAATATATTGCTATAGTATTTCTCATCCTGTTTCTTTCTTTTTTTTTTAAAGATTTTATTTATTTATTTGAGAGAGAGAGAATGAGAGATAGAGAGCACGAGAGGGAAGGGGGTCAGAGGGAGAAGCAGACTCCCCGCCAAGCAGGGAGCCCGATGAGGGACTCGATCCCGGGACTCCAGGATCATGACCTGAGCCGAAGGTAGTCGCTTAACCAACTGAGCCACCCAGGCGCCCTCATCCTGTTTCTTATTTAATACACACATGCTTTTTTATCAGAAAAGTTAGCAGTTATTAGTATTATCATACTTAAAGATCACTTATAGAAAGCACTTGAATTTCATAATTTAAAATAATAATTGTTACCTTTTTTAGATAAAATTCCATTTTTGTATCAGTGTGAGGCCTAGAATAAAATACTGTAAAGATATATCCTTGTTTAGCTTCAGATATATGTAGTTATGATATGGCATTTTAGACAGTAAGAAAAAATAGCAAAATTTTGAATAATTTGTTCCTTAAGTTGCTTGAGATAATTCTTGAAAGCATTTCAGTCTTGATTCTCTCATCAGTTGTCAACTGAAAGCTTCACAATTTTTGATTTTCTTCCTATTAATGTATTCCTACTACTTAGTCCAACATCATAATTCACTTAAACTAATTTTTAGCCCTAAGATTAAATGAATTACTATATATAATCTTTGTCTTTGACCATACCATGCTATTAAGTGTAATGAATTCCTATCATTATATTATTTTGGGTTAAATCACCAATTTTAATTTTCTTTAGCTCATGGTCTATTAGTTTGGAAGATGAATACTAAAATTTTTACATTTAGATCTTCCTTGGTGATCTTTAGCTAAAGAATAGATTTCCAGAATTTATCCAGTAAGATTTGGAATGGTTCATAAGATACATATTTTCATAGTAACATAAATACACTGTACCAATGTGTTTTCCTGGGCTGCTTTCTTTCCCACCAGTTAATCACGATAACACAATATATTAACACTTTTTCCTGTTAACATACTAAAGAAACATTGTGAAAAGAGCCATTACAGAAAATAAAAAGCACAGATTCTGGATACACTAGATTACTACCCTGGGCCTCAAAGAGTCTTTTTGTGTTACAATTTTAGGAAACAGCAATATGAATTTTACGATAGAACACTTCCAGTTTCTAGAAACCTGTTGATAGTTATTGAAGAGTAAAGATATTTAAGAAGTAAACCAATAAATTACCTTTGAAAATGTGAAAAATAGAGTGCTTAGCGGGCTCATGTAGATAACAGCTTCATCTGTCTGTTCCTAGGAAATCCAAAAGCCGTAGTCAAAAAAGAGCAATTTAAGATCATTCACACTGGCTGAAAGGATAAAAAATTGCAGTGTATCTGTCAAGCTAAGAGGCTCCTCCTGGCAGACAGCTCTCAAAGAGTCATGCAGTGATTGTATTGACTGTTAACTCTTGACACCCTTGAAGCCCTTTTAGGCCTCTGTAAACCACACATAGTAGGGAGTAGAACAAGATGGACAGAAGGGTTTCAATGGCTGAAAACAGGTCAGCAGCAGGTTGTTTGTAAACAGTACCTGCCAAGTTCTAAGCACAGTTGTTTTGCTCTTTGTCCCTCAGCGGCAGGGGAAAAGAGAAATTTTCAAAGTGTTGCTAGGAAGAGACCATAAAGTAGAGGTTGTGGTCTTTTCCTCAAAGCAATGTACCTGGAAGCGATTCTCCCTTCTTCAAAGCTGCAGTGCCAGGAAACATCTATGCCTGCCGGGGTGCTGTGGAGAGCAGACAACAGAGATCTTTTTGGGTCCTGGGGTCAGAGCAGCACCCAGAGATCTGAGGGTCAAGGTAAGACCATTCAGATTTCACGAGCATTGAGACTCTTGGTGCTTGTTGTCACACTGGTGACATAACCGGGGATCATTCAGTCAAGATCTCTGAATTCATTAATACACCAACTTTGGGGACTTCTAGAGAGTCCAAATGCTGTACTGTTTAAAAGAGTAGGTTTGGAAATTTGACAGGTTGGGTGTGACACTCCAGCTACTTGCCCTTGATAGCTGTGAGAACGTGGAGAAAATACAACCCCTAAGCCTCATCTGTACTTCATCTGTAAAATGGTGATAATAATAATATTTAACATATAGGATTATTTGACTAAATGACATAATGTTTGTAAAACCTCAACCTTATAGTAAGTCCTGGCTCATTTTAAGGGGTCAGTGAATCATCTGTTAGCATTTTACTTTGGATACCATAACACGGGCATGTCGTTACCTCTGTTTATGAAAATCTAAATGTAAAAGATAAAAAATGAGACTCACAGATTTCTCTGACTAGATAGAGAAAAGTATCTTCTTAACGTAGAAATCTGCAACTACGAAGAGGAATAACTTAGGAAAAAAAATTAAAAACAAACTCTTCAGCTAAGATTGACAGCCTTGTGCATTAACAAGTGAGTGAGATGGGGTGAAGGATGATGGAACTTGAGAAGACCCTGCAGACAGCCTTCTTCACCCTGACTGTAGTGAAGCTAGAATGATACTAAAACTCAGTTATAGTGGCTTTCTTTAGCCAGACTCTCAGAATTTATTCTCCTCCACATTTCTGTAATTTGTAGTTTTGTGTTTTCACTTATCTTGTGTATATGCATTTCTAATGTAAGCCCCTTCAAATACTCTGAAGGTGAAAAGGATGTAAATTCTGTAGAAGTAAATAAATATTTCTACAGACTATAGAAATATTTCTATAAATAGAAATGATGACCAGGCCAAAAAAAAAAAAAAAAAAAAAGAGTCTAGGTAGAAGCAGACAACAAAAAGGACCAGGAAAGGAGTCCATGGCAGAAACAGAAACTATTTACACATCACTAAGTAGAAAGAGTTTTGTGTTGGTGGTTAAGACTTAATATCACATGATAGATATTCCAAATAGTACAAAGTGTTCCAACTACTTGTTCAGAAGACCCAGAGAGTACACTCTGTATCATTTTAGTCAATTTTTTAAGAGTATTTTTATTTATTTATTTGAGAGAGAGAGAGCACTTGCAGGGTGGGGAGCAGAGGGAGAGGGAGGAACAGACTCCCTGCTAAGCAGGGAGCCCAACCCGGGGCTCGATCCCGGGACCTGGAGATTGATCATGACCTGAGCAGAAGGCAGAAGCTTGACTGACTGAGCCAACCAGGTGCCCCTCATTTTAGTCAATTTAAATTAATTCTTCTGCTTGGCAAATTTTGCCTGAACTGAATGATATCATTCTAATATTGAAAAGCCTCATCATACATACAGGAACTCAGATGGGCCCAACTAACCATTCAGTTAGTGTGTTACACAAATTGCAGGTGCACACAGGTACCGAAAGAATGGCTGGCCCACTTAGGGAACTGGCAGGTGGCCATACATATGCAAGCGATATAAAACAAATTTACACAAACCTGCTGGATTTCATCAAATAATTTTCCTTCAAATGGTTTTGACTGCATTTTGAAATTTATAGCTCATTAATTTGGTATCCTATAAGCATACTTTTTACATGTCATTTAGTGATCAAGGTAACTCAGACCTCAGAGTAAAGTTTTAGTTTTATACTCTCCAGCTTGATTATCTGCTCTGCCTAAATTTAGTGTACTGTTACCCATTTAAGAGTAGGTTTTGACTCTTTCTTCCTAAAAATAAAACAGATAATTCCCCCTTACTTTATATATGTTCTTTATTCAATTAGTGAAGCATGAACAACAAATAATTATTGTCATTTCTTGTATGCAGTTGACATACAAAATTACAATTAAATAAGGAATTCTTAATGCATTTACAGATGCTATAGCAATTGCCAGGGCCATTTTACAAAGCCAGATAGAAAAAAAAAATCTCATTATACTAAAAAATTAAGTCAGCGAACAGTCTTCTGAATTACTGTTTTTATCATTTTATTATCTTTGGCCCTGCTCTCAAGTTGAGACCATTAAATCTTTCAACAACAAATATTTATTCCACAAACATGGGCTTTATTTGTAGAAACTAGGTTCATACTGAAAAATTTATGTCAAATGTTTTTAGCCTATAAGGAATGTTCTTAAACTTAAATGTAAAAATCCCCCTGGGCACTCATACAGTTCACTGGTACAGCATCTAAAGTAATATACTGCACGAAGGTGTATAATGAATGCCTTTTGATGATGCACTGAGATTTCTAAGAAATGCCTTTGCCTCAAATCAATCTGCTCAAACCAGCAAATGATTTGACATTCAAAGCTTCAGGAAACACTATATGAACATTTTTTTCCCATTGTACAATAAAGATTCAATCATAGAACTGTCATAGGAAATTGAGATTCCGCCTTATGTTTTAAAGTTAATCTGCCAGGGTCATTTATTTATTTTGCTTATAAAATAACTTTTACAAGTAGGAAATCTTTTGTATGCGTTTCTAATTCTAATAAGATCTACCCAATCTCTCCTATTGTTTGAGTTAAAAACACTATCAGTGTCATCATAGTCAATAGGTGAAGTCAATCACCTAGGACAAACAAGGTTTTCTACAACAAATGTACATAACTCATGTTCATGACTAATTATCACCAATTCTTGAAACTCTTAAACTGAACTCTTCAGCATTAGAGAAGAACTTTTTGTAAATAGACTAAAAAGAAATTTTATAATAACAAGATATAGAAGTGGTGGTTGTAAAAGAAATATAATAATAACTTTTATATAAATATTGGCCACATTTCTTTCTTATCTGAGCCATAACTAATAATTAGAAGATGCTTCCCATTCTCAAAAATGCTTGAGTCCACTGCTCAGTTTCTCATTATCTCTAGGCTCTTGTTACTGAAACTTACAGCCTCTGGAAATAATTTAATTTAACTAAGTCTGTGCTTTAAAGTTGTAAGCTCCAAATGCTTGTATTCTCTTAAACTATAGAAATTCTAGAGTAATCCTTTGTTAGTGGATCACTTACCTTGTGTTAGATCTTGTTCTAAGCACCTTCAATAATTTATCTCATTTATTCATAGTAACGCTAAAAATACAGTGCTACTATTATTTCCATCTTACAAATGTGGAATTTAAGCATAAAGATACTAAGTAACTGGTCTAAATTACATAGCTGAGCTAGGATTTGAATCAAGTAGTTTGAGTCTACTAATTTAGAGATTGAAAAAGCCAGGGCATTTGCATAATAAATTCCTTCACTGTGACTGCTGAGCAAGAAAGTAATAGTGCTGTGATCATATTTCTAAGTGGCATTAGTAATATATAACTTTTAAATGAAATTTTTGTTTAACATGTATTTATCATCTGAAATATTTGCCAGCCATTCGTTTTGTTAGGCTAGATCTGCAGCAGCCAGAGATTGTATGTTACATATTGAAATTTCTGCCTGTTTTGTATTCATCTTTTATTTCTATATAATTTATTTCGTTTCAGCCATTGAAAATGTGTGAAAGAAAGCATTCAGAAGTAACAATTTATTTTTAAACTAATCATATGCTCAGTAAGAATACAAATTCATTTTTTATTGATCTAAGCCTGTCATAATCTAGAAAAAATAACTTTTAGTTCAACTTGTATCTGCTTTCTTTTCCTTATAAGAGGATAAGTATATATAAAAGATAAATGTTTTAGTATGTTGATTTTTTAAAACAGTTTAGCCTTTGGTGTGGGCCTGGGTGGAAAGGGATCTCACCTAAGTGAATAAGAGATGTTGAAGACATGGAAAATATACTCTACTTTTCACAAAAACTGCATTTTATAAAAAAAGGCTAAGTGGTATAATATAGAATGTAAGGATGCTACAGATATTTCTATTTAAGGAAATGTAACAAGTTTCTATGACTTGATCTACACCTTAAGTACAGTTGAGCCTTGTATAACACCGGTTTGAACTGTGCCAGTCCCCTTATACATGTTTCTCCCCCTCCCCAACTACAATGTAGCACTGTAAATGTATCTTCTCTTCCTTGGTATTTTCTTTCTTTCTTTTTTTTTTTTTAAAGATTTTATTTATTTATTTGACAGAGAGAGAGAGAGAGACACACAGCAAGAGAGGGAACACAAGCAGTAGGAATGGGAGAGGGAGAAGCAGGCTTCCTGCGGAACGGGGAGTCCGACTTGGGCCTCGATCCCAGGACCCCGGTATCATGACGTGAGCTGAAGGCAGACGGTTAACAACTGAGCCACCCAGGCACCCCCCTTGAGATTTTCTTAATGATATTTTCTTTTACTTTCTTTTCTCTGGCTTACTTTAAGAATACAGTATATACTACATGTAACATACAAAATACGTGTTCCTTGACTGATATTGGTAAGGATTCTAGACAACAGTAGGCTGTGAGGGGGGTTAATAGTTGTACATTGATTTTTAGCTGTTTGTGGGGTTGGCATCTCCAGCCCCACATTGTTCAAGGGTCAACTGTATATCTCTTTTAGAGAAAGATTCATGTGGCAGATTCTAAAATCTACTACATGTAATTTTTAAATTACTCAAATAGAGTTAGGTGTAAAATAGTATGACAATATAAATTAAGTGAATATCAGTAAAGAAAATATATGAAGTTTGAATAGCCTAATTATATGATCATATCTAAGACCTGCTGATTTTGCTGAAGATTTCTTTTTATAATATATTTTTTCTGTTGTAGTTAGAATTTGAAAGTTCTAGTAAAAACACTATGTTGTGTTTTTTGCTTACCTCACAGAGCATAGGTTTTTTATTTTATTTTAATTTACTTATTTTTAAAGATTTATTTATTTTAGAGAGAGAGAGTGCATGCACACATTGGTGGGGAGGAGGGGTGGAGAGGGAGGGAGAGAAGCATACATCCTGTTGAGCAAGGAGCTGACTCAGGGGTCCACAGGGGTTGGTGTAGGGAGTGATCTCACAACCCTGAGGTCATGACCTAGTGGAAATCAAGAGTCTGACACTTAACCAACTGAGCCACCCAGGTGCCCCAAGCATAGCTATTTTAAGGAAAGCTACATTCTTTGTGGCATGAATAAAATAATTTATGCTGACTCAAAATTGAATATATGGTCACTTTTATTCAGTAGTTTAGTATTTGGGTTTATTTTTGAGGCTTTTTTAAAATTTTTTTTATTTTTATTTATTTATTTTTTTTAAAGATTTTATTTATTTATTTGACATAGAGAGAGAGAGACAGAGTGAGCACAAGCAGGGGGAGTGGCAGGCAGAGGGAGAGGGAGAAGCAGGCTCCCCACAGAGAAGGGGGAGTCCGATGTGGGGCTCCATCCCAGGACGCCGGGATCATGACCTGAGCCGAAGGCAGTCGCTTAACCAACTGAGCCACCCAGGCGCCCGAGGCTTTTTTTTTTTTTTTTTTTAGATAAAGTGAAACAGAATGGTCAGGGCACAGATTTATATGTATTTCTGCAAAAAGCTATCTATATTACTTAAAGCAAGATAATTTTAAAGAAATGGTTTTCTAAATTTATATAAAATGCATATATCTAGAACATGTACAGAATATATGTGTAACTTGTTATACCAAATTAATGGTTAAAATGCTTCATTGTATATGTTCTCATATACTATTTCCTTGGAAGTTTTTCTGAAATACTTTGGAATTTGTTACATCAAATGGCTCCATTTACCTTTGACCCAGTTACTGTTCTCCTAGAAGAGAGAATTTAGGGTAAATTTATAAATGTGTAATGGGTTCAAAAGTGGTAGTAAAGGTGTCAGGTAGATACACATATGGTGAGGACTTAATATTTGTATCTGCATTACATTCTAATTGATGGCTTTGTCTGATGTTTGAAAAGCGTTAAATTGCTGATGTACATGTGATGGAATGCCTATTGTCAGGCTAGAAATGAAAACTCTGCCTCACCACTGCGGTTGGTTTTTAAATGATTTGTGGAGAAATGATTTTGAATGTTTGTATTAGAGGTCATAATTAGAGATGTCAAATTTCCATAGTAAATCCTGTGTGCCAAGTCTTCCTTGAGCATAAACCATGTTCTACAATTCAATTTATCAAACAACCTTTAAAGACAGAGACTCTGGTTCATTAAAATGAGAAGCAGGGGAAGTCTCAAGAACCACCTTGGGACAGTGTCTAAATAAATTAATTAATAATGCATAAACTGAACACTTAAAGAAGTAAATATCAAAATACCATGGCAAGATAGCAGGAGTTTATTGACGTTTAGGCTAAATAAGAAAAAAATTGACTAGTATTAAGAAATTGCACTATTTTATAATATATGTTAAAATAAGTTGAGTTGTGGGGTATTTAATATTACTTTACTGCCAACTTGTTAAGCTCATATTTTTATAAAATGTACACAAACATCACTTTTCTTAGTCTAAAGAATTATTCATCTCTGGACCTCAGTTTCCTCTTCTGCATTAGGAAGTTTCCTCTTCTGCATATGGACTTTAGAAAGTCTTTATTTCTACTACGTTCAAATTTTTCCTATCCTCCAGTATTTTCTTTTACCATTAAAAAAAATTTAACCAACTGTGATTTGGAGGCTTCCTCTACCAATTTATCAACTACCTCCTAACCTAGATGAATAATTACCACTAACTCCAATTATTACTCTCTTTTTTTGCTTGTCTTGATATGGCCAAAGACAAAATTCAAATGTTGTGCTTTCTTGAATTGTTTTGGAAACCAGACCAAGCTAAAGGGAGGGAGGGAGGCACGTTGGGTAGGGCAGGGGGAGGGCCTCCAGAATCATTCCCGAGGCTATTCTAATACACAATACCAAAAAACACCTCATGATAACGGTTGGCATGTCATGTAGTGTTTTTCTTTTTTATCTCCACATACAGACTAAATGTAAACAAGCAAATCACAACTAGCATATATGTATGTGAGTGTCCATGGTGAATATGATGTAACCTCCCCCTCTGCACGATATCTTACGTATAATTTCTTCTGCATTACTGAATTCGTTTCTTCAAACAATCCTACCCAGTCCTCTCTCCTCTAATACCAGGAATGTTCCTTCTAACCCATATAGCCTATGCTACACTCAATGGATGTTTTAGGCTCACTGTCTCAGTCTAATGACAACATTATGAAGTTTATATTATTATTATGCCCATTTCATAGATGAAGACCATGGGTTACACAGAAATTAAGCCTTTTGCCCAGTCACCCTTTCCTAGCTTTTTAATCTGAATCTCTGGCCCATGTGCTCCTTCCTTGTATATAGCAGTATATAGCACCCTGGTAGTTCTGGATTTTTCAAAGGGTCCATGCCCCCTGCATTCTCATTCCTCCGCATGTTTGTAAATTTTCGCCTGCCTGATTGTCATCCTTTCATGCCCCTGGTCGGCCCTAGTTAATGCTTCCTCTCTTGCCAGAAGTATCTCAGAGATCACTTTCTTGGGGAACCTTTTCCCATAGTCTGTGCTATACCCAGTCACCCCTGAGTCTCCCTGGCACTCTGCATTTTTTATTTAACACATAGGTTTGTTCATGCATTTATCTCTGATTGAATTGTTCCTTACTTGAGGAATAAGGACCCATTTATCTTTGTTTTCACTGCCTATCCCAGGACCTGGCATGCATTACTTCTCGTTATTCAGTCAACTTTGGGTAAGAATGAATCCTAGAATATAGGGTAGCAGAAGAGAAATCTAATCAGAGTTATGATTTATATTTTGTAAGATTAATATTTAATTATATTTGAATTATCTGAAAAGTTCAGAACATTTAAATTAACATGGACCTCTGCCAGCCCAGATTAGAGTTGTATATATCTATGATTCTGTGCATGATGCCACTCCCTTTCATGAAATCCCTGTTTCTATCTTTTTATTAGAATTTACTTGTTAACCACTGGCCCTAAGGCAGTTAGCTAGTCAGTTGTCTGTTGAGCTCTGTTCTTTACCCACCACAGTGGGGCTCATAGAAAAATCATAAAACATAGTGAGGGACCTTAGAATCCAGCTGGGATGACAAATCTAATACACAGAAAATTTAAGTATAAATACTCCTAATCTGCAATCATAATACACCAGTGGGTTGCTGAATTCAAACTGAAGACTACTTGTAGTTAATTAGCCCAGTTAGCCTAATACCACTCTGCAGGCTATAACAAACTGTCATCCAAAACTGTGTAGGGGAGAAAATCTCCATCTGCCACTCCTATAGCAAGGTTATGAAATCAAACTCTCCTGGCTGGCAAAAGGCTTCCCTTTTTGGAAAGGTGCCATCCCAGACTTTTATTTAAGGTTCAGTGATCCGGGCCAATTCATGTCATTAATTCCATGGAACATTTGGTCTTCTGCGGTAGGCTTAAAGTTTCCAATCCTTTTGATAACTCGTGACTATGTAACATACCATATTTTGCTTCTTGTGTTTCAATAGCATTACTACTCCACTGAGTTTTTATTTCTATTCTATCCAGAACCTTTTTTTTTAAATAGCTCTGATAATGTAAATCATCCCAGGGTCTTTTTTTTTTTTTTTTCCCTCCTTAACTTACTAAACCACAGCTTTATTGCTTCTGCCCTTAGTTTTTCCTGAAAGTGATTTTGACAATGTGTAAGCTTAAATTTTGCCTTCATTATAATATATTATCCTCAATACACTTGTACATTTGTGACTTTTTTATTCTCCTGAACTTCAAAGGAATAATTGTGTGTGTGTCTATTTTATGTTGTCTTGTAGTTTCTCCAAGTAACTTCTACTTTTATTTTACTTTTATTTTTTTGTCTTCTCTTCCTATAATAAACATCAACAGCAAAACAGAAGATTAAATAATTAACAAATACGTGATTTTTTTCTGTATGAACAATATATTTCCCCTGAATACAATCACTGAAATTTTATGGGCATCTAATATGGATTGCTGCTTTCTTTTGTTTTCACCATGGAGATTTTCATTATTATTTGTTTTGTCAACCTTAAAAGTAAACAGCCAATTATTCTACCAGCAAATGGTTTTTTTTCTGGAATAGCAGAGGAGTTGCAGGACCTGAAAACTATGGCAAACCATAGGCAAATCTGGAGATCAATGGAGAGGACTGTCGCTTTACTGTGAAAAGAAGAAAGATGGGAGGGCTGCTTTGAATGAAGGAAAGTGAGAGTTCAGGGTGGTGATGGCTTCTCATTGGCTGAGTTGTTGTATTTTCCTATTTGCTGAGCTTGTTGCCTAACAGGGAGAACATTTTCCTTTCTCCTGCTGGGGTAGTAAAGTAAGCTTCTTCCAGTTGGGAATGCAAGGTATGTCTCTTACTGTTGGGATCTGTCATTGGCTGAGGGCAGGGTGTGATAGCTTCCCCTTTTGGTCTCCCCACTCCAACTTAAATGAGGTTTCCTTTATTCAGTTTTACAGCTTATTTTAAGAAAATATGCTTCCCTTATTTCCACAGGTAAAAAGATGGCCTATCAGAAGGTCAATGCAGATCAAAGAGCACCAGGACACTCACAGTACTTAGACAATGATGACCTTCAAGCCACTGCCCTTGACTTAGAGTGGGACATGGAAAAGGAACTGGAGGAGCCTGGTTTTGACCAGTTCCAACTAGATAGTGCTGAGAATCAGAACCTGGAGAATCCAGAGACTGCAGATCTCAATCTTGATTCCATTCAACCAGCAACTTCACCCAAAGGAAGGTTTCAGAGACTTCAAGAAGAGTCTGACTATGTTACCCGTTACACAAGATCTGCACCAAAGAGCAACCCCTGCAACTTTTGCCGCCTTTTAAAAATACTTTGCACAGCCATCATTTTATTTATTTTTGGGATTTTGATAGGCTATTATGCACTTAAAAAGTGTCCTTCCAATGCTACGTCTTCAGCACCGCTTGATCTTCAGTTATACCAAGAGATTCTCCAGACAATCCAAGCAGAAGATATTAAGAAGTCTTTCAGGTAGGTGGAGAAGAAATGGATGTTGGTGGAATGCATTTCCTGGGAAAGATGTCTCACAGAGAGTATTGAGTTGGTGATTTTGCCATGGTTTAAGGTTAGTCCAGCAAGCTGAGCAACAAAGCTTACCAACATACCCTTCACCGAGAGGGTGCACATTTCAGATTTATGATACTGTAATATGAATTTATGATGCTGTTTTATTAATTGATAATAAGAACCACAACTACTGTGGAGACTAAAAGATTCCAGGTACTGCATATTCTCCCTCTTGGGAAGCCCAGGTAGGCCAAATTGAGATGCAAAGACAGCTGGGTATATGTGTCATAAAAACTAGGGCATTAGCCATATGATTGAAAATTTTAATGACACCGGACTGAAATAAACCTCTTTTATGGGCTGAAGTAACTGTCTCTTATGGTTAGGAGCTAAGATAAGCACTGATAGTATTTGGTTTCCTGCATCCTTGGGCTTCTCAGTGAGCACATTTTTATTGAAAAACATTGGGTTCCGTATATCAGGCAGTTCTAAAAGTTCATTTGTCTCTCTAGGGTAAGTTTGCACATGACCTCTTTAGCCAGAATGTGTTGATTTTTAAGTTAAATGATAAGAAAATATTCTTTCACTGGCATTAATTCTGAGTTCTTGGGAGAAGTTTCACTATTGCCATATAAAGGGTTTACTAGTTTACATTTTTAATGAAATGAAGAATTGGAATAGTAGCTTTCCCATGTATTTTCCATATGTGCCAAGAAAGGACAGTCCTAAGTGAATCATATATGTTGTTCATGGGTAGATGAGAGAAAGGGATACTACTTCCCCAGGATATTCTTCCTGGATTACACTGGCTTATTACAGCCAAGCTGTTGGCATATGTGCATTTTTAGGGATCTTCTAGTGAGCATACCCACTGAAAATGGATCATTGAATATGTGTTAAAATGTCATGTGTATTGATGTTGGTGAGTTATTATTCTCTTCCTAAAGATCACATCTGAATGACTAATGGCAATTTGTTTCCTACACCTTTCTGTGTCTGCTATTCACTGTTGAATAAGCATGTAATATGCAGATAATAAGACTTCCCATGATATTTCTCTATGTAAAATTGTTTGTATAGCATTATAGTATGGTATTAATTGTTTAATAGAATTAATATGCCATTATCTTAACAATGAGTGATTGTAGCAGTCAGGATCTAACAGACAACAGAAAACTCTCTGGAATATTTAAAGCAGAGGGCACTGAAAGGAGAGAAATTACTCCATCAAAGGTAAAATCTAAGAGGGCAGTTGGAACAGTGAGGCAACCCAAAGAAAAGAGGCCATTACTAAGCCTAGGCTGGAGAGACAAAGGGGGCTGGGGTAACCTGGTGGAAGCTGGAGCTTTCTACAAACACAAGTGCAGGGGGGTGGAGATGTAGCCTCAGCTACTGAAGGCAGAGAGAAAGTAAGAAGTACCACAGCTTCTCCCTTTCTCCTCTTCTGCAGTATCCTGCTGGTTATCCCACTGGCTGACCCCAGCAGGGGTACTGCTGACTCAGAGCCTAGGAAACTCTTTCTGAAGGGTTCAGCTCCCTGGAGGAGGGGGAGGGGTCTGTATGCCTTTTGTGTACTAACTGGCCTATGTATTTATTTTCTTTCTCTGGCTTTCTTTGCCTTATTTTTTACCCCAGCATTGTAGACAACTTTAAAAACTGATTTATGTCCTTTTTGCAAACAGGCAGCTGGTTCTAAAATTTTAAATGTATAATTAAATAAAAATATTCATTATTCTCCTCAGAATAGGAGTTGCATGACAGTAAGGAGTATATTCTCCTCTTAAACTTGAAAACCAACAAAATGTATATTTCAAAGCTAGCTACAAAAATATAACCACTAGCAATTATATTGCCAGGCAGTATTCAGTGGTTGTCAATATTCACAACTCTACTCCATCAAATAGCCACATATTTTTCTTGAGATAAGAGATGTTTCTTTAATCAATATTTTGGTACAAATATGTTTACAGTAACTTTCTCCAAATAACATCTCCTCATCCAAAACAACCTTTTCCCTAATAGTCATGCTAATGGCATGCCTTATTACGAGTATCTGCCATTCATATGTTGTGATCCTGATGGTCAACATGATGGTATTAGGAGATGGGGCCTCTGGGAGGTGTTTAGGTCATGAAGGTGTATCTCTCATAAATAAGACTAGTGATCTTATAAAAGGAGGCTCCACAGAGCCCCCTAGTTCTTCTACCATGTGAGAACACAGTGAGGAGGTATTCTTTATGAACCAGGAAGAGGGATCTCACCAGCCACTGAGTCTGCCAGTGTTATGATCTTAGACTTCCCAGCCTCTAGAGTTACCAGAAATGTTTATACGCCAACCAGTCTGTGGTATTTTGTTACGAAGCCCAAACGGACTGGGGGTCGGAGAGAGAAGAGATGTGGAAGGGAGATGTTTTACAGATCTTTTCCAATAAAGCTTCCTGGATGGCTAAAAAGAACTTATCAGACAGAGCTAGAAGTATGGGGCTGTGGAAGGAGTAAGTATTGGAGCTGGAGGAGAATGTATTACCCATATCAAAGGAAGGTGAGAAGTCCCAGGTGTGGGATGAATGGATCTCCAAAGAACCCACCAGGCAGACACAATAGGAAAATTCAGTTGACAACTCCAGCTAGATTCAGAAGGTACCATGCCAGTTCATGAGAGTATCTGTCAAGTGAGAACCTTTTGCTCCTGCTTTACCTATTCTCACTCGCTCCGTTTCGGCCCTGAAGTTAGAGACACGCAAAGCAAAGAAGCTGACTGCCCTCCCTTCTTTGACTTTAGGGCTTCCAGTTTAAAGATGGTCAAAAGTGGGAAAAAGTTCAAAGTTCTGACTATTAAATGACACTGAACATTTTAATTGCTCACTAGAGGAACTCAAGTCACATAACAGTCACGAGGACTAATGGAGTTTTGTTTTTGTTTTGTTTTGTTTTAATCTAGGAATAGGAAAAAAACTAGTCCCAATGAATAAATGTAAATGGAAGAGAAGTACTTTATGATTCCATTCCCTGAGTTAAAAGTTGTCTAATATAGAGGTTACATATGGGCTATTTTTATGCTTAGTATTATAGAAAAGTACACATTTGAATGATTCATAGGGAGTCACTGATAGACATATTGACTGTATATCCTAGTTTAAGAAACTAATTGTCCCATAATAAAGCCCACATAATACACCATCTTAAGCCAAGTACTTGGGATGTTGACCAAATAAAAGAAAACCAATCAGAAGTTTAGTTACACTTGATCCCATTTGTAGACATGGTCAAGATTAGCATAGGAATATGAAGACCATGTTAGTGCGTGTGTAAACGTATGTGTGTGTGTATATTAATCTTCTAATATGATTCTCTCAGTCACTTCTATGTGTAACTTGTTGCTATTTGAAAAAATGTCTTCACTTTTTTACATTGGTTTATTTCTTCCACATATCTTCTGTGTAAGCCAACAGGGTATATTCAGATATATAGCAGATATATTCTGATGGGTCGGAATCAAAATAGGCCATTAAAAGTTGTTTTATTGTATGCTTTTGGTGCGTTGGAACAGTAACCACTTAGACAATGCAAGTTTATTGTAAGCATCAAAAGAGAAGGGTGGGCCCATACAATAATCTATGAATAGGAATTATTCACTTGATCGGGCCTTATTCATATAGAATCTGGATCCAGTTAGCTCCAGGGACCTCAATAGCCATACTCCTCTGATTTTCACTGAAGTGTTGAAACACCAAAGTGACTTAACTCCCTTTCCATCTGTACTACTTTTTGTCTGCCTTATTTTTTTTCTTCTCCCAATACCAACTGCTATATCCCCCAGTATATGATTCTACCATTCCTATTCCCCAGAATGAAATATTATTTTGAGGGCCAGAGGCATTTGTGACTCTGTGTCAAGTGTTTATCCCTGGTCTAATCAGCTTTGGCCAGTTGGGATGCTAGTCACCCTGTATAAAATATGTTAACTAGAGCTGTTGAGAGAACTCTTTAACTTAGAAGAAGCTTCAGTGTGACAGGTATAATGTTTTATGTATATTATATAATGAAGTCACTGAGCCTTTATCACATATTTATCACATATATTGTTGAGGGAATGACGTGTGTGTGTGTGTGTGTGTGTGTGTGTTAAAGATCATAAGCACATTGCTGAATAAAGTATGTTAAAAACTTCAAACTTTAGTTACCAAATATAATACTCTAATAATAAGATATTTGAAATGGATGAACTAATGAGGTTTAGTATATTTTTGAATGCAGAAATGTGTTGACTTTTGACAGCTATAGATGCTGTGAAATGGTGAGAAAGAAAACGTGCTGTATTTTAATTATGGCTAAAATGGAAGTTTTTGTTCTTTTTTAAATGGAAAGAACATTGTTGTTTTTCTTGCTTACAAGTAAAATATATAGAGAAAATTAGAATTAATAAAGTAAAAACCATCCATACTCCTATCATCCTCTTTCATCATTTTCTTTCTTTCTTTTCCCATCAATAACCAAAATTGTATTATAACACATCTGTTCCTTTGATATCTGCTTTAGAATGCTTTTGCCTACAATATATTTAGAATCATTTTTCAAGCCAATAAGTATAGATTTAAATCATTATATGAAAATACTGCTGGTATTCCATTATATAGATGTCATGAATTTATTGAACCTGTTTCTTACAAATGGACATTTACGTTGTCTCTACAAACATTCTTGTACATAGGTCTTTGCTTCTTTAATTATTCTTTTCTGATAGATTCCTGGAAACAAATCACAGATTCAGGGAGTTTAAATTTGTTTAGTTATTTGCTTTGTCTTGCCAAATTGCTTTTCAGAGCTGCCAACCTTCCAGTCCATAATTTGTTTTGATAGGCCAAAAATAATTTTGACAAGCTTTTTATATCTTAATTGACCGTTTGCATTTCTTTTTACATGTATGAACTACTTTTTAAATAATTTCCCCATGGTTTTTATAGGTTCTTTCCATGGCCTTTACAAATTGAGAAACTTAAAATATTATAATAGTAAAATAGTCTATTGCTTTATGTACGGTACCCCATCTTTCTGGATTTTATTTAGTAGACACATTTATTAACAAAATAAAATGAACAGTAAGCTATCTGGGGCTTATCTCTTTTGAAATGTCTGCATTATCTGGACAGGGGCAATATTTTTCATCACTGTCTGGCTTGGTACAAGCAATTAAGCATGAATTAAGTTATGCTGTGAAGTGATCTTTACAAACATAAGGAAAACACCATATTTTTTTTAGTCGGTAATGAACGCTTCAAATATAGGTAGGAAATATAAATTTTCTTCAGCTGTATCTTGATGAACAAGATCTAATCTGAAAACCTAGGTAGCATTCAGTATTGTTTCATATACTTTATATTTTAGTAGTTACTTGTTGATATGCTAAATTGAAATGGCTTCTCAAATCTAGTTTTCTCTTTTTCCGAAATATACTTTTAAAACTGATCTACTGCTTTGCTGCTTCACCTCCTCCTCTTTCCTCTTCTTTTTCTTCTTTCTCCTGTTCCTCCTCCTTCAGTGCCTTTTGTCAACAACAGTATATTTAGTTAGTAATACATGTAACTTGAGTGGTACCTTTCATAGTACCAATTAAACTTTGCCATCAACACGATTTGGTTATGTTACCTGGCTTAGATGACATTGAACTAAAGGAGTGGTGAATTTGCTGCACACATACTGCCACTTTCTGTTTTATGCCCCTTCTGTGTCCACGATAATCATAACCCTCTTTTTCATTGTGCCCAGACCTTACCTCAGAGTCCTCCTCAACCCAACACTCTTGGCAGCCTCTATTAATTGATCAGAGGATTTGCCATTCTTGTTCTATGTTATCCCTATATTGGATCACATCACAAGAATTAGTTCATTTAAATTGTATGAATGAATTTCTCCTGAAAGGGGACTTTTATCAGGCCAGCTAACTGCAGCAAGAACCCTAGACTCGTAGCTACCCTACACTTCCAAGGAGTCTAAAATCTTAGAACCCTACTTGTTAGCATCTACTATATTCTGATGATACCTTCTTATAATAAGTTGATCACCTGAAAGGAGAAAATCTCTGTTCAAGCTATCTAAAGATAAAATCTATAATTCTGTCTTCCACCTAAATCATTGTTCACCTGCCTTCACTTACCATCCCTTGATCTAAGATAGTAAACAGTAGTGCTGGTTCTCTGTCCCATTATTTTAACCCAGACACTAGATTTGTTTACTTGTTATAATATTATTGTCTTTCCTGTGCTCACAGTGTGTCTTCATTTTGTCATCCTTCCCTTTCCGTATCTGTCACCCATGATTTCTTCCTTCTGTTTAAGAGCACCATAGTCCCTTTACCAAAGAATGTGTGATTGATCTGGTTTCCTGTTCAACAAAGCTAACAACTACACATTCTCTTCAGTCTTAAATGAGGGAGGCAAAGTAGTCCTCACCTAAAGAAAAGCTGGCTGTGGAGTTCATGGAAGCCCACGGACTGTTTATGGTTTTCAGAGCTTTAGAAAGACTCCTTTAAATCCATGATTTTTCTTTCTTCTATTGCTACAGGACTCTCTCTTTTGCTGGTATGCTTTTGTACAAAGGCAAGCCTTGGTGATGGTGATGCTGTCCGCAACTGTTCTCCTGTAGTCTCCAGATGCACTTTCCAGCCATCTGTCTGTCGTCCTCTGTCATGTATTATTTTTTTGGGCTCTGTCTTCTCTACCCTTCGTATTTTTTTTGTTCCTCATCAACTTCAGTATTAGAATGAGAACAGGAAGGTTGGGAGAAATGAAGAAGGCAATACAGCAACTGGCACTTTAACTGGAGAAAAACATGTAAATGAGTAACAAAAGTGCACATAATTCAATTTATGCAAATGATAACAGAATGAATTTAACAGTGGTAGAGTGACAGTTCCTAAAGGAAGCAATTAGCTATTCTATCATTGATCTCTCTGGATAACAAATGTACATTGTCTTAAATTTAATCACAAAAAGAATACATAGTATAAGATTTGCTTAATTATGCATAGTATTTTATTGCTCTGGACTTCAGATAAAGGAACTGCTTCACTCAGAGTTTCTCAGTGTTACGCTGAATGACATTAATTCTCTTAACTGACTGGATGGACAGACCAATGAAAGCTATGCTCTTCACACTCCTTAGGCATCTGACCAGAGCAAGACCAGCATGCCCCATAGGATGAATCAGGATTATTGACAGGGGCTTTTGTCTGCAGTGACCTTATCAATCCTGACCTGTTCAAATACTAGGCATCCTTTGAGGTCTGGCTCATGCTCTTTTCGATCTCCTACCAGTTGAGTTCTCTCTCTCTCCTTGTAACTTGCAGAGTTTCTTTCTTTCTTTTTTTTTTTTTTCTTTTTATTGGCACGAATCACTTTCTGCTCCCTGCACAGAGTCTGGCACAGTACTTGAGTCCTGGCATGCAAATAGTCAGTAAATCTTTACTGTGGGAGAGAATGAACCCAGAATATCTAGACCTTCTTGAAAAAGCCTTCACTTTCATGTGGTTTCTTTTCTTTTCTTTTTTTTTTCTTTCTTTTTTTTTAGAAAAAATTATGTATGTTTCTGGTTATTGATCTATATTATTGGAATTTGAAATTAGAATCATATGTGTGAATTTAGGTATATAATGTAATGTGTATATATATAATGTATATATAATATATTATGGCATACACACACACACAAATGACTTTGGTTTCTGAGTATATTTTATCTACATTGTCATAGTCTGTGCTATTTTTTTTTATTTTGATGGTAGAGGATTTTCTTTACCCTTTTGTAAACATATGCTGAATATCTTCTATATTCCAGGCACTCTGCCAGTCACTCTATATTTTTAAATAATATTCCGTTTAATGTAGCGAACATTCTTTTGCTAGCAAGAAGTGAAAGTAAAAATTTCACAAAAAGGTAATTTCTGCGATCGCAGGTTTTATGGAGGTACAAAGTAGATCCCCTCACAGGTCTTTTTATGCTCTGCCAGGAAGGGGTTGTCTTAGTCTAGGGCCAGTTCTTCCAGAAGGTTTGCTTTCTTCCTGCTTTCCTGCTGTCTTGCCCTCTCTGTCCTGCCTCCCTCCACATCCCTTGCCCACTTTCCCTTCTCAAAGTTACATACTAAGATTAGGTTACTTAACTTCCTAGTAAACACCTGTTCTTTTCTTAATCTTTTTTTACTGAATCTATCTGATATAAAACATCAGGACTGTGTTAAATTGTTAAGGATCAAGATGCAGATACTTTAGTTTTTCAAATTTGACTTTTGTTGCATTCTCAGTGGGAGGAATATATTTTAAATAATGAAAGGACTCTTTTGCAGTGACTATGTTCTATGGTATGATATAGTTCCACTAAATATATCAGGGTCATTTGTGCTTACTGGCTGCCTATCCTGAAAATGGCTTAACCTTAAGACTTGTCACAGCTTTCTTAAATCTTTCCTGCATTGACTATAATATGCTTTTTCGTCTGTTCACTTCTTGATCTTATTCATTCCAAAAAAGAAACAAGATCAGTCAGATGTAGTACAAGGCAAAAACAAACGTTTTTCTTTGAGGATAAAGTATGTCAGTTTCCTGTGGATTCACTTGACTTCCCAACACTCTAGCAATAGAAAAGTTGGTAATGATCACATTTAGTAGAGTGAAGTATAAGTTAAACACAGAAAGATTGGGAACTGATTACATACTTCTCTCTTTCCATGTTCCTTTTTAATGTCAACAAAATCAAGATTCAAATGGCAGACATGGCCCTTTGAGATATGCAATTTGAAAATCTCAATCCATGCTTTAGAAATTAAGCAAAATGCTCAAAAATTGTGGATGAAAGTATCAATCCTATAATCTCATCAGGGTGGTTACAGGGGAAATTTAAATGAAAATATATGTGAAAATAGATGATTTATGCCTATTTACCAAATCAAATTAAGTACTTTATTACAGTCACTTAAAAAATTTTCAAATGGATGTTTCTAGCTGATAGGAGAGAAAGTAAAGTTGTCTAGTAATTCAAGTACCTAAAAAGGGGTGATGAAAACTTCTTCCTCATTGCCTCTATCCTGGGAAACTATCACAGAATGGATAGATAAGTTTATTTTCCAAATTTTAGATGCATATAACTACAGTGTAGTTGTTAGTTTTATGTGTCAACTTGGCTAGGCCACAGTGCATCGATGTTTGGTCAAATTATTCTAGATATTTCTTCAGAAGGTATTTTTTAATAAAGATTTTATTTATTTGTCAGAGAGAGAGAAAGAGCACAAGCAGGGTGGGGCTGCAGGCAGAGGGAGAAGCAGGCTTCCCGCTGAGCAAGGAGCCTGCTGTGGGACTCAATCCCATGGTCCTGGGATCATGACCTGAGCCAAAAGCAGATGCTTAACTGACTAAGCCACCCAGGCATCCCTGCAGGAGGTATTTTTAAAAAATGAAATTAACATTTAAATCAGTAGACTGAGTAAGGCAGATTACCTTCATTATGGTAATTAACGGGTGAGTCTCATCCAATCAGTTGAAGGCCTTAATAGAAAAAGACAGGTCTCAGAAAGAGGATGGAATTCTACTAGAAAATTGCCTTTGAACTTGAATTGCAGCTCTTCCCTGGGACTCCACAGCCTTCTGGTCTGCCCCACAAATTTTGGATTTGTCAAGTTTCTACAGTTGTGTAAGCCAGTTCCTTAAAATAATTTCTCTCTCTCTCTCTCTGTATGTATGTATGTTGGTTTTCTTTCTCTGGAGAATCCTAAGAAATAGTACATACAGATTTAGGGAGCTTAAATAAACCAATACAATTTGGCTGTTTTTTTTTTTTTTCCACAGAATAATTTAGTCAGCCTTTAGGATTAAACTGAACAATATGGAAAGCTGCTACTGATATGAAAAAAAAAAAATAGTGCCCATTATTATCCTTATTTCATTAATAAATTTTAGATCTTATTTTTTATGTAATACTATTAAACTTATGTAAGGATAAAAGTTGAAATTTTATTCTATATGTATAACAGGTATTTCAAATATTTTATTAAAGATTTTAATTTTATTCAGTTTGTGGCATCAAAAGTGTAGTCAACTTCCCAAGCAAAAATGCACTTTCCAAATTTTATAAAGTGTCCTTATTATTTGGGGAAAACAAAAAAAGGCATTCAACTTCCCTTCCCTTTCATTATAACTGGAGCAAATATATTAAATTTTATATGCCTGGTTTGGGAAATCAGTTTCTGTCTTCAGTAACTGATTGTGTGTTATAGCTGGGTCCTTTACAAATGAAGTGCACTTATATTGCTTAAAAATTGCTTTCCTGTGCAACATGATGTAGTAATGAATTAAATCCAAATGAGCCTTATATTCACAATGTCATAATATGTAACTCGTCCCCTGTGGAACTTTTTTATTATCTAATACAAGACAAGCTAATGTCTTCCCCTCATCGCTCACTTCTCAGAAGGCTATGCAGCTTTCAGTAGTAGAAATAAAGAAAGAAAACTATGATTTGAGATCAAATTACCTTTTTATAAACTCTCTAAGTCACAGAGAGCACCTTAACATGTCCTAAAGAATGCAAATCAAATTCTGATAGAACAAGAAACAAAAGGAGTAGTTCCAGTTCTATGGAGTACATTTCTATCTGTGAGAGAAAAATGAAACAACATTTTTCTTTGAACAGAACTGTGTGCAGGTGGTTTTTACCTTCAATAAAAATAAAATAAGTGTGGGCGTTTTCTATTTCTTCACTTGGTTTCATCATATTAACTATTCTGTAGGGAACAACTTGTACGATCAGCTTGTACCAATATTGTAGTTCAAGCTGCTACATAGATTCAAAAGCTCTAATTTATTAGCCTGATAATTTTTGTAATTCGACGAAACGTCAGACATTCCCTTACTACAGCTGCCTTAGGTGTGTCTCGGTGGTGTACTGAAATTTGACTTTTTCAAAATGTATCTTACTATTTCATATAGGTAAAAAGCAGAGGGAGAAAAATGTTTATTTTAGTCCAGTGGGGCAGCCAAGATAAATTGTGTGAGGTTTTCATAGGCTTCTACTTCTTGTGGTTTTACTGTGGGTTTTTTTTTTCTTGGCTGAGACCCTAGCAGATTTTTTTTTCTGCATCTTGCTCTGTGAACCTTCACTGGATCTGAATCAGTTGCTGATGGCATAACACATGCTCAAGATAGAAGCTTTTCTTTCTTATTTTAAGTAGAGAAACTAAATTTCTATAAGATGGCTCTCTCCTGGTTTTAATTTTTTTTTAAGATTTTATTTATTTATTTGACATTGAGAGAGACAGTGAGAGAGGGAATACAAGCAGGGGGAGTGGGAGAGGGAGAAGCAGACTCCCTGCCGAGCAGGGAGCCCGATGTGGGGCTCGATCACAGGACCCTGCGATCATGACCTGAGCCGAAGGCAGACGGACGCTTAATGACTGAGCCACCCAGGTGCTCCTAATTTTTAAATTATGTTTCAGTCAAACAATTAAAATATAGAAAATTCTATATAGAAAATTATTAGGGAGCTAAGGACAATATCAAAACTGTGCACTGTTACATGGAAAGGAGACATCTCAACTTTCTAATTGAAGGGTTTGTACTGTTTTCATCAAATTTATATTCCATTTTTAGGGATGCCTGCGTGGCTCAGTTGGTTAAGCATCTGCCTTTTGCTCAGGTCGTGATCCCAGGATAAGCGGGGAGCCTGCTTCTCCCTCTGCCCTGGCACTCCCCCTGCTTGTGCTCTCTCTGACAAATAAATAATATATATATATATATATATATATTCCATTTTTAAAATACTACCTTAGCCTACAATCACAAGACTTATTCAAGGTGCCTTTTAACAGGGTGCATTTATCCATACGTGTATTTATTAATTTAATGAATATGTATTCCGGGCCTACTGAGTGCTGAGCTGGAGACAAAACAATGAACAAGACATGCAAGATACCTGCATTTATGGTGTTTATATTCCTATTGGAATGTCCAGATTGAAGCAATGGGAACATACCTGTATATGTAAAATATAGTGACACAAAACTACACATGTGTTAAGTACAAACAGAGGGAGGGAGGAAGAAAGGGAGAGAGAGAGAGAGATTGACTTTAACTTGCAATGGTCAGTTCAATTTCAAATGGACACTTAGTTGGTTCCGGGAGGATTGATTAATCCCTCTGTACCTCTAAGGGAGGCTGCCTAGGGAACTGCAGCGTTGCTCAGCTGTTTGGCAGAGCCTGCCCCTCCTCCTTGCTCTGGGGACTGCCATAGAGCTTTCCCCCCTACTAATTTCTGTGCTTTTTGCACTACCTTGGCAAACAACAACCAAAACAAACACACATATACACACAGAGAGAGTAACAAACAAACAAAAACAAACCCAGTTCTAAAGAGTGAGTTCAGCAGGAAGCAACAGGTGGGAGGGGATGGTGAGCTTTGACCATTCTTGAATTTCTATTCATTTGCAATATTCAACATGGAATTTAACTTGCAAGAAACCCTGTGCTTCATGGCTCCTTCTTTTAAAACTTACTGAAGATAAAATAAATTAAAGTTCTGCTTTTCTTCTCAAAATGGCCTCATTTCTGAAGATCGCCTCATATCTCCTAGTTTTTGTTGTTGTTATTGTTTTCATAAATTTCACATTACATATAGAACTGGCATGGTCTAAATAGTAAGATAAAAATCTTTCGTATAGCTCAGTCTTATTCTGAAATAACCATTCTCAGGATGATATGTTAATCTTGGATTCTTGTGTTCTTAGTTCTTGTTTAAACAGTGGCAATCTTTTGAAAGAGTTGCAGTTTGCTAATTATATGCAATTATGGTCTGACACCCAGTGGTGCATGTTAACTTTATAAGACTGCAGGCAATATCAGTGAGGAGAGTTGCTTTACAGATCTGAAAGTTAAACAAAAATACCCACGTGTGTGTGTGTGTGTGTGTGTGTGTGTGTGTATGTGTGTGTGTGTGTTTGTTTGTTGGTTTGTTTGTTTTTTACCGTCTTATAGTGCCATTTCATTCTGTCAGTGGATAGGGATGTAGGATTGGAAAGTGCTCTGCAGTAGCCTTTTTTCAGTTACACTTTTGGCAGGAAATGTGGAGAAGAAGTTGAGACCACAGGATCTGAGGAGGCTTAAGGCAGGGGTTCTAAGAAAGTAGTACCTATGTGGCAATCACAATGGTAGAGAAGGTAGTGATTGCTGCTGTTGATTCCAGAAATAACTTTTTTTTCCCCCTCTGCTGGGAATAGGGAAAAATTGAGTGACAGAAAATACTCATAACAAGCGTTGCTATAATAATAGCAATAAAAGCTGTGACAATGCCACAGGATGATTAAAAAAATTAGGAAAGCTAGACGACAATTTGGGGTGAGAGAAACAAATGACAATCAAAATGAATTAAGTTTTTCTTCTGCCTGGTGATTTGAGAGAGGGCTTCTGGATTAGAAACGTGGGTTAGAAAGTAATCAATAAAGGCAATACTACTGTGAGAATCTAGTTTAGAAAATTCTTAGAAGGCAAGAAAAGGCGCTACAGCATAAGCTAACGGGAGAAGGAGCCAACCGTAGAGCAGTGGAGAAAGGGCTGCTCAGCTGTTCAGATCTTAGAGGTCTTCTTCCCATGTTTTGTGAGGGCTATGTACGAGCCCTGGGAAAAAGGGGCTAATTTGCTGGGTATCATTGATCCAGCCAGAGTCCAAGTCTTGGAAGGAAAGTAAGCACGTGAAGAGGAATCCAGAGAAAGCTGCAAAACTTAGCAGAAAGCCAAGCATACATCTAGGTCTCATTTGACCTTGCAAAGGTGCCCAGGACTTTCCAGAATCTATACCTAAACTGCACACTCAATGTTTGATAGAGGTCACATGGTAGTTTTCTGCGGATTAAACTATTTAATACAACTCTGTCATAGGAATATTTATGTCTAGGGCTTCTGAAATCCCCCCAAGCGCAGGGAAATAGGAATATGCCCCTAGAGCTATTGTTGACATTAGATACTAACTCAGGTGCTGTGCTAATGATCTTGGTATCACCCTACAATCCCTTGTAGGCAGCTACAAGAGTATATTTGGGAAAACATAATAAAGACTTCACTTCCATCTGCTCCCAAATTAGTTCCACCCTGAAGCTATTCTCACACCTCTGCTGTGGTCCACAGATAACTTCAGCACAGGTAACTTCCTACAACATTGGAAACTATTTCTTGTGATTCAGGCAGTTGAGGAAACATAAATTAGGGTCATTCCACACATATCATTATTACCTGCAGTGCCAATACTGCATTTCTCTAATGGGTACATCTTGATTTTTTGAGGATTTGAAGCCAAGGGAATTTATATCACAGCAACTCAAACAACCTCAAAATGACTTGAAATCAGTGTGGTTGTGATCAAATCCCTGCTGCACTCTATCCAGCTGTATGATCATGATGAGCAATTCCTTAAACTTATGACGACACAGTTTCCTCATTTATAAAATGTAGGCAATAATAGTCTGATCTTCAAAAAGTACTTAGGATATAGCATGTAAGAAACAATATTTTCAGTTATTTATTTTTGTTGCTGTTGTTTTTGTTGGTAAAGGTCTTTAACCACCCCCCAGTGGCAATTTCTCATTGACCACCCTTCTTCATAGGCTGGTTTCTTGGAATGTGGTCCAGCCTAGGTCTCTTCCCTTTCTCCTCCTCTCTCCTCTCAACTTTACTCTGTTCTTCCCCGAGTTCATGTTGCTATTTATTTTTTTCTGGTTATCTTCCAAGGCATACCACTAGTCTCACTTTCCATATTCAAGTATTTTCCTAAACAGAGTTCTCTCTCTGAGGAATTTGATGTCAGCCAAAATTATAGTTGTTTTTTGTGCCAAATATATGATCATATCTATAAAGTAAACTTTTATTGCCCCTTGCAAATACATTTAAATATCTTAGGTCTCAACTCACTGAGGAGAAATTCAACCTCCTTAGTGAAAGTTACACTCCTTTATTTTGACACAACAGCAGGAAGCAGGTAAGAAGCAGAAGTCCATTCTTCTTAAATCATATTGTAAAGCCTTGGGGAGTAAGTTAGGAGAATTTCAGGGAAGTCGCTGGAGCAAAGCTGATGGTTAGAAGCTCTGAAACAATGAGAAATCATCAAAAGGTTTTGGGTAGAAGAATTGCAAGACCAGATGTGCTTTCTGAGAAGATCAGTCTCTGAAGGATAGATTAGAGACAGGGAGAGACTTAAAACAGGAAGGGCAGTGCAGAGATGGTGTGAAGTCACAGCTGTTTGTCAGGTGTGCATTCAGTGAGGTATTTGTCGGTGGGGCATCAGTGGGGGGGCATACACGCTACAACAAAGGCTGAAACGAGGGGCATAATATACAAAACTGATTTTGTATCCACTGCCCAATTTTGATTAAAATTCTCAGGCTTTGGGACTACAACGTGGGTATCAGTTCTCCTTGCCAAGAATCTGTTAATATCTGTGGAAAGTTTGAAATTTTACAGAGCCACCAAAGTAACGAGTTAGTCTGTCCTAATTTCATGGACACTTGCAGAAAGCCCCGAATCGAAGATGGAAGATAGTTTATTACAGTACAGCAAGCACCAGAAGTATCGTGTTTGCATGAATTCCTTAAGCCCCACTTCCCGCAGGATGATAACAGGAGGCTGAGTTGACACCTGTTCAGGTGTAGTAGTCACATTACAGAAGAGGAACCTTGAACTTAGGGATCCTCAATCTTTTTTTTTTTTTTTAAGATTTATTTATTTATTTATTTGAGAGAGAGAGAGAGAGAGAGAGAACGGCAGAAGGAGAGGGAGAGAGAGAGTCTTAAGCAAATTCCCTGCTGAGTGTGGAGCCAACACGGGGCTGGATCTCACAACCCTGAATTCATGACCTGAGCTGAAACCAAGAGTCGGTCGCTTAACTGACAGTGCCACGCAGGCACCCCAGGGTCCTAAATCTTTTATTCTGGACAGTAATTATACCTACATACCTGCATGTTCTCAAGCGAGATGATATATTCATTTTTTCTCCAAGTCTGTCAACAAACCTGGCCTTTTCTATGGAGGAGACACTATCTGTATCTTCCAAGGCTATGTGCTATATGCATATCCTTGGAAAGATTGTTTTGAGCCAAGGCAGTCTCACGGGATGTGCAGAAATGTGAGAGAGCATCTCATGTAGAGTCAAGTTTCATCTTTGGCTCAGATTTGTCAAGGCTTAGTAAATTACTTAAATATATTAAATACCTGCTTCCCACGGTAGGTAGATAGTAGGAGTGGAGTTCTCAGAGGAATACAGTATAATATCTGCTTTCAAAGAGCTTAAAGTCTTCTTGAGGGATAAAGAGAATAATATGTCCCAATTGTAGAAATCGACTATCATCATTGTAGTAATACAGACAGACAAAGGTGCCATCAGGAGAAAGAGAATTCTCATTAAAGGAAATTAAATCACATGGGTGTGAGAGTAGTGCTTTTCGACGCTTGAATTTAGCTTTACAGCAAAAATAAACTCTGATAAGTCAAAACAAACCTGAGGAAAAACCCAGGGGTAGGAATACTAATAATTGGAAATAAGATTTTGACATAGAATATTCTCTTTAGTCTATGAGCTTACATATTATTAGGCCAAAGTGAAACTAACTGATTTATTTTTCATTGTCCTCAATACTTATTTCGTTTCTAAATGTATAGTAACCATATGTGTCACACTTTTACTTAGAGTTATTTCAGGACTTGAAAAACTAGCCGTGCTTTATGATATTCTGATGAGACATTACTAATCATCAAGTGGTAATTAAAAACAAGAAAGCAGAGTGTTAGAACTAAATAGACATTCTAGGACACACTCTAAATCCTAAACCCCTTAGCCATGGTTGGAATGTCACAGTAATTCAATAGAATTTAGAAATCCTTAGAATGAAAAATTATGTCTAAAATTTGAAAAGATTGAGATGTTATTCATTATGTAGTGTTTGCTTTGTGGGGCAGGAGACCAGTTATGATATATAAGCAGTGAGAAAATCTCTAAGGTAATATGTCCTGGCTATAGTCATTCATTGCAGCCCGCTCAAATCAGGAAACTTTTCACAGTTGTGCTTTCTTTTTAACAGTTCATAGGTTTAACTGATCTGTGTCCCTTCCCAGGTTTTTATGGTAAACTAAAATGGATTTTTGAACCTCAAGCATCTATAAATGTGATTTTAAATGAAAAATAAAGATGTTAAAATATCATTGACTAAATGTAAAATCTATTCTGTCAAATTACTTAGAGTGTCATTTTATCTGTTACATATCAGAATTACATTTTCAGAAAGAAATACCTACTTCTCCATTAGTTTTTAAAACTGACACTGACTCCTACATACAGAGTTTAAGCTCTTAACAGGAGCACTGGTGATTCAGAGTTCTAGCAAACCAATAAACAAAAATTGTGGGCTTTTTTGTTTTGTTTTATTTTTGTTTTTGTTTTTAGTGTTTGTAATCCATTTGTTGTGCTTGTGTTTTTGTTTAATCAAGCTCCATCATAAATGTCATAAAGGTTAAGTATAGTTTCTTGACATATTGGCACCAAAATCTCTTTAAGGCACGTGGTGATTAGCATATAAACTTGGCTTTATTTTTGTTTAAATAAAAGATACTAATAAGAAATTTTCACAAGTTATATACAAAACTCTGAACATTTGCAAATAACAGATAACACACTTGTCCTAACAATGGGCTTTTATGGAAAATCTACAAATATATTGTTAGCGTAAAAGATTACTTTAGGCCGCAAATATAAGTTTCTTCTGTATTTCAGTGGATTAAAAATGATCCACTTAGAAAGTATTTGCTAGGCATATGGGTTGTGAGAATCTCAAGGTCTCTAAGTGACGGAAAGATAGTAGAATATTACTGCTTTGATACTTGCTTATTTTGCTTCTCCCACATCAGATTTAAGAATTTCAACTGTCCTCCCAAATTTCAACAGGGGCTATAGAGAGATCACAGAACTAAAATGAATTGCCTGCTTTGTGTATCAGTAATGAGTTTAGGTGAAGGGGATTAAGACTTACAAACTTCCAGTTATAAAATAAATCACAGGGATGAAAAGTACAGCATAGGGATTATAGTCGGTAATATTGTAATAGCGTTATATGGTGACAGATGATAGCTACACATTTTGTAATGGGTATAATTGTCAAACAACTATGCTGTACACCTGAAACTAATGTAATATTGTGTGTCAAGTATACTTCAATTAAAATTAAAAAAGATAAAAGTAAAATTTTTATTTTAAAGAAAAAATGAGTATGCTAGTGGGGCATGGATCAAAAAGAAAAAAAAATAAAGCATAACAATAATAAAACTAGCCTTGGAACAAGGAATTATCACTTTGTAACCACCAAATGGTGTGCTTTAATGACAACAGCGGGCAGGAAGTGATAAACCATCAAGTTGTAATAGACCAGTGAGCACAGGGCATAGTGGTGCCACACACATGAGAACCATGACTTATACAGTTGTCTCTTTTATTCAGTACTCTATAATGTCTAAATCAAAGTTTCTAATGTATTTTTAAAAATGCAAGTTATAAAAATCTGCAGTAAGGTTCTGGATCAGTGAGCCCTGTCAGGATAGATTATAGTTCTGCACAATCTCGGCTGTAACAATATCGTGATAAATGGGGAATGACACCAGCAGCCCATTTATCTCCTAAGATTACTGCTTTGATGATATTGATTCTTCCTGTAGATCTTAGACTCAAGATTATAGCTCAGGTATGGAGATATAATCAGTTTTGTAAAGTATGTTCTTAAAAATGTTCCGATTTTTACCTTCTTGGCTAAGATGTGCTGGTCAATAGCTATCAAGAAATTAAATTATTGCTTGTAACACTTAGAGATTTTCATGATTAAAAATATATTTTGTATCAATTGAATAATAAACCCAAATTCCTAAATTGTATTTCACACATTAATTCAGTAGACATTATTAAGCATTATGTTTATAGTTCAGGAGATATTAGGGCACAGAGAATTTTAAAAATACATAAATTGGGCTCCCTGGATTCAAAAAGCTCAGAGACTATTAGAAGGTAGGAGATGGGAATGTTTGATGAAATTATATAATTTGAATAAAGTGTGTGTGATGTAAACAAGACTTATGGAAATATCTGGGTAAGAACTGATAACATGATTTTAAAGGACAGGGATAGCTTCATAGAGGGGAGGTAAAAATCAGAATGAGTTTTAAAGGAGTTTTCCAGGCTGAGAAAGGGACAAAGAGAATTCTAGGTATAAGACAGAAAGGTAGAGTTATATGGAATATTTGGAAATGGCCTTGATTTTGTGTGGCTAGAACGTAGGCTATGTGGAGGTAAGCTGATTTGAGAAAGGGGGAATGGGAAGGGAAAAAGAGGAGAGGAGGAAAGACATAGATAGAGGTAGTAGTCAGATTATAAAGGACTTTGTATGCCATTTAAAAATGTTTTTGGTTTGCCTTGTTTTACTTTTAATTTGGCAGTTGAGGAGTCAATGAGATACGTATTTTAAAACAATAGAAACAATGTTTAGGATGGATTATATGAGGAAAAAGTTAAACCAGGGTGAGGAGGTAAGGAGGGTGTTGCAATAATTCAAATTATTGCTTACATTGCTGTTGAAGTTTGAAGCAAATTGAAATCCATGGAAATTGAAGCAAAAGAATGAATTTAAATGGTATTTTAGAGGTAACATCATGAGGATTTGCTTTTTAGCAGTTGGAGAAGAAGATGCTGAGTTCTTCCGGATTATACTTTCCTGACTCTGAGGAAAAGATAATTTTAGGCCAGATTATATATTTTTTTCTATATTTTCCATGTAATCATTTACAGCCATTTCCTGGGTGTCTATTTTTAAACAAAGCCTAATACTATGGACTATAATGTAATTACAACCCCTGTTTAATGTGCATTTTTTTCTGGCATTATAAACATAAAAATCTATCAAGACAAATACTCTAAAAGGTATGGATTTCTCAACAGTGTTTGTAGAAGCATCTGGTCTTCTGAATTTAGGCAGTTGATTCATTTGGGACCAGTTATTAAAAACAAAGAGCTTAATCTTGTAAAAAAAAAAAAAAAAAAAGGACTGTGTGTTGTTCCACTAAGCTAGTGTTCATGCAGTTCTAACTGAAATGACAAGAGTGAAGGCCATTAAAAAGTAATGCTTGAAATTGATCAGAGATAATGAAATTGCATTGACCCAAGTATTAATCAATTTTAATAATTGTGTGTTACAATGGTCTTCCAATAAAAAGGCTGTTATCTTCAATTCAGTTCACTTAAGCTATGTCTACATGATTGTAACACAACTAGTTGAAAAGTGTAGCCATTTTCAACACCTGTGCTATAATCTGTTGGCCTTTTTGTTTTCTTTGCAAATTTCAAACAAAACCTGAGTTAGCTAATTGGTTTATGATAAAACTGTCCAAATCAACTCTTGTTGTCATAAAACTATAACCTTAAAAAGTTAGTTTTCAAATAGAGCAAGACTAATTTGGGCTAATAAAAGATTAATCATCCAACAAATGGTGTCTTGATTCATAAGTTTTTCATGAAGCTATAAATTAATTCACTAAAAGAATTATTGATGGAGTCAGGGACAGCCCTTCTTGTTTCTCTGATAATTTCCTTTTTTGCCTCAACTTTTTATGTGATATCCAACATTCTCGTAAGTGATTATTAAGATTTAATTCCTTCCAGTTTAAGTTAATATCTTCTCTGATCCCGACTGAAGACAAGTGATGGGTTGCACCTGTTCACATAGCACAAAGGGAAACATTTGCTAAGTCTAATCTTGAAGACGTGGCTAAATCCTCATAGGAATATGAAATGTGTTAGTGAGGGCTACGGTCATCAATATGGTTAAATATTTGGCACCTAACTTGTCTTAGGTTCTTTAACCCTGGACTTGACCAAAGAATGAACACATATGCAATTTTCTGATTAAAAATGCAGACTTACCTTACTGCTGTCCCTAGTTACCTCTTGGCCTACGAAGTGGACATAAGAAGGTTCATAACAAGAGCTTGGGGCAAGCTGATGGATAGGAACTTATCTTGGCTACCTCTTCAGGATAGGGAAGAGACAACACTTTCATTAGTGGGCTCCAGTGGTTGCAGCTGTACCTACAGAATGTCCCTCCTGGTTTAGAAAACTGAGGCACACCCTTTTTTATGATACTAAATGGAAACAGTGGTTTTATGGTTCCAACATCCAGTTAAAATTCAAACTGACATTTCCATCAACATCACAATTTGTTTATAGTTCTGAGTTGACAGGCTTTTACTATTCTAGTTAATAACCTGGACATACCACAGTAAACTGTCATACCACAGTTCCTTGAGCCAGGACAAGCCTGGACTCAAGGTGGGCTTTTCAGAGCTTTCCCTCTAGCAAAACAGATTGGTTTAACTCTTCAACTTAACTGGAATGTACTCGTTTCCTTACCCCACTTCAGAATAGAGGCCAGTGTTTGAGAGGGACCCTTAAAAAATAGACAAGCTCCTGTTACTTTTCACTGGTTTCATTCTCTTGTTTGTGATCCTGCATTTCTTTCTTTCGTTCTTTCCTTTTTTTTTTTTTCAATTAAACATCACAGTGGTGACATGTTGCAGTAGTGAAAGGAAACAAGAATAAAAACTGATTATACTGTCCTAAATTGGTAGTTGATTAAATTCAGCTTTGTATTGTTAGGGAATTAGTAAAGAGGTAGGACACACCTTGTGAATGCACTTTCACAGCAATGTTTTTGTCATATATAAGCCCCTGACTATACTGATACAAACTTGCATTCACGATTGCCTCATGACAGAAATGTATGCCCACCCTGAACCCTACTTGATTGCCACTTGGCCACTGCAATCAACAGTGACAAGGGTGATAAGGATATGTGATGGGTTGATTGATGCAGTGGAAAAAATTGGTTGCATGGATACCAATGAGATTCCTGGATTTTGCTTTGACTCCCCCCAACCCACCCCCCAGGTCTTATTTTTCTTTTTAATGCTACTGAAAGGTGTGCTGAGACATCACAATATTAAGTATACATTTCTAAATGCTTATGAATAGGTATGATGAGCAATCAAATATTAAATACCAGCAAAAGGTGGCTAGAGGGTTTCAAGAAGAAAACTGGTTGACATATCATTAGACAAAAAAAGAGCCTTGAGCACCGCTGCCTGAAAACTATTGGAATTTGTGATCTATTAATAACTTAGGCTATAAATTCAGAGTCTCCTATTTAATTTGGCTTGCTTCCCTCTGGGGTCTGGGGTTTGGCACAGAGCAGCTTTCTCCTTATTATCAATTCCTACTCCCCCATCCCCACATATACCACACCTGCTTTTTGCATCCAGTAAGAAATTTATATGGACATTTTTAAAAATTCCTTTTTAAATGTTTGAAACAGGAAGGACAAAAATCATTTGGAAAAGCCCTTAAACTAAGAGAAGACTCTGGACTATGGAGATAGATATTTGTTGATTGTAAGATGCTCAGACTTTTGAACTGTGCCAGTGACTAATGCAGTTCAGGACTTTGTGTTAAAGCTTATGGTTGGTGGTGCTAATAGATATTAGGGCAATGGTCCCAAGTCGTGATTTCTGTCATGAAAGCTTTTTAGGTTCCCAGTGCTTGGCACAGTGCCTATCCACACTAGTGCTTAGGTGATGATCTGTCCAAATAATGAGAGTTCTTGACAATGTTCTTGATAACATCATGTTCCTTGTTGCTTACAGAAAAATGTCCAAATTCCTGATCATGACTTCAGAGCATGACCTGGCTCCTTTTTCTATTTCTGACTTCCTCCTTCTGTGCTTTTCAGCTGGACTACCTGCAGTTGTCCAGATGCACCCTATGGTTTGCTGTCCCTGTGTCCTTGGCACAACCTGCTGCTTCTGCCTCAAATGTCCTTGTCTGTATGTCTGATGAATACTTACTCATCTTCCAAGAGTAGTCAGCTCAAGAATTTCTTCCTCTGCGAATCCTTTCCAACCGTTACCAAGCTTCTAGCAAACAGCCAAGAACAAAGTGAATTTGTGTTCTGACAGTATAGTAGTACTGAGCACTTAAACATTCTCAACTATTGGTTTTGCTTTCTTCTACCAGATTGTATATTTCTTAAGAGTAAGGGCTATGTATTATTATCCATTTTTTTTGTTTGCTTTTCATCTAACAGTGTAACATTTTTTTTTAAAGATTTCATTTATTTATTTGACAGAGAGAGACACAGCTAGAGAGGGAGCACAAGCAGGGGGAGTGGGAGAGGGAGAAGCAGGCTTCCCGCCGAGCAGGGAGCCCGATGCGGGGCTCGATCCCAGGAGTCTGGGATCATGACCTGAGCCAAAGGCAGACGCTTAACGACTGAGCCACCCAGGCGCCCCAGTGTAACATTTTTTCTAATGAAAGGATATTTTTCCTCTTAAAGTAAAAACACAAAGAGTAACCATCTAAGTAACTCTCTAAATCAGATTGCGGGTTGCCTGTATTTTCTCCCCATCTCTCATCTTTAGTGTGTTTGTGTCTGTGTGTTAAGTGGACTGTCCAACTCAGTTCCCCTCCTCTTAAATATTTGACTTTGTTCTCTGTACAGGGGTCTCTGCCATGTTCAGTGAAAGTCCAGAAGCAGGACATAATTAAATCCTGCAATCTATATATTCTGTTTTTAGCTTTAAGTAACAGAAAATTCACTTAACAGTGGCTTAAGCAAACAAAACAAAATGTTTGGAGCCTGGTGATTGCTGTTGGTTCAGTTGCTCAGTGATGACATCATGGGCCCAAGCACACTGTAACATTGTGTTTGCCAGCCTCAACATCTTGGTTTTCTTCATCCTCATGCTTCTGCCTCGCAGTCACAGGAAAGCTACTACATAGCTAGGCATCTATGCAGAGTTAAGGGAGCAAAAGCAGCACTAAGCACCTCAATCACTGTTACCGTCCTCTATCACTAAATGATATCATACATGGAAGAATATGTGTCATGTGACACACCCAAACAAAGCAATATGAAAGATCTGAGAATGAAGAGATTATAACTGATTATAACTATGTTCAGAAGAAATGTTTTGAAATAGTGTTGTATGATGCAGAACTTCAAGGTGAATACAGTTTCAACAGGCAGAAATTGCAATAGGCAATCTATTGAAGTGGAAGGAGAAGCAGTAAAGCTGTGTATTTATAAATCAGTTAGTTTAGAGATCAATCTTGCAGATTTGTGTGTGTCAATGAGATCATGGGGGGTAGTAGATTGTACAGAGAGACACTATCCAGTAGAAGTCTCTGTGGTGATGGGGATGTTCTATGTCTGTGTCGTTCAGTATGGTAGTCACTAGTCACACGTGCCTGTTGAACACTTAAAATTTGCTATCGTGATTGAAGAACTGAATGTTTAATTTTATGCAATTTCAGCTTCAGTTTAAATAGCCACATGTAGTTGGTACTTGTCATTCTGGATAGTAGAGGTTAGAGCATTGTGGGCCATTGTGAGTTGTTTTTGATTTTTAATCTTTTAATCTGAGGAAGTTGGGAGAAGCCATTGGAGGATATCAAACAAAGGTGACATGATCCAAACTATGTCGTGACAGGATTATTCTACTACTTTGCTGAAAACAGCAGGAAGTAGGGGAGGGAGGCTGTTGCACTAATCCACGTGGTAGATTGTAGTGGCTTGTACTAGTGTGGCATAAATAGAAATGGTTTGAAGAGACGGGATTCTGCATATATTTTGAAAGTCACATATACAATGGGATATTACATAGCCATAAAAAGGATGAGATTTTGCCATTTGCAACAACATAGATGGACCTAGATGGTATTATGCTATGTGAAATAAGTCAGACTGATAAAGACAAATACCATGATTTCACTCATATGTGGAATCTAAAAGACAAAACACATGAATAAATAAATAAACAAAAAGCTGAATCAAACCTACAAATACAGAGGACAAACTGTGGGAAGGGGAGTGGGAGACATAGGCCTCCTGTTATGGAATGAATAAGTCACCAGAATAAAAGTCATAGCATAAAGGATATAGTCAATTTTGTTGTCATAGCATTGCATGGTGACAGATGGTAGCTACATTTGTGGTGAGCAGAGCATAATGTATAGAGAAGTTGAATTACTATGCTGTACACCTGGAACTAATGTAACACTATGTGTCAACCATATTCAAGTAAAAAAAATCAACAGAATTCTCTGATGGATTGGATATGGGCTATAAGGGAAAAGAAGTAATAGAGAATAATTCTCTGTTTTTTGGCCTAAGTAGCTAGAAGCATGGAAATTTTATTAACTGAGATGCGGAAGACCAAAGAAGTGCCGATTTTGTAGAAGAGGAGAAAATTGAATCTGGAACCTGGCAAGTTTGGGATGCCTACTAGATATCCAAGAACATGTGTTGAATATATAATTCAGAATGTCTTCATGTTAGTGGTATATAAAGTTATGAGACTCTTTGAGGGCATTAAAGGAGTGAGTGTAGATTGAAGAAAGATGATACGTGCGGACAGAGTCTTTTTTTTTTTTTAAGATTTTATTTTTTGACAGAGAGAGACACAGTGAGAGAGGGAATACAAGCAGGGGGAGTGGGAGAGGGAGAAGCAGGCCTCCTGCGGAGCAGGGAGCCCGATGTGGGGCTCGATCCCAGGACCCTGAGATCATGACCTGAGCCAAAGGCAGACGCTTAACGACTGAGCCACGCAGGCGCCCCAAGGACAGAGCCTTAATTAAAGCAGTCTACCAGCATTTGATGAGGCAGAACCAGCTAAGGGGACTTGGAAGAACTACTAGTGAAGTTAGAGGAAACCCGGGATAGTGAGAGTTTTAGAAGGCAAGGAGGGTAAAATACTTACCTATGACAAAATGTTCTTGTTATGCATTAAAAAAAGCGAAGCCTGGTGACTGACTATTGGATTTAGCAATGTGGTGTGTATGTATGGGGGTGGGAGTTATTGGTGATTGCAACAAGCATGGTTTCTGGGGAGTAGAGGTAGCAAAAGCCTTAATGGGGTGGATTCAAGAGAGACTGGAAGAAAGGAATTGATGATGGTGAGGACAGGTAAAAGAGGTGATTGATTTAGTTAAAAAAATTATATTTTAATAAATTCTGATTGTGCAGGATATAGGCTTAATTTGATAGAGGTGAAGGGAGAAAAGTACATTTTAAAGGAGACATAATTCCTTTTATTGGTTCTTGGATCGGCTCAGCTGTCTCACACACTGGACACAATATTGGCAATTTCACTGATTTAGAGCTGTCTTGTTAAGTTTATCAGCCTATCAAACTCACTTTTCAAGAGTAACTGAATAATTCCATTTAAAAAAAATCAGTCCTAATTCAAAGATACGTTAAAGGAAAATATTTTCATTTCGAATTAAGAATTATAGCTTATTTTCGGAGACAAAGTAAATATGTATCATAATGGAGAGCTTTATTGCAATTAAACAGAAACTATTTTTTTCTCAGCTGTTAAGCAGAGCATTTCATCAAGAAAAATGTATAAATTCATGAGGTTTCTTAAATTTTACAGATAAAAACATTAAGTATTTGCAACCAAAATCTCATACATAGTCTGGATTTACCAAACACGGAGATTAAATAATTTGCCCAAGGTCATTCAACAGTTTTAAGGAACTTTGTTGTTGTTGTTATTTTTATTTTTTTTTTTTTCCTTACCAAGCCTTCTGAAAATTGAATGTGAGCTGCTGGTCCTGTTAAAATATCATGGCTGATGTTGTGCACATCTAAGGTAGAAAATTCTTCAGCTGATATGGGTCTATTCCATGAAATAATCGGTGAAAATGCTGAAAGCAGCCTAAGGAATCCCAGGGTCATTGCTTTGACCTTGGCTTCTCTTAACTATATTTCTAGAAATGTTGATCTGTTAGACATTGCTCAGGGACACTGTTACATGCACTTTGTCTCGATAGGTGTGCCCCCCTTTTAAACACATTCCTGGACATTATAGCTTATCATTCAGGAAAGGTAACTATGGTAAATCATCTTTCTTTCACTTTATTACCCTGCCTCTAGTCCTCTCCCTAAAAAAGTACTTTGGTTGAAGTCATAGATTGCATTCCAGGCTGTGGTATCTTGAATAAGTTAGAACTTCTCTGGGAATTTTCCTTTCTCTTGTAAAGTACTACTCCGGTAATTTCCAGATCTTTCTGAAATTTACATATGAAATTCATGAGTAGTAAAAAGATTTATTTTTAGGACTGACATGGGATACCTGTGGACATTATAAACTATGTGTACTTGGTCCAGAAGAGGGATGAGCCTATTCCTATTATGTTGTTTTGGGTTTTTTTTTTCCTATAGTGTATGCATTTATTTTTTTACGTTTTTATTTAAATTCAAGGTAGTTAACATACAGTGTAATGTTAGTTTCAAGTGTACAATATAGTGATTCAACACTTCCATACATCACCCCGGTGATTATCATGAGAAGTGCACTCCTTAATCCCAGTCACCTGTTTCACCCAACCTCCATCCCCTCCCCTCTGGTAACCATCAGTTTGTTCCCTATAGTTGAGTCTGTGTCTCGGTTTGTCTCCATCTCTCTTTTATTTCCCTTTATTCATTTGTTTTGTTTCTTAAATTCCACCTATGAGTGAAATCATACAGTATTTGTCTTTCTCAGTCTGGCTTATTTTGCTTAGCATAATACTGATAAAGGGCATCTCTCTAGTTCCAGCCACATCATTGCAAATGGCAAGATTTCATTAGTTTTGATGGCTGAGTAATATCCCATTAACTATATCTATATCTATATGTAAATAGATATATAATAAAATAGATATATAATAGATATAGATAGATGGTAGATAGATAATAGATAGATAGATAGATAGATAGATAGATAGATAGATAGATAGATAGCCAAATTATGGACACAGCACTAGTGTCCATCCACTGATGAATTGCTATCTATGTTGTTGACCATAGAATTAATAGAACCTGAAGAGGAACAAATGTTATTTAAACTTCTTTCAGGTAGACTATTCTTTTCTTTTTTTTTAAGATTTATTTATTTATTTTAGAGAGAGTGAGAGCAAGCGAGGGTGGGGGGCAGGAGAGCAGAGGGAGAGGAAGAGAATCTCAAGCAGATATCCTGCTGAGTGTGGAGCCCTATCCAACTCAGGGCTTGATCTCACCTCCCTGGGATCATGACCCGATCCAAAACCAAGAGTTGGACATTCAACTAACTGAGTAATCCAGGTGCCTCATCAGGTGGACAATTCTTAATTGGGCTTTTTAGTGACTCTTATCTGGAAATATTATTAAGTATTGTTTACACTGTTATATTTATGCTGATTACACCCACTTCAATAATTTGAGTTAACATTAAGTAAAACTTTTCATACTGTGTTTATACTATAAAATATTATAAAAAATATACAACATAAAAAGATGGAAATAGGGGCACTTGGGTGGCTCAGATGGTTAAGCATCTGCCTTTGGCTCAGGTCACGATCCTGGGGTCCTGGGGTTGAGCCCCGCATCGGGCTCCCTGCTGAGCAGGGAGCCTGCTTCTCCCTCTCCCCTGACTGCTGCTTCCCCTGCTTGTACACTCTCTCTGTCAAAAATAAATAAAAATCTTTAAAAAAAAGATGGAAATAAAACATCATCAATTTAATTCTTTATACTCTTATGTGTTTTCCCTTTTTTAATGCATTTTGCATTTATAATCACAAAACACATGAATAAAAATAGATTTTGTGTGGGGTGGGTGCATCTATGACTGTAATTATCCCTCTGCTTGGTAATATAGAAGGTTATCAGGATTACTTTCCTGGATGATGACCTTACATTATTATTGGAGAACAAAACATAAATACAGGAATATCTTGGGAAATAGCTTGGAAAATTAATATATTAACTATATTTAAAAGATTTACCTGAAATGAAGTGCTTGCTAGTAATATTAAGTTTAGTGTTTCTTTAGAAGGAAAAATATAGGATTAACTTAAATGTTTCCAAATTCTTAGGTATATTAAGAGCACAGCTGTCTAATTTTTCAACCTTTGGAATAAATGAAATAATGGCCAATAGTTAAAGATTGGCTACTCCAAAAAATCATAGGATCATTTGATTAGTACCATTTCCCCAATTTATCCTCTTTTTCCTCCCTCTTTTGTGTTTTTAGTAGGCAATTCTCAAGCCTGCCAAGATTTTATCTCTTCGACTTTATTCTGTATTCTCATCATTGCACAGAAATTGGAAAATGTCCTATTATATTGTTTCAGTTCATTTGGAAATTGAACAGCAGGTATAGGGGAATACAAGGAGAAATGCAGTTTCAATATCAAGATTTAGATATAAATGAATTTCCCAAAAAGAAGTGTTAGAAGACTACATTCTTTTCTTATTACTCTGACCTGTTAATTTCTTTTTTAATACTCCTGAGGAGTCTTTCTTTCATTTGTACAATTAGTGTTGTGGAATTCCATTAAATATCATTCTGAGTGTATCTTCTTATTTTCAGTAGATGTCCAGCTATAAAGCTCTGGTGCATTCTTTTCACTTTGGATTCTTTATAATTTCTACAGATTCATAGCATCATAGAATGTTAGAACTAGAAGAGACATCAAATATCATCAAATCCAATGTTTTACTTTTAGATGACAGAATTGAAGGTCAGAAAGACTAAATAATTTGCTCAAGGTCAAACAACTAGTTGACATCATCTTTAGGCACATAATGCAAGCTGTTAATTCCTCAGATAATGACCTATTTGGCATCTGGCTGGTGATTTTCTGGGTGTTTCTAGAGAAGTTATATAAAGTGAAGTTTGGATGTGTACATACATACATATTTGCAGTGAATAGGTCTTGTGTGTATGCCTGGTTTGTCCACAATCAGAGTTTACTTCTGTTTTGAATTAGTTTCTCTCCCCTTACTTCCTGTAATATGGGCTCAAGTGCTATGTGACACATCAATAAAGAAACTGGGCTCCTTTGGAGAATTATCTTAGATAGCTTCAGGGTCACTTGTAGCCAGCGTTTTACCTGTACTTGCTACTTGTTTGTTTATTTCCCAACTGTGGAGCTATCTGTACATGCATTTCTATTGTATCTCCTGGAAGTAATGATACTAGTCCACATAAGCCATAACAAATAATTCATTATCAGTACCATTAACTTCCCAGCTTCTTTTTTTGCTCCCTTTCTTGACTGTTTTGTACCTCAAAAATGTACGGCTGTCATGCATGCATTGATTCTATGTATCTGGTATTTTGATATGTTATGTTTAATTCTCTAATAACAATAGCTGGATATTATTTTTCCCAATTTATAGCATTAGAAGACCTGTTGAGGAAAAACAAAACAAAACAAAAAACAGTGGAGTACAAATGCAGCAACCATTTCAGTAATTAACAGAGCTGTCCTGAAGATGTGGAGTGGGGGTAGAGTGTTAAATATAGGAGGTAAAGTGCAATACTGAAAAACTAAGTAAGGAATAACTTCAATTTGATAATATACCTCACTGTTCTTTAACACATTACCACCTCCACCCTAAGTGAGAATATGACGAATACCTGTCTACCCTCTTGGTCTTAGTCTGTTGTCACACTCCTGGATTTTTTGAACACTGGTTAAATTTAAGTTCAACATCAACATCAGTCTTAACTAAGTGCCAATTCCCAGAGGTGGCTCACCTGAAGAAATTCCAGTTAAGAATTAGCCTTCAAAAGAAGCAAAAACTGAACTCATTAAATCTTTAAATATGCCTTCTGTCATTGACCCATGCCTCTTTTCTAATCTAGTATGCTTGCTCTTCCTTCTCCCTGCTAGGCTGATTCCAAGGTAATAAACACGGACAAAAGAGAAACAAAACAAAACAAAAGCCTATAAATTTTATCAGAAAAATAAGGCAGAAATAAGTTTAACAAAATTAATGACTATATAGGTTTGACCATATTATAGTTCAAATCCTAAGATGCAAAATATAACCATAGAAAGTAAAAATATGATAGTCTACATTAACTGATGATTGTTTTGCCCTTTTATCTTTGTTTTCATGTCATATCATTGAGATATAAAATAATTGTTTCCCTATGTTATCTGTAGGTCTTTATTTAACAAATAGATTGCTCCTGTCCTACTACTAATGCAAATGATCGGTTTTGTTCAACAAATAATATCTCTCAACAGTTTAAACTTCTACATTTACAATCCCCATATATATTCTAGAGAGCAGATTTTCCCATTGGGAGGAATGAGTTAATTCTCAGTTAATGAGAATTCTAACAGAGCATCATCATTACCTGTGAGAGGTTTGTTTCAAAATCATTTAACATACTTGCCAAGAAAATTGATAATTCATTGTTTTGGGAAGATGAATGAAGGCATATATTTCTTTTTACAGTAATGGGAAGATCCTTGAATTTCCTTTGCTAATATCCCTAGGCTCCTCTCAAAGAATGATATGCACACTGGCAAATATAAACACAGATTTGTATTATAAGCATGAATAAATAACCAGTACTATAAACCTTGTAGGATTTTTGCAGGCATACGGTCACTTTAATAAAACAGTCACAATTTTAGCTAAATAAAATGGTTAAAAATTGCTGGTGAATTTCCCCAAAAAATGAAGGGGGCGGAAATCGGAGGGGGGAGACAAACCATGAGCGACTATGGACTCTGAGAAACAAACTGAGGGTTCTAGAGGGGAGGGGGTGGGGGGATGGGTTAGCCTGGTGATGGGTATTAAAGAGGGCACGTACTGAATGGAGCACTGGGTGTTATATGCAAACAATGAATCATGGAACACTACATCAAAAACTAATGATGTAATGTATGGTGATTATGTAACATCATAAAATAAAATTAAAAAAATGATGAGGGGCACTCATACTTCTTGTAAAATTGATGTCTACCTTCGGCAGAGAAAGCTGACATTTGGCATGCTCTTTTTCTCTATTCCTTAGTTTAAGTGTATTTATTAAGCATATGCTATTAATAAAGAACTGTAGATGATAAAAAAAATTGCTGGTGAAAAATCAGTAAAAAATAAAAATGTAAATCTTAAAACCCAGTCTCATCAGGTAACCAGAGGCCTGTAGCAATAATGTCCAGACTCTGGAGATAATATTTCTCACAACAGAGCTAGTAATTTTTGGAATATCCTATGAACAGTCACTAGAGGATAGAGCAAATGTCAGCAAAAGGTAGAAATTTGGGTCAAGAAAATAAGTGGATATTTAGGTAATACCAGAAAAAAAATGGCAGCTGGTCTGAGAGCACAATTTTATGAACCAGACAGAAATTCAGTCCCGCAGGAAAATGTTAAGAATAAGCCCTGAGAAGCTAATTGTAATAGCATATTAAATACTGGAACCAGAAGGCTAACATAGGAGAAGCTGCTGAAAACTATTTGCAGACCCAAAGTTCAGTTATGAGGGAAGGAATGGAAGCACCGTGGAAATGCAAGGCAGGTAAAAAGCCCATCTTTTTTATTGGTAACCAGGGTGAACCAACTCCTTAGGGTGTAGAGAGGGAAGGGAAGGGAAGGTGGGAAGCGAGAATGTCCCAGGGCCAGAGCTCCTAGGTTTTGAAAAGAGCCACAGTAAGGCCGTTTGAGTTCAAAAGGAAAGGAAACCTAAGACAACACAAACACAAAGTTCAGGCAGGATATAAGGCAGTGTGTGGAGTTGACCTGAGGGGAGGCAGGCAGCTCTGAGGCAGTTATTACAATCTTGTGGGTATTCCGTGTGTGTGCGAGTCTACCTGAAATGGTCATGGGACATCCCTCCAACAAGATGGATGAAGCTCAACTACCCCAGTGCTTTAAACTTTCCCATGAAAGACTAATTAAGGCAGCACTGAGGCTGCAAGTGGCAGGTAAGTGGTCCCAGGTGTAGATTGGAGGTCTGATTAGGGGACCTAGAGCCAGGCAGGTTGGTGAGGGTGGCTAAGAGAGAACTTTCCCTTTATAAAGGTAAAGTTGGTCCTTTTTAAGCCATCTATTATTGCATACACTGTTATGCACATTTTTTAAAGCATGTCTGAAGAGAAAAATCAAAATGCAGCCTTTTTTTTTGTTGTCCTGGAGATGCTAAATGGGATTTTCACAGTAATGAGGCTGTTCTTCAAAAATGACCTCATACTTTAATATCTGCTACCAATTAAAGGCTTGATTGATGTAGGGCAACATTATTTAGCAGATTTACTTTTTGAAGAGTCTGGGTGTGACTACCAGCTTTGGCATTTAAAAGTCACAGTGACCTTGTATTTGCATAAATTAGTAAAAAATATGTTTATTTGAAATGATACATCAAATAAAGCTTTGGTTTTAAAAATAATTCCTGGAGATATATATATATATATATATATATATGTCTCATATATATATATATACATATATCTCATATATATATATGTATGTGTGTATACATATAGTATGTATTTTCACATATATATGTGTATTTTTTTAAAGGTAAATATATCTTTGGTGGGCAAGGAGAAATGTTCATGTAAGGGAATTCCCTTCAGAAACCCTCAGTCAAGCTTTTGTTCTGAGAACATAACTATAGAATTTACAGACACTGACCCCTTATAAAATGATTAATAGTACTAAAGATAAGATTATAAAATCTAGTAGTCTTAAGCATGTCTGTTCCTTTTTGTTTAAAGAAAAATATTTCTCATTACATAGCAATATTCTTCCAGTATGGAAAAATTGAAAATGCATATATAGAAAATAAAAGATATTGGGGCACCTGGGTGGCTCAGTCTGCCTTTGGCTTGGGTCATGATCCTGGAGTCCTGGGATCAAGCCCCATGTCTGGCTCCCCGCTCAGCGGGAGTCTGTTTCTCCCTCTGACCCTCCTCCCTCTTGTGCTCTCTCTCATTCACTCTCTCTCTAATAAAAAAAAAAAAAAAAAAAAAAAAAGAAAGAAATCTTCATTGGTCCCACCACAATAACATTTGATGTTTTCTTGGCCCAAGTATTCATACTTCAAGGAAAAAAGTTGCATCCATATTAAAAATTACTTTACTGAGTTTATTATATCATTAAATTTTTATAACCCATTCTTCCTAATTGCATTTTTACTTATTCTTCTTAATTATTATTTATAATGGTTGATACTATACTATAAAGTGACATACTGTAATTTATTTAACCCTTTCTTATTACTGTATATGCAAATTATCTCCATTTTTGACCTTATAAATATTACTTCTATAAAGAACTTTGTGCATAAAATATATTTTATATTTATTTTTTTAAAGTTTTATTTTCTTAAGATTTTATTTATTTGACAGAGAGAGAGAGTGCAAGCAGGGGGAGTGGCAGGGAGAGGGAGAAGCAGGCTCCCACTGAGTGGAAAGCCTGACATGGGGCTAGATACCATGACCTGAGCCAAAGGCAAATGCTTAACCAATTGAGCCACCTCGGAGCCCCATATTTTATATTTAGAATTGTTTCTTCAGGCTAGATTCCTACAAGTGGGAGTACATGATAAAATGTTGACCCAATTCTTAAATCTCTTGATAAAATTGTCAAATATCATCTTTCCAAAAGAGCATTTTACCATTTGATTAATTTCACTCAATTATATATATATATAATTTCACTCAATTATATATTTCACTCAATTTTATATATATACACATATCTATCTATCTATCTATATATTTTTTTTTACTTTTTCTTCAAATCTCTGGGATTAAGGGACCATGCTAGAAGATTAAGTTGCCTGGAGATAGCTAAGGGATCTCAAGGCAGAGGATGGAGTGAGAAGCAAGTGCCAGAAGGGAAAATAAATGTGAGAGGAGATTGGGGCACCAAGGCTCAATAAGTCAAAAAGAGAATCTAGCAAATTGTGCCAGGGCCTGTTTTAGAAGACTGGATACAGAGACATGGAGACTAAGAGAAACTACCAAATAGTGAATGGATGCTGAAAAGAGCTAACATGGGTCGTGGGCAATCACCCCAAGGTACAAACCCATAATTCCTTGTCCAAAATCCTTGGGGCCAGTTATATTTTGGATCCAGATGTTGTAGGATTTTTAGATTTTTTTTTTTAGATTTACATATTGTAGTAATATAGTACATAATACTCCCACAGGGTTTTGGGTAATACAAATAATAAAACATATTAATATTTTTGTAGACAAACATTTAATTCTTTATGGGGTATCTTCAAATTCCAAGTAGACTAATATCAGTAACAATGAGGTTTTGCCACCAAATGATGTCACTGAAAAGTTACACAAAATGGCTTTGGTTTCCATTTTGGATTTAGGTAATATGGATAAAAGATTGTGAATATGTGTTGCTATTGGCAGTTTGATAAGTGTTTTGAGCTGCTTTTTTTTTTTAAGAAATTATGGAGGTTTTATTTGTTTATCCCCCCTTTTTTTTACAAATAGTTTTGAAAGGTCATACAAATTAAATATTTTATTTTTTTATTTTATTATGTTAGTCACCATACATTACATCATTAGTTTTTCTCCCTTAAATTTTTTATTGTTATGTTAATCACCATACATTACATCATTAGTTTTTGATGTCGTGTTCCATGATTCATTTTTTGCGTATAACACCCAGTGCTCCATTCAGTATGTGTCCTCCTTAATACCCATCACTGGGCTAACCCATCCCTCCAACCCCCTCCCCTCCAAAACCCTCAGCAAATTAAATATTTTAAGTATGTTTGGTTATAATAATTGAAATATTTTTCTCTCTCTCTGAATTTTTCTATCCAATGAGATTAAAAGCAAATATAAATCTTCTCTTTGATAATCAGGGATATTTTGTCTGAAAGTCTCCTGGTGGAAATTAGATTTTCCAAGCAAATATTTTGATTAAATATTTAGATAATTGATATGAACTATCACATTTAGGAAGATAGGTAGATTTACCCTCAGATTTATTCATTTTGTTGACAATTACTGCTTTTCTCCTTTTCAAAATATATTCATGTTCTGATAATCATGAAACATTGGATCTTTGTGTAATACCTGAAAAAGTGACTCAATAAGAGAATGAAGTTTGAATTCCTTTCTACTTTGTAATTTATATTGTGGAAATGTTCTTCCCCCCTTTATACATATAATTTGATATTTCTTAGAAATATAAAAGTCATCATTAGCAGATAAGAAGGATGGAAACATACAATCATAAACCTAGAAGAGGTAATTTATTTCTTATGTCTCTACTATTCAAATAGATAGGTCTCTATCTACATTATTTCAAATGCTACACAGATGGTGATTCATATATCTTCCCTTGGTATCATTTTCTTATATTTCATTTTTCATATTCAGAGAATTTTGTTCAACTTCTAACCTAACTCATTCTTTCTGTAATTTAAATTCATTACCTCTAACCCTATCATCATTTGAAACAGAGTAGTGCTTATCATCAAATTATATCTGTTCCCATGTTTAAAGATTACATTAGTCTTCAAATTTCGTTTCTCCATAGTAAAAAACATTTCCTTAAAATGTTGTACATCACAAGTTACTTCTGTACCCTTTGTAGTGGGTCAAAAGAAAGATACAAAAATCTAAAAAAGGAAGTAACAATAACAAAAAATAGTGGAAATTTATAATTCAGTCAACTCCTATTTATCTAGGGCTATCAGGTGGTAAGGCACAGTGTGGTGATGAATAAACAAATGAATAAATTTAATGACATGAATGGCTAGGACATGAGTCTATTCCCTAGTGGCTTACAGTCTAGCAGAGGAGATTATATGGATAAATAAAGAGACTGACAGACAAATCTGGGTTTGAATCTTAGTTCTGTCTCTTATCTGGATGAAAACTTTTCACACATGACTGAAGCCCTCAGTGCCGAGTTTCTGAGTAATAAATGTAAAATTCTAGTAGGATCCTTGTGAAGATTAAATGAGATAATACGTTCCAAGTGCCTAACTCAGTTCTGGCCCTTAGTATCAGGTATAAATTATAAAAATAACTATTCACTGAAAAAAATATTTAGTATCTATTAGGTGTCAGATATTCATCTGAGTCTGGAGGATGAGTCCTGCATAAGATCATGTCCTGTCCTCAGAGAGCTTATGGTCTATCCGGAACATTAATTACACAACAGGCAACTACTCCATATTGTAATGAGTGCAAGACAGAGTGCTGTAGATGCAGATTAAAGGGATGATAAAACCATACTGAAGGGTCAGGATTAGCTGTCTGACAAATTGAGATCCAAGAGCAATTGGGAATTAACAAAGCAAAGAAGGCCCATGAAGAGTGCTCAACACAGAGGGAAAAATATATGCCAAAGAGAAATGTGCCATAGCACAATAATTTCTGGGGATAGAAGTATAATCCTTAGCGGATTGTGAACATAAAGGAAGTGATTAAGAGAGGATGGAGAGTTAGACAGGAGCCTGATCATGAAGGCGGGCTGTCAGCCATGGGAAGGAATTTGGCTTTTATCTGAAAGTCAGTGGACAGTTACTGAAGTGTGTTCATGGAAGGGGAGAGAGAGAAGTGGGAGCAGATAAGTATATAGGTGTGGTGGCACAAGTTCAGGAAGTTCCTCTCTGATATCTTGCATTTTCTCTTTACAGTAGATCATTTTTCAGGATGGAGTGGAAAGGAGGCAAGGGATAATGGGGTAGGTAGGTTTCAGAAGAGTGGAGAATGTTCCTAAATAGCTGCAATGGAGTTAGAATTGACAATGGGATCATCAAAGGATTTCATTTTATCATGGAGGATAAAATTGAAATTAGAGTCCACAAATATGTGGTATGGTAGCTATTGAGGTATAATTATCCAGATTGCCATTCTAGGACCGATTGCTGCCCATCTATGGGGTATTTTCGGCATGTGGCCTCTAGCTGTCAGCTCAGTCAGCTTCAGCTGAAGGCGGGCGGGTCCCTAATAGCCATCGTGATTCTCCCTGAGTCTGGAGAATCTTCTGAAAAATATGGTGATCTCAATCTGAGAATTTGTGTGACACTTTTTTTTTTTTTTCCCAGCACTTCTCAACTGCCCACGCCATGTTCAGATACAGATTAGGTGGACCACTGCTGCAATCTGGGGTCAGGTATCTATCAAGCAGGTGAGGCAGAGAAACACCTGAGGATATAAGCAGGATGTAGGCAAGTGATGGAAATGTAGTCTACTTGGTCAGAGGGAAGAATGTGATGATAGGAGATGCCTAAAAGAGAGTAGAGGTCCAGATGATTCCATGAACTGGAAGTAACAGTGGGAGTGACAAAACTTGACTAACATCCAGTTTGAAGTATTTGAAGAAGTACACATTTATTACAATTTAGAAATATAACATTTCCTAAGAAAGTATAGGCAAAGCTGCTGTGGTATTTAGAGAGGGTTGGGTAACAGACGTGCTTATAAAAACTGATCTGATACTATGATGTGGGGGATCCATCCTGTTTTCCTTCCCCTCAGAATTCAGAGCCTGGCCAAGCAATTACATGAACTAACTTCGAGCTAAGTGTTTAATGGTTTAATGTGCTCAGCTTCCAGAGGGTGTTTATTGTGTAACAGGGGACTTCACCTTTTGATTCAAAAGATTAAGGTATGTTAGGCATTGACAGAAGCATATGAAGTTGTGATTTAGGGAGTCAGGAGAACCTTCAACATCCCTCAGAGAACATTTTCTATGTCGTTATTTTCTCTGAAGACTTGAAAATATGGTGTCAGTGAAAAACGGCATAGGTGTTTGCATTCTTGTCTTCAGTATTAGTTGATAAGCTTCTGAAGTCTTGTTTAGTTTTAGACCACCCCGGTGCCTAGCATAATGCATGCTGCATATATTCTCAATGTAGATTAAAAAAAAAAACAAAATCAATGTTTTGTGACTATAGCAATCTACTTAATCTAGTACTATTCTTGTCTTCCCTAAACATTTAATCCTTTCTCATTTGTGCATCTAAGTCTGAGAAATTTTCTAAATGAATTAAACAATATGACAATTACCATTGTTAAATCTAAGGTGCTTTAGATTCACATGTCACTTGTGATGAGGAACTTTTGATTCAATCATGTTTTCCTTTAAAATATTATGCTTCTGCATAATATGTAGAACTATAGACATTCTACACTTTTAATATTTGCTGAGATCTTGATATGTATCTTACTATTTTAACCCTCTCAATGACCTTATGAAGTAGTACTATTATTATTATTATTATTATTTTTATTTTTTTATTTCACACATCGAGAAACTGAGGCATGAGGCCGTTAAGTGATTGGTTTGAGGCTGCTAGTAAGGAGCAGAATCTGGACTTAGACCCAGGAGTCTGCATCCAGAGCCAACACTTTTTTCTGCTATGCTCTGTAGGCTCAATTCTTTTTTCAAAACACAGTTTGAATAATTTCTCATGGATTCATTGAACTGTAACCTATGTCAGGTAACATTTGCGGTTCTGTCTCATTCAGTATTTTATAGAGACAAGTTGGTTCTCTAGATAAGTCTTCATTTCATTCAATGAGGTGATAAATCTTCTGTTAATATTTGATTCTCACATGATTTTGGCTATTTGAAAGGTATTTTAACTTGTCAAATTCTGTTTTAAGAGAGATATGAATACCTGTCATTAGTATATCTTTACATCTATGCTATAGAATCCTTTTGTATTCTGTCACACGTTAGCTTTTGATAATGCATGATCATGTGTATACTGAAAATTCTTTGTTTTAAAATATGTCTTGGGCACCTGGGTGGCTCAGTCGTTAAGCGCCTGCCTTCGGCTCAGGTCATGATCCCAGGGGCCTGGGGTCGAGCCCCACATCGGGCTCCCTGCTCGGCGGGAAGCCTGCTTCTCCCTCTCCCACTCCCCCTGCTTGTGTTCCTTCTCTCACTGCGTCTCTCTCTGTCAAATAAATAAAATCTTTAAAAAAAAATAAAGACATTTTATTTTTTTTATTTTATTTAATTAATTAATTAATTTATTTGACAGAGAGAGAGATAGTGAGAGAAGGAACACAAGCAGGGGGAGTGGGAGAGGGAGAAGCAGGCTTCCCGCCGAGCAGGGAGCCCGATGTGGGGCTCGACCCCAGGCCCCTGGGATCATGACCTGAGCCGAAGGCAGGCGCTTAACGACTGAGCCACCCAGGCGCCCCTTAAAATATGTCTTTAAATTGGATAATTTTATTCTTTTGGAGCCTGGGAGATTGGCCTTAAAAATTTTGACAGTCAACACTACCACAATATATTATGTGACTTTGAGCAAGACACTTGTCTCAATTTCTTCCCACAAAAGTGTAATACCTTGAAGGATCATAGCAAGGGTTGAGTAATTATCCACATGTACATACTCATGCACACACAGTACCTAATATGTGTCCATCCTGTGTAGGTGGTCAATAAACGTTCTCCACGTTTTAATGAACTCAAATATTCAGCTATGTTAATTTGTACAAAGATAAGTTGCAATGATATATATATTAGACAATAGCATTGGTTATTCTCTTTGACTCTAAAAATTAATTCTTTCCACTGAAAATGTTTTAATCAGGGTGTGCTTTTTGCCATTTCTGAAAATAGGCTAGCTGCAGAACTGCTAACTCTACCCTGAGCCAGGAATAAACAGTTGACAAAAACAGCATTACTTTGGCTTATCAATATACATTAAATATTAAGAGTTCCATAATTTAATTGTTGATGTTAGGAAAAAGAGAAAACAATAATCTAGCATTCACATATAAAAGTCACTTTTGTAGAGAAGCTAGTACTGAATAAGGGAGGTACTTTTAAAACTGGCAAATACACTTTTATAGAAAATAATTCATGAAATCCCAAAGTACCTATAAATAGGAGAGTATCTGGAATATGGAAGGCACTCCACAGGATTTGGGAAATAAATGTTTTAGCAGTTAGGTTTGTTTCTTCTTTAATGATGTAGAAGCTCCACTCAGTGATTATCTCCTTGTCTAATGACATACAGTTAGTAAATAGTAGAGCTGAGATTCAGCTTTAGCTTGTTTAACGTCAAAGCTGATTTTGCCCCCACGGCACCATGTTAGCTTGCTCTATACGATATTGTAGAAACAATGCTGATTTTTTTTTTTTTGTCTTCATGAAAAATTAAAGGAAGCTTTCCTGAATTTTCATTAAGAGGTAGTAAGCAAAAATATAAAGGAGAACTTTTAAAAGAGCTTAAAAGAGTTAAAACAATAACAAAAATACTAGATCTTGGGGCTAATTTCTTTCAGCTTATTCTTAAACCTGAATCTCCTCCTAAGTTCTTACAGAAGACTTAGAAAACACTGTCCTTCTTGAATGGTGAAAACTAAGAATCAGCCAGGATAGCTTGCTATTACAAGCTGGGATTAATTCTAAATTCCAGCCTCAAAGATTTTTAAATTATGCAGAATTGAAAGGGAAAAACAGAACCTGGGTTAATTAAGCTTTATTCTTATAATTTAAAGGTAGCTGGTTTACAAAGCCTCCAGCCTAAGAATGACCAGACAGCAGGGATTGCTTATTGTAGATAAAGCCATTCCACCAATGGATACACCTAAATATATATATATACATATATATATTTACATAAAATACACACACACATATGTCAAGATGAGCCTGTGTGTGTTTAATTTTTCTGGTTATAAAAGTAATAGATACTGGCTGTAAAAAGTCTTTATATTGAGAAATACAAGGAATAAGAGTGAAACTCTTTCATGATTGCAGTCTGGAGATAGCCACTGTTAACACCTTCTATAATTTCCCCTGTATTTTCTTGGTGAATGTAAGCCCCACCTGCAGAATCATGTTACACACAGAATTGAGTGTGCTGCTTGTTCTACTCATTTTTTTGTTGTTGTTTGTTTTTGGAGAGCTCTTCAGATCAATTCTCTAAATTCCTGATTTGATTTTTTCCAGCACTGATCCTAGTATTTAATGCTTTTAATGTTGGTTTTAACTTTGCCATTGGGTTTTTAGATTTCTTGTCATTTTTACTAATTTTGATAAGTATTCTTTTTATCTCAGTCTAGTGCCTGATCTCCTACAAAATTGCAAGATTTAAAAGAGACCTTATAATTTTGTACGATTTCGATATAATAGTTTCAAAGTTCTTCACTAATTGGTATTATACTCCCCCCACCAAAGATTCCCTTTTATATTCATCACCGCCATGCTCTCCTTCCCTTATTTACTGTGTTATTTTTTCATATGTATTACATTTTAAATCTTTTAATTCAGTCCTTGGATAGGAAAGGATTTTTGAGGTCTATTATTTGCCAATAGGCAGGATAATTTCCTTTGGACCCCTTCCTCTTTATTTAGGTGGTGTCCAAATTTCTGTAGCCAATGTTTACCATGTTTTGATGTTCATTCACCCCCTCTACAGCAATAATTCCTGTGCCTATTGACATATTAACTCTCTCTTTAGCTATCTGGATTTTCAATTCTTTAACTTGCTCTTATCTCCCCAATTTGAAAAAGAAAATTCTGTTTCCCAGGTTACCTACTTAGTGGTGGCATTCAATAGATATAAACCTACTAAAAGATCTAGATGTTAAGGACTTTGTGAACAGTTATCTTCAGAATTAACAGAGTTAGTTTTATAATTTCTGAGCTTAGAGACATTGAATAATAATTATTTCTTAGTAGAAAAAAATGATTTCTTCTTTTGTTTGACCTTTCTTGAGGCTGAATTTATAAATCTAGGCTCAAAGATGAAGCTATTTAGACTGAAAAAGGGACTTAGTTCTTGGCTAATTTAGTGATAATATACACATTAAATTTTGTCTTACTGTCTTAAAACTCCTCTGTAGATTTTCACCTGAATTATTACTGTTGCAAAAATGCATACTTCCTACTAATTTTGCACAAAATTGTTTTAGCAATAATGATTTACTGTTCCTTATAATTATAATTATAGTATTTAAAGTTTTTTTAAAAAAGATATTCTAGAACAATTCTTCCTACCATTTCAAAGAATTTTGAGGTGGTTTGAAGGGCATTCTCTCTTTTGACAAGTATAATAAAGTTGCTATTAAGCCTCCTTTTTATCATTTCAGAAATAGAGCTAGAATCAAGAACTGACTGACTCCTGTGGATGTGGAAATTGTTTTATATGTTTTTGTAGCATACAGTTTGGATTAATATAATTCTCTGTTTTCACCTTTGTCAGAATTCTCATTGTAAAAATTGTGACACATACTGTATTTGGTAATAAGTATGATTCATGGTTCCCATGGGACAGTTAAAAATCTCACCAGTTGAAATCTCTCTTTTGGCTTCTTATTATGAACTGTCTTGAATTTTAGATTTGCTGCATGTGTGTCTGTTGACTCATGATCTTCTTCATACAAAATAAATTCTGTTCCATTAAAAATTATTTGAGATAATTATTAGATCACGAAGAGAGTGTCCAGCCTACCCAGAGACAAGAGAAGGACTGTGGAAAGCAATACTGACGTCTGAAATAGCATCAGAATGCCCCCTACCTACGCTAACCTCGATGGGAAAATGAATAAATATTGGTATTGTGCTTATTTGAGTTTTTAGTTTGAGCTTTCCTCTGTCTGCCCTCTGGTGAGACTACTACTAAGTAACTGACAAGCTAAAATAATTGCTAGTAAGAAAATGGGTAAGAAAAATCTAGATAAACCAGAGAAATGAGATTCAGAGAGTTTTGCTTACCTTGCTTTACAAAGTAGGGCATGCTATATGTAAATACTCCTAAGAGGATGATGGATCAAGTTGATTTTGAAGACTGAATGGCTTCAATCACATAAACTGAGTAGTAAAAATAATGAAAAAGACTCAAAGTTAATATTTTCCTTCCTTGCGTGTGTGTGTGTTTTACCTATAATACATGATGGCAGAATAGTAGAAAAACCAATCACTTACCTATTTTGCCTTCTGTATGCAAAAGTGCTGGTTTGATGTTTCCTTTTTGAAAAAGAAAAGTTGTTTTTTAACTGAATATAATTAAATTATGATTTACCGGCATCATGTAGACACATACTCTTCCTCCATGATCTGAAATGGATCACTTATTTAATCACAAAAAATACACAGAATGTAAATGTCTTCATTTTAATAAAATTCCTGAATTATTTGCATTTGAGTAGATCTTGCTAGGTAGAAGCACTGATTTTGACTGTGGCATTTTTTAGGAAAAGGTCAAGTAATATCTTCTTTTTTTTAAGATTTTATTTATTTATTTGAGAGAGAGAGAATGAGAGATAGCATGAGAGGGAAGAGGGTCAGAGGGAGAAGCAGACTCCCTGCTGAGCAGGGAGCCCAATGTGGGACTCGACCCCGGGACTCCAGGATCTTGACCTGAGCTGAAGGCAGTCGCTTAACCAACTGAGCTGCCCAGGCGCCCTCAAGTAATATCTTCTAAGGTAAATTTAGAATTAAGAACAAATTTGTTTTGAAATCTTAAACAGATATTTTACATTTAATTTCTTCAAAAAATTTATGGTTATTTTCAATTTAGTAAATATAAGAAAAAATAATACTATAATATATTATCAGTATTTCATAAATTGAAGCCTATTTGAACATCAAAAAGTATGGACAATGTCAAATCTTAAAAATTACATTTAATTTTATGAAAGTCTATTAAAACTCACTACGTTTTGTAATCAACCTTTTAATGTCTTTCTAACACTGACTGGATTGTGTAACTAACATTGCAGTCTACCTGAAACATCTTTGCTTTTTTTCAAAAAACACTTTATTTCCATTCTTACAAAATCACTTGGTCAGTGGCCATGACAGCAGGATGTCATTTATTTGAGGGAAAATGGTGACATACTTTAGGTTTATAATTATTTTTGTTTTTTTTATTAGTGATATTAAATGTTTGAGTTTTTATTCTTTCCATGTAAAACATAGCTGTAAAAGTGTCCGTCAGTAGCCCCAAAGTAGTGGCTTGAACCTGAACAGAGTCAATCCATCATTAGAGAAAACCATTTCTTCCCTATTGAACAGGATTTGAGTGGTAAGGTACTTAAAATCTTGGACTCCAGAAAGCCACCTGCTTCTGCTGAGGTATTCAGACAAAGACTCTTGGAATCTGGCCAGGTTTGTGCAGTGCTCAAACCCACTGCTTACATGTTTGACAGTAACATCTGGTAGCACAGATGCTGAATTCTAGAGAGCCATAATTATCTTTGAGAGAAGGGAGAAGTTGTCTTACAGTTATTATCATGCTCCTACTGCAGGTATTAGAAAGAGGCAATCATTCTGTACTTTCCTGCCAGCATGTTTTCTCAGTTTTGGAGATGAAATTTCTAGATCGTGTACAACATTGAAATTAAGAATCATTATGTGTTTTTAAGTGATACAAAGATTTCAAAAGAGCATAAGGGATGTGATGAAAATGTTTTGTTGTTTCCAAGTGCCCGTTCAAAACCCATTGAGCTAGGTGCCAAAAACTCATAGGCTAAGCTTATTCAAGGAAAGGTTGATGACAATAGCCTCTCTTGGTTTCACACTCTATCCTTGAGCCACTTATAAATACGACTGTCAGATTTGTACCAATGAAAGAGCCTGTCTTAGCTTTGTTTATCTCAGCTGTTAAGAATTCCCTTTTCCCATGTCTCTCTCTCAGACAGATTATTATTAAAAAGTATATGACAGGTGGCAGTGCATCTATATGTTGTTTGTCTTTTAGAAGCAATATCTTATATGCTGAGAGCACACTCAAAATAATGATCTGGAACTTCTTGACAACCTTCACCTCCAGGACTCAGAAACTGTGATTTGTGATTTGGTAGCATAGTAACTCATTTAGATAGCCTGCCCTAATTTGTACCAGTTTGCCAGAGTTAATGGGAACAAGTAATGGTCATTTTTAAGGAACATAGAGATCAGGATGGGCATGTATAAATTTTACTTCTCTGTTTCTCACTCTGAAGATCTGAATACAAGACTATTATTCATTGATGTTTCTTTGCTTCATCAAATATTAATGATAGCCTACAATGTGTAAGGCATTCTGGGAGGTGCCAGACACACATTAGTGAATGAAACTGACATGATCCCTGCCTTCCTGTGGTTTACAGGTTATTTGCAGTAATTACAAATTCAAATGCCTTTAGGACCAAGCAGATAAAGAAAATGAGTGAAGCTGTGAATATAAGCCTGTAATTAGTGGTGGAGGCTGTCGCTAAAGAAGAATGAATATCCTACTGGACAGAATTCAAATTCAAAATGTGTTTGAATAATGAGTCATACCTTTGAAAAAAAAAAGAAAGAAAGAAAGAAAGATGCACCCAGAGTCTGAGCACGTTATGTGGCTCTATGCTCATGAGTTTGAGCTTCTGGGAATGAATCAGCATTGGGATGTCCTAGCAACCTTGAGAACTGCGTGGGCATTTGTGAGCCGCTTCTTCCAACTGTCACTTATCATGTAATCAACGGTGTGTGGTCATGGCCTGGGAGAAATCAGTTCTGGGGACCAGGATGAGTCTCCTTGTCACAGAGCAACTGCATTATACCTGGCTGAATAGGCAGCTACCTTAGACCCTGCCAGCTTGACGCTGATACGGGCCCGTGCTGGTTAGGCCGGGCTGCTGTCTGCTCTGGTCAGGCGCAGCAGTTCTGGCGGACCCTCCTCTGGTTTGCCTTTTCTGCCATCAACATCCTATTTATTATCCAATAAACTGGGAGTTGTCTTTCTATTCATAGCAAATCGTTCATCCTTTAGAAAACAAACTATCATGAGATTACTTTAAGGTGAATGTAGATCAAACTTCCTCCAAGTTAGAAACCACTATACTTTCTTGATGGAGCATTATAGCAAAATAAAAGAAAGAAAAAGATAACAACCCAAATGGTATATTTGACTATAAACCCTATATATACACATACCACTCTACCATATATTGTGTGAATTACAAAATCTATGCAAAACCAAGAAATTTTTAAAAGGATGATCTGTCTTAATATTTCATTTGCACGCTTTAAAATACCCATCCATATGCCACACATCAAAGGCTAAAAATTAGATCATCATCATAATAAATAACAATGAAATAACAAATACTAACATTTATTGAGTGTTTATTACCTTCTAGACACAGTTAACATTAGAGAAATTGAGCAAAGTAATTACCAAATATATTTTCTAACTTATTTTGGAATAAAATAAAATTGTTAATGTCTACTCTATTACCACCATTCTTTTTCATCATTTAGCAGATTAAAAGTAATGTTCTCCTTATAGTTTATATTTGTTTTTAATAGCTGGTGTCAATTGGGTAATGCCTCATTACTCTTCTAGTATGAGCTGGATTTTTTTTTAATTAAGAATTTATAAGCATGACTATATTGTAGAAGGTTATCAGCAGTAATTTCCAAAACTTTGAACAGAAAAAAATTGGCATAAGAAACATGATAAAGTGATTTGGGTTTCTATGATACATATAGGAACTTCTACCTATATTTCTAAGATCATGGAGCTAGTTTATTTGCTCTTGTCTCTTAGAGACCATCCCATGATAAACTAACCCTAATACAAATTTGTGCCATGATTTAAATTATCAAAATATTCTGAACAAAATGTTACAAAGTTTTTGATGGTTTTCTTCTGCAATGATAAATTAGGACTGTGATACTCATAGCATATGGATATATAATTCCTATGGAAGATGAAAGAAAACTGATATATTATATATATATAGAAGTAAAACAAGGATTTGCAGGTGATGAGAAAAATAATATGGATATTCAAGAATTGCTATATTATGTAAAATTTAATATATCTACATAGGTTCCCAAGTAAGTTCTCATTGAAAATAAATTTTAAAGGTACCCAAAGGAGCCATGAGATCTTATTATAAAATGAAAATTACATGTTCACAAATATAAACCTCCTTCCAAGCTTGAAATGCAAATACATGAATATCTCTTAGTTTTCCAGTTTCTTGTTTGAGAACCTGGATGTCTTATTAACAGGAAGTATACCATTACCTCTTAAAGATCTCCTTCCTACTAGATTGCCCCAAACCTTAAAGGTTGACACAGTTCAAAAGGTAGGATCTAGCTTTTACAATAAATGGGGAGAGAAATGGGAGCCTGCTCTAACCACTCTCCAGCTGCTGTTGCTTTTTTTTTTTTTTTAAGATTTTATTTACTTATTTGACAGGCAGAGAGAGAGCACGAGCAGGGGGAGCGGCAGGCAGAGGGAGAGGCTCTCCGCTGAGCAGGGAGCCCGATGTGGGGCTTGATCCCAGGACCTTGGGATCATGACCTGAGCCAAAGGCAGACGCTTAACCTACTGAGCCACCCAGGTGGCCCTATAGTTGTTTTTTTGTACTGTGTCATGGCAGTGTTGAAAACTGGCCTGCCCTTCTAACAAATGATGTTCCCTGATGCACTGAGATGTCCCTCACCTAGAATGATTTAAAGGCCACCTTGAATCCACAAAAGGACAATTGTACCTTTCAGTCTAACAGTAGAAGTTGCCCTGTGCACAGGCCCTCAGGGTAGACCCATCATTCTGTGTACCATTTTTGGTTCACATATGCTTTGCCCATGAGTGCCGCTCTGCTGTAGGGGGCAATGTGTCATCACTGGATCTGACTTGTCCCATACAATACACCTGGAGCTTCTGTCACTGGGTACATTCTAGGATTCAAATAGCATTAATTTTAAACATTTAAAGCAAAATTACTTAATTGTATCCTCTACTGAGAGAAGAGATCACCACTCAGTATCTAAAATCAAAAAGGGGATGAGGCACCTGGGTGGTTCAGTTGGCTGGGCATCTGATGCTTGATTTTGGCTTAGGTCATGATTTCAGGGATGTGAGATCGAGCCCTGCATTGGGCTCCATGATCAGCAGGAGTCTGCTTGAGATTCTCTCTCTCCCTCTCCCTCTGCCCCTCCTCCTCCTCTCTCTCTCTCTCAAATAAATAAATAAATTGTTAAAATAAAAAACGTGATGGGGTGCCTGATAGCTCAGTCAGTGGAGCATGTGACTCTTGATGTCAGAGTTGTGAGTTTGAACCCCACATTCAGTGTAGAGATTACTTAAAATATTGAAAAAAATAAGGTCAAATAAAAAAAGTGAAATAAGAGAGTTATGCTGATCAGTCACAGTCTTGCTGAGCAAGACAAACTTCTGATCTCTCATTGGTGAGTAAATTAAAGACATAGTAGTGGGTTAACTAGGCCTTAGAAGCTTGTCCACTGGGCTGAGTCTACTGCTGATTGGCCAACTTTCCAATGATGAGGCTGTCGCTGATTAGCTGTCTTCAGAGGCTGTTCACCAAACTGAATTGATTAAAATTTTAAAACTAGTTCTAAGGCTAACCTACAATTAGACTTTTCCTAGAAGTATAAGAACTTTTTTATTTTTTAAGATTGTATTTATTTATTTGACAGAGATTGAGATAGCCAGAGAGGGAACACAAGAGGGGGAGTGGGAGAGGGAGAAGCAGGCTTCCCGCCGAGCAGGGAGCCCCATGCAGGCTCCATCCCAGGACCCTGGGATCATGACCTTAACGACTGAGCCACCCAGGCGCCACAAAGTGTCAGAACTTTATAATGCTCATTTCTTTCCCCATCTAATTGAACCTCCCACCTTATTTATACCAGGTCTTCTGAGGGGATTTCCCTGAATTTATTCAAAATGACTTTGTTGGAAGAAGTCTCCCAGGTGACTTATTTTTCTAAAAGGTAGTTCCTGGATAATTCCAACATTATATAGTTATTTTTCTGAGGACCAAAGGATGCCTTTAGTGATTTTCTGGTACCTTATCACTAGAAAAAACACCATAACACATAAATTTTGTTGCATTGTCCCACTAGATTATGAAAGTTAAATCCATTACTTATAAACATAATAATATGATAAATCACCTGTGTACTCTAGGAAGGTAAATCTTAATTCTTATAGAGACATCATAGCATTTTAGTTAACAACACAGATTTTAAGGGACAGTGCTAAATGACCTTGAGAAACTTATTTAACCTCTTCATTTCTCTCTTTTCTCATCTGTAAAATGGAACTAAAATATTACCTTTGTTATTGGGTTACTATTAGGAGTAAATGCATTAATATGTGTAAGGTGTTTAGAATAGTCTTGGTATATAGCATTATATAATGATTGTGTGTATGTGTGTGTGTGGTTTGCTTTCATTATTGTTAAAATCATAGACTAAAAAATTATTTTTCATCTGGGTAGTTGAAAAGAAAGGGAAAAAGCTTTGCAATTTGTCATCATGTTTGCTACATTTTTCTCACTTCTGGGAAACAATGTGGGATATCTTTGACAACTACATTGTGAAGAATTGAAAATAAAGATAAATTAAACAAAATATAACAGAAGAATCAAAGTCACAAGTATCTATTTACCTCTGATGAAAGCCACTCTAGGCGTTAGAGAATTTATACCAAATCGCAGTACTCTCCTAACTTTAAATCCCTGTTTTTGTTTGTTTCTTTGTTTTTACAGAGTTAAAATAAGTTCAAAATGAAGAAGAGCAACCTTTGAGTAACTGTAAAGGGAAGGAATGTTAGTGTAGTTTAAGGTGTATAAGGAAGTGAGGGGGAGTTCCTCAGATTTTGTTATCCTGGGGATATTACAAATTGGCCACATTCGTGTGACCTTCAGATTTTTCAAACCCATCTTAGTCAGTGGTTTTCCACTCTGGCTTCACATAACAAACCCTAGGAGAAGTTTTACAAGATGCCTGGGCCTTACTTCAGATCTCTGGGGCAGTGGGGCCCAGGTAGCAGCAGTTTTTCAAAGCTCCCCGGAAGAATATAGAGTACAACCAGGCCAGAGAATTCCTGAAGCTTCTAGGTGTTCCTGGGCTAGTGGGCGTGCCTGGGTTTTGCAACAGCTGCAGTGATTGCTCCTTTGACACTTGGTTTACAAGGTATCCGCTTGCTTTGCTGAATGTTAGCATCTGATACTCAAAGTGACAGAACAAATTTGGCTAGCTATAGATGGAACAACAGAGTCTTGACCACAGCAAAAGTAGTTCAGGAAGCTTTTGGTAATAAAGGAATAGGAGAGAAAAATTAATGACAGTCTTTATACTGGAAATTAGTTCATGGTACTTAAGTGTATGGCAGTTTGTGTTTTTTTAAATTTTTCTTCTTCTTAACCTTTACTTATTTTGTTTTTTGCTGGATCTTGAATATAGCTATGTCATGTGTGATTATTATTTATACTTGTCTTAATAAGCTTATATTGCTCTAGATATTTGTAAGTATTGCATCCAGAAGACATAGTCAATGACTGTGCATTAGAATCATCCAAGGAGCTCTTAAGAGATACAAACCCTTGAAACTCAACCAAAACCAATTGAATCAGAATCTTTGGGTGTGGGACACAGACACTGATTTTTTTTTTAAGTTCCCCATATAACAGTGTGCACCCAAATTTGAGAACAATTTATTTAAGAAATGTAAATTAAAATAATTGAAGAAAAATAAAAGAGAGATGCGAAGGGAAAAAGAAGACAATGCAGTTTAAAATTTGGCATACTTTTTGAGAGAGAAAAAAAGTAGAATGTATTTTTACAGAAAAATTCTAGACTGTCTTTGGAGGTGATTGATAAAGTAGTGAGTTAAATTTAGACCTGTTCAAGGAAGTTGAATAAATGACCCTTTCAAATTGCTGTTAGAGTAAGGGTTCTTGTTTCTAGATTAAATTGTCAGGAGTGAGTATTTATTCTTCAGCATTTTGATGCTATCCCAAAACCCGAGTAAAATACTAAAGTGAATCATAGATTTAAAATGAGACCATAATCCTTGGGATGCATGTTAGACTCCATGTTCTTTATTCTCAGATAAATCTTTAGATAAATAGTTCTACTACCTCAGTGAAGTTAGTATTAATAATTTCCTGCATGATGAAGTTCATTATTTGAAGATGAAATGTGTGATTAGTATATATTGAATTATATATAATGTGATCAATGATTGATTATGCTTATTATTTCCTACATTGCTTTTTTATTTGAGCGCTATGTTAAAATCACACCTCTCACTGGTTTTGAAAGGTGTAAAAAAAAAAAGACCCTAGAATTTGGTGTAATAAATTGTTGGTTGTGTCCTAATTTTTTTTTTGTATTTCAAAATGTCATTCAATGATGAGATATTGATTATATTATGACATTTTATTCTTTATCAAGTTACTAAATTTATACTAGAAAAAGTAGATTCTTTATTCTTAAACACTGGAGGACTTTTATAACAAGCTCTCATCTAACTTTAAGAATTTAGAACTTCTCATATGATCATAGGTATCACATATCTAGTTGGGTACAGCTGACCTGCAGAAAAGCAGGGGAGGTGTATATACCTCTAGAACCACTGTGTCCAAATTAAAGAAAAGTAGATGTTTTAAATAAGTTAACCTGTTATATCCCACTGTATTAGTCAGGGTCCTGCTGAGAAGCAGAACCAATAGGAGATCTGTATATGTATGCATATATAACTACATATATATCATTTATATGTAAACATATTTATACATATATAACTAATTTAAACATATTTAATCATGTATATATAAGCATACATACATATATATGTATAGATTTGTTATAAGGAATTGAGGCACAGGATTGTGGAGGCTAACTCCCACATCTGCTGCCTCAAATCTGGAGACCCAGATAGTTGGAAGTTTAATTCTTGTTCAAGCCAGAAGGCCTGAGAACCATGGAAGCTGGTGTTGTAAGCCCCAGTCCAAGCAAAAGATGAACAACGTATCAGCTCAGTCAGACTGAATTTTTTTTTCTTCTACCTGTTTCTTTCAAGCCCTCAATGGATTAGATGGTGCCCACCCACATTGGTGAGTGCTATCTTTATCCAGTCTATGGATTCAGGTGCTAATATCATCCAGAAACACCTTCGAAGACACACCCAGAAACATGGCTAGGCAAAAATTCTGGCTACCCTGTGGCCTGGTCAAGTTGACACATAAAATTAAGAATCATACCCACCTCCCTGGGCTCATCAACAGAATTAATTAAGCCATGTCAAAGTCATTTTTTTAACACCATAATGAAGTTTCTTTACCTAAACAAAGCCACTGTCATTTAGCCTCTTTCCCACTGTTTGTGCTTTTTGTCATTAAAAGAAAGAAGGAGAAATTGCTGTCAAAGTACATGTTTTCTGTCAGCATTCTAGAAAATTTGGAAAATGTTTCAGATCTGCTGAGTTTGAAAAGTCATCCAAATGATTCTTTAAACTAAAATCATAAAAATAAACTGACTTACATTAGCCTTGGGACTGCCTAAAGTAGACTAAATTGATAAAGTCATGCCAGTTCTTTTCACCAGAATGAAAGAAGATCCTCCGCATCTACGTAAGATAGAGCATGAAATGTAGAAAACAGTACTGTGTAGTGGTAAAAGCTGGAGTTCTGAGCTAAATCATGGTTCAAATCCTGGATTCAGTGTTTATATGCTATGCAGACAGTCTCCAACTTATGACGGTTCAACAAGATTTTTCAGCTCTATGATGGTGCATAAGCAATGTACTATTGGGGAGAAAAATTCCTGTTTTTTAAAGGTCCTTCTAGCTGGACTAAGAATCAAATTGACATGAGACAGATTAATAGGAGAAAGTCACATTTAATGGGCATACATATGGGGCTTCCACATAGACATGGAAATTCCAAAGACCGGCAAAATGAGGTATATATGTCATTCTGAACTAAGGAGAAGGAGGTAGGAGTCTGGGATGTCAGAGGAAAGAAATGCATTTCACAAGGCGGTAAGAAAAGGAGATGTTTGCTAATTAGTTGTTTGCCTTACTATACAGATGGGTAACTCAGATAAAATTTATCTCTGTTACTAACTCATTCTGGAAAAGACCCCCAATTTAGATTTTTCTGTGTGGTTAAGGGAAGGACAAAAGTGTCTCTTGTGCCCACAGGGTCTCAAGTGCCTTCAGTTCAAAATAATATACATGCCAAAGTGGCACATTCTGGGAGTGGGGGGTGGGGGCTGTCCAAAACCCCTTCAGAACATTCAGTAGAAACCATGCTTCAAATTTTGAATTTTGCTTGTTTTCCTGGCTAGTGATATGTGGTTTAATATTCTTGGTGATGCCGGGCAGTGGTGGTCATCCACAGCTTCCAGACATACAATGAAGAAAGTAAACAACTGATTCACTTACAACCATCCTGTATCCATACAGCTATTGTGTTTTTCACTTTTGGTATAGTATCCAATACATTATATGAGATATTCAATGTTGTATTATAATAGAGAATTTATGTTAGACGATTTTGTCCAACTGTAGGCTAATGTAGCTGTTCTGAACATGTTTAAGGTAGGCTAGGCTAAGCTATGATGTTTGGTAGGTTAGGTGTAAAAAATGCATTTTTGACTTCACTATATTTTTGACTAATGATGGATTTATTGGGATGTAATCTTATCATAAGTTGAGGAAGATCTCGATATCTTTCAATTATCTAAGCCTCAATTTTATCATTTGTAAAATGGAAAGGATACTAACTAGTTAGGGTGGTTATGGTTGAATCATACAATACTTGTAAATAAGCTGACATACAGAAAGCATTGAATAATAAATGGGTTCTATTAATGTTTTGATTTTGTGTGTACATGGAAAACTAACAAACAATTCTATTGATCTACCAATTCTCAGTTAGTCTCTTTATTAGAAGAGGCTAGAAGTCTCCAACCTTGATCTGGACATTTATTATCCCAACCATATGCATATAGTATGTCATAGGATCAGCTTGCTGTCACTTGGCGTGCATCTATCCCTGATAAGATAGCTAAAAATGCAGAGGAACAGGTAATGCCTTAACTAGTATTCTCAAATTGACTGTAACCTCCCCATGTTAACTGGAAAGTTGTCATGTATCTCAGTTTCTGTCCTTTGGGGTGGGTGTAATTTGATGCAATTCCAGGTGGGGATTAACAGTTTTCTAAATAATTCACAGGACTTCAGTTGATTAACAGACAACCTGTTCTTTCTCAAGTCGGAGATGCATTGTTCATTTAATTTTTCAAAATCCAATTTTCCTGAAAAATGAAAACTGACATTTCAGCTTAATACCCCATTCATAACAGCCAAAAAGTTATAGAAGAGGCTTATATTTCCCCTTTGTGGATTTTTGTTTGTTTGCTTAAAGTACTTTGTGGAAGAAAATAGTCTTCCTTTACCTAAGTTGCTTAATTTTGGAGTGTTCTTTAGATATGGAACCAGGATGCAGGTGACATCATTTATTTCTTCAGTCATCAAATATTTGTTGTATGCCTATTATATGCAAGACACATTCAACTTTGAGCTGAATCATCACCTTTAATATTTTATAACCCAGTGCATTAAGTGCATGTCAGTAGGGTTACTGATTCAGTGGCCTCATCTGATGAAAAGGGAAGTCAATCCTGAGTCTGTTTCAAAGAAGCAATAATACAAACCCTGTTGACCATTTATTGTGGTTTATTATATTCCATGCAGGATAAATATTACTCTATTCTGATTTGGTAGATCCATAGGCAGGGCAATCACTAGCAGCTCCGAGCTTGATGACACAGTGTATTTGTGAGATACGAAGTTGTGTTGGAGCTGTCTGAGAATTGGAGGATAGAATTTCTGGGTTCAAGTTGTGATGGTTGATTTTATGTCAACATGACTGGACCATGGGGGTGCCCAGACGTTTGACCAAACATTATTCTGGCTGTGTCTGTGAGGGTGTTTCTGAATGGGACTCACATTTGAATCAATAGACTGAGGAAAGAAGATTGCCCTCATCAGATGTGACTGGGCATCATCCAATCAATTGAAAACCTGAACAGAACAAGAAGGCTGAGCAAGGGAGAACTCTTCCAGGCTGGCAGCTTGAACTAAGATATTGGTCTTTGCTTGCCTTCAGACTAAGACCGAAATATCAGTTCCTCTTGGTTCTTAAACCTACTGGCATTCAGACTGGAATTTGTAGCATCAGATTTTCCTGATTCTCAGACTGGAACTATGTACTGAGTCTCCTGGGTCTTTGGCTTGCCAACTGTAGGCCTTGGGATTTCTCAGCCCCCATAATTGTGTGAATCAATTCCTTACATCTTATATCCTTATATCTCTCCTCTCATTCTCTCTCTCTCTCTCTCTCTCACACACACACACACACACACACACACACAAACCCTATTGCTTCTGTTTGTCTGGAGAACTCTGACTAATATACCAGGTTTACTCCAAAATCTTGGGACAGTTGTTTTATTTTCAGAAGAAAATATCAGAAGAGAAATAAGTGGAGTAGAACTAGAGATGATATATCTGGCTTTATCAAAGCAAAGAGAGAGAGACAGAGAGCAAGCGAGCAGTAAGTCCCCAGTAGAGTAGTGAGAAAAATTATAAGCTCTTCCATGTTTAACACCACGCTCTGAATCAGAAGACCCTAGGTAAGCTTCCTGACATTGCCTCTTAGTAATTTTGATTTCAGAGAAGTTTACATTTCTTTAAGTCTGATTTCTCATCTATAAAATGAATCTTTGAGTCTGTATCACCAGTTCTCAACCCATTAGTATCACCTAGGAAACTAAAAATAATGATGTGTGAGCCCATCACAAGAGATTCTGATTTAATTGGCTTGTGTGGAGACTCAGTGTCAGCATTTAACTTGATCTACAAGTGAATCTACTCTGAAGCTAGGCTTCAGAACTACTGGACTTGATCTTAAGGTTCAAAGTGACTTATGTGTGGACACTTAGTAGAGACATGAACTTAGTACTGGAAGAGGGTACTAGATCAGGTGGTATACACTGAAGTTAATTCAAATAATATTATTGTAAAATTAATGAAAAGTATGCATTATTCAATTAACAATGATTTTACTATTTCATCATTTATATTTGCCCAGTACTCAAATCTTGGACATATATGAAATGTTATGGTTACATTTTTACTTGTTCGGTTTTGTATTACTCAGCTCATGAATTGCTTTGTCCTCGCTATGTCATTTGCTGTTTTGGATTCTTTCATGGTAGCTGAAAAAAGGAGTACAGAATTTATGTTATTTAATTTTTTTACTAAATAAAGTAAGGCTAATCATGTTTCTTGTAGTAATATGTGAGCAACACAGTATTCCCTTTAATTCTAGCATTATATTCAGCCATCATTTTGAATACAGAGAAAATTCTGATCACTGAAATTCATAAGCACAATTGAATGTACCTAAATGGTTAAAATAAAAAAAAAGCAAATCATGTTATCTTAAAGAGCCTTTCTCTTTGGAATTCTGTTTAGAAGATAAATAGTAATAAGTTTGGCAGTAAAGAATATTCTGCCAAGAAAATAGAACAAAGGGAATTTCTAATCAGTAAAAACAAAATTCCTGAAATGGTCAGAAAATATGAATAAAGTTAAATATGTTTAAAATCATTTCAATTTCATAGTGAATAGCCATATTGTAATGATATTACCCTGAAAACTATTGTATGCTTATTCAAAACAGATTTTTTTAAATGTATTGGAATTTTACTATTAACAATATTCTGGTTTTGAAATATATGTTAATCACAATGAACATGTGAGTTATTTCATCTGTAAACATTTTTAAAAAATATTTCATGTTTCAGAAGTCAAATTAAGAGATAAAAATATATATTAATTGAAGGGTGAAATTTGGATACTACAAAAGCATATTAAACTAAATTTGTCATCTTAAAGATAACTAAAAATTTTTAGATTAAGGAATTCTCAATTTATTTGCAAATATGTAATTAGCTACAAGTGCAATAAAAAAATCAACTATTTGTATCAGTAAGATTCTCACAAAAAAATGTAAAAAGAAATCTTAGTTAAAAGAAGTTTTGAGTTTCATTGATACTGAGAATACAGCAAGGACCAATTTAACCTGGATTACAGAAGCACATCTGCAGCACAAAATAGCTGATTTATTACTGTTTGTGTCTAGGTCTATAAAGATGCCACAACAGGAGATGAAGTTGTTTTAGAATTGTAGCCAAGTTCAGGAACAAAAAGTTTCAAGAGTTTTGTTTAAGACACACACACACACACACACACACACACAAATACACACACACACACATAGATTACAGTATACATTTTTGATTCTAGCCTTGATAAGATTTTTGACAGGAAGGGAAAACCTTTGAAATCTCTCTAATACCTCCATCCTTTGTAGGACCCAATTCATGCCATGCATCTGGGACAACACTAGCAATTTTTCCGAATCTTTATAGGCGGTTCAAAACTATGACATAAAGGAAATTCTTTGGTGTTGACTACATGGGACTGCATTTGAAGTCATGAAAACCACTGTTGTACCTAAGTGGTTTTTGGAGATTTTAGAAATAAGAGAAGAGAATGTGGGATTTTTTTTTAAACTATATGATTATTCAGTATCATGAAGGTCACTACTAAAGTGGCAGATTTGATTATTTTTGTGTTGGGTACTAACATTAGCTACCAGTTTTAAATTTATCTTTTGTTTAAATTTGTTTTACAAGAGGTTAAATATTATAGCAATTCTTTAAAAAAGGCTTACAAGTTATGCATATGTGTATATATGCATATTCTCTTTGCTTATAAAAGTATAAGCAACATTTAATTGCTTATTATCTGAAAGAAGTCATAGTTAATTTAAAAATATTTATAATCAAGAGAAAGAATTTGGATTATGAATAGTCTCTAAGGGTTTCAGGGTTGAAAAACTTTTACCTTTTCAGGAGAAGAAAAAGTTTGGAGAAGAATTCATGCCAATTTGGAAATTATTTTTCCCTATACTTTATTAGAAGTATCCATAAACTTAATATTTATTTATAAGGATTAGCTCCCTATCAGTAAATTCACATTTGCACTTTTGGGAAAATGATTACAGTAAAACAAAACACATTTAGAATTGCTATTTTGGTTGGCTACTTGTGTTAAAGAAAAACTGATCCATGACACTTGTCAAAGAATGGTAATCAGACTCTATTCAGTGGGACTATCACAATAGGTATAGGGACGACTGCAGTAGGGTTTTCCAGTAGGGAGAGAGATTGAGTTCAACTCCAAATACAATATGAAAAAGTAGGAATTTATAGCCAAGGATGGGGGGGGGTTGGTCAGTTATATTGTTAAGAGGACACATCGGTGGTTGTGGGAGATTCTGTTTAAACTGACCTAACAGGATTCTTTCTGAAGGTAGGCCAAGGTGATCAGGTATTAACCGGGAGATGGTAGGACATGAACAACCTGATTGGATATTGATGGTGATGAGATATTGAGGACGGGGGATTCTGGTTAAATTGACTTCACAGGATTCTTGCCAAAATTGAACAATGCAGAGAAGAATGAAGAAGTTCAAAAGTAAAGTCGTAGTTGAAAAAGAGTTTAGAGGTAGAGTTTGTTCAAGGAAAATCTTTGTCACTTTTTAAATTAAGAGTCAAATATGTACAAGAATTTTACCAAAAAAATGCACACGGAAGCACAGAACTTCAATTATACCAACCACAAAAAGGTTAATGTTATCTATGATTATTTAATTTTAATATTAATTGTGAGGTCCTAATGTTCAAACAGATTTGGTATAAAGTATAAACTGAGCATTGGGGAAAAGGCTATTCAATTTCTTTTTTTCTCTGCATCTCAGTCAGGGATTAGCACCAGGTTGCCTGTCCCCCTAAGTTAAATGCTCTGACCTTTTCCCTAGAGAGAACACATTTTGTTTATCCAGTGTTTTGTGCCCCCTCTTTGCACCCAGTGTATTGAAAATTTACACTGCACTGAGTTGTGGTGTCTGCCCAGATATTCAGAAGAATGCAAACTGCATATTGAAATCACATCTTGATGTTTAATGGGCAGTGTGGGGCAGAGAGGCATATTTTGCTATGTTTATGAAGGAATATCAGAGGTTTCTATTTTCTTCAGCTTTGATCGATTGCATCTCTTTCTCACACATAACTAATTCAAATTATTTGTGCCTCTTGAGTATATAACATGAGCCAAAAGTTGCACTACATCCTCATACTGTTTGCAAACTCCCTAAGTGATTCTTGCCAGGAACCAGCACTCAAGGGGAAAGTTAATATTCCGGATATTCCAATAGCTTGATTTAATTTTATTTTCAAAGAAAGCTTTGTCAAATCAAGGGTATAAGAGAGATGTGTCTTGAAAATTTTTTTCATATTAATTTGTATGTTGATTCTTTGTTGTCTTCTCTCTTTAGACAAACTGAGAGATCTTTATAATATTTAAATATTTTAAATTGAAAATGTTTCATTTTTTTAGAATATTTTCTGACCATAAATATATAAGACTTTACTCTTCAAGCATGCAAATGATGTTTGCATATGAAGAAAGCCTAGATGAAATTATATTTTCTTTTCTCAGGGCTTGAGAAAGGAAATCTGTTACAAATAATCTCTGTAATTTGATAATGATGCCATATATTGTTTCTGAAAAATATCTGAAGTGAAGCAATCTGTACTTAGCTCAAAGAGGTAGGCAAATCTTTTTGTTGTGCTTAAGCTATATATGAAATGAAACTGATGTTACAACTAGAGGATACAGCAAAGTAGATTTGAATGACTGAAAAAGTTTGGCGACTTTTCTATTTTAAAAGTTTTTCCATGATGCGGAGGAAAAGTTCAGAATGACTGTGTGTGCTATTTCTACCTGTAGATTGTATAAATTTACTGGGAAACATCTACACTGTTTTCAAATGATGAATGGCACCTGATTCTGAATCACTAAGGTGAAAAGTTACGGAGTAGTTGTTTGCCAACCTAGTTGCTGATCGCCGCCCCCCCGAAGGCTTCTTTTTGTGTGATATTCTCTTTTAAATGGGAAGGGGGTAGAAATATTAAGATTTTGAGGTAGCTTACAGGGAGAGTCAAAATACGGAAATTTAACATCAACTGAAATTGGTATAACAAAACAAAAATAAGTGTGAGGATAGAGGAGAACCAGGAATAAGGTTGAGTGCACACCATAATATGCTAGCCATGGAATGAGACTAGGGCAGATGCATGATTTTGCATTTCTTCATTTGCTTATTACCATAACAACTATCCATACTTGGCTAGTATAAAGAGACCCATGAGTCCATAGCACTGGTATTTTTTCACTTCCTATTACCTTGCAAATTGATTGATTTATTAATCCATCTATGTGGGCTCATGTGGTAGAGTTACATAGTTCTTTTTCTGTGCTTCATTGCACCTTTTGGTTTGTACAAGCCTTGGTTGAACTAGAGGGGCAGCAGCTCCCACACTGGGGAGGAAAATTCAATGATTCATGATCGGACACAGGAAAGAGCAAGACTGTGTTTGTTCTCGAGGAGAGTGCACAAGATTCCACTCTCAATGATGCAGAAATTTGAATGTGAAACAGGTTCTCTTCTTGGCATTTTGCCAGAAATCTCTATTTGTATTGAAGTGCATAAAGCAAATACCATACAGCTTCCATGCTTTATAAGAAAAGTTAAAAAAAAAGTGACTGCATATCTTACCATGTGTGTGGTATGTTCTTTTTAAATCTAAACCACTTTTTTTTTTTTTTAAGATTTTATTTATTTGACAGAGAGAGACACAGCGAGAGAGGGAACACAAGCAGGGGTGAGTGGGAGCGGGAGAAGCAGGCTTCCCGCTGAGCAGGGAGCCTGATGTGGGGCTCGATCCCAGAACCCTGGGATCATGATCTGAGCCGAAGGCAGACGTTCAACGACTGAGCCACTCAGGTGCTCCTCTAAACAACTTTAAAAACTAATATTTAGTCCAGTTCTAAGACATTATTTTTAAATTACCTTTTGCTGTTTTTTAATTAACAAAATAAATGTATACACATTGAAGAAAACTTAGATAATACAGCCACACAAGAAGAAAAATAACCAGTAGTAGTCCAATTTCTCATTGCACATTAAAAATATAGACATGTAATTATACACATATTACATGACATATATATGTATAATTTTAACAGACATGATTTATGATATATAAACTTTATAGGCAGTCATATAGGATGGACATCTTTATATCAAATATGGTTCTTGTTTCAACAGTCTTCCTCTTCTTCTCAAATAAAGATAATAAAGAAGTAGAGAAACCGGGAAACTGGATTGCAGTAGTTAATTCTTCTAAAGAAAAAATGTTTGGTTTTACTATTTATAGCATTTTGAAAGTGTTCTGAGGGGTAAAAAAAGGTTCATAATAAATAAACAAGTATGCATTGAAAACTGGTTTGTATAAAATAAACAATAAGGTTCAGTAATTTTATTACTCTGGGTAGCAAACTATTAACCGGCAGAAGCTATAGAAATGATGTGGAAGTCAAACTATATTGTAAAATAATAAAATGTGTTGATGGAATAAAAAAAAGTCATGCCAAGCTATTTTTCTGTGATATCCGTAGAGCTAACAATTTGGGAGATTCCTCAGAAAGGACTTTGAAAACCACAGTAAGCATTGTCTAATATGTATCCCAGGTCTGTGCATCTGTTCCTATGTAACTAGCTCCCTGATCTCCAATCAATAGTGACAAACAGGAGTTCCCTGGCTGGCTCAATTGGTGGAGCATGCAACTTCTGATCTCGGGGTTGTGAGTTCAAGCCCCATGTTAGGTGCAGAGATTACTTTAAAAAATAATATCTTAAAAAAAAAAAGACAGACAAACCATTAAAATAGGTAAATTATAGAAAAAGGTAAATGGATATGTTATATCTTTGAATATACTGTACCTCCAATTAAATTATTTTCTGCCATACCCCCTTGCCACCTCTGCATTCAGCAAGTATTTATTGCATACCATTCCGGGGTAGGCAGTCCTATACATATGGGAGATGAAATGAGGGTAGAAATGAGAGTTTCTGTCCTCATGGAGTCTGAATTTGAATCTTAATATCTTATTACTCAATTCACATCTTTCTTCCTCTGTGAGATATTTCCCAAACAGATAATCTCTGTCCATGCTTCCAAGGTACAACAAAAAATGATCAATCGTCATCCTTAAAATGTACAATGTTTTAATATCATTCTTATTCACTAGACCGTGAGCTCTTTAATAGCAAGTTTGTCAGATTAAATTAATCTTTGAATCTCCTGAGCTTCAGAGAGTATATGGTCCAAAATAAATTACTGAGAAATGCTTATTAGTCAATGGGTGAATCAATGAATAAACAATAAATGAATCAAGAGAGTAGCAGAACAAACTTAAAAAATAATAAATTCATATTCTAAAATTTAAAGTTTAAGGTAGTTATAATTAAGAGTTTATTAAATCATGAAAGCGTGCCTCTATTTGTGTAGCAAATCCTAGAATCTGGGAGAATATATAATGGTGTTAAGGCCATAAAACAACACATTTATGTAAAATTTGTAAGAAATGGTTTAGATTTCCCTCTCCACAAAGTGTTCCTTGAAAGTAATGAACTTGGGATATGATAACAGTGTGTGGTATAACCCTTCTTATATGTTGAAGTGCTCGTCATGTAAGGTCCTACACATCCCCTAGTGAGGGATGCACACCCTTGCTGACTTACCTGTATCACTGTCTCCAGTGGATGCTCTTCCCACAGACAGGCACCTCAGATTTAAGAGGTGTGCTTAGTGTCTTCCTTGCTTCCTAGTCCCCTTCATGTTGGTTAAGTCACCCTCTTTCTTCACATTGCTATTCACCAATATCTTTCTGTTTGCTCTCCTTCATGCAACAACATGTGGACTTCGGGACTAACCTCGTATTTCCTATTACTATTTTCCTTCTCTTTTAATATCACCATCTTCAACTAGATGTAGATGGACTAATTTTCCTTTTGTTACTCTTTTGAAGTTTTTTTTGTTTGTCTGTTTTTTCTAACCTATCTATTTTAGCTACACACTCAAATTGGGTTTTTTTTAACCACCACTGCCTTCAGGAAAGTCATGGCTTAGAGCATCACACTGTGCTAACACAACTTGCTTAGTGTTGATCCCCTTCCATTCTTCATTCAATTGCACATCAACTTGTTCCGCGTACACACAAAGAACTTAGTTTAATTCTCCCTTTTTCATTTCTCACCCCACTTTCCTGCTTCCCACATTTTCCCAAGAATTTGCCTTCCCATTCTGTCTCCATTCCTTCCCATTTGTTCTTCACCCTCTTCTCTCTGTCTTCTGCCTCTATGCCAGTGGTAGAACAATCATAAAAATCACAAAGCGTCTTCCTATTAGAAAATCCAGTGCATATCTTTTTGTCTTTATCCTCCCCATTCTCAGCATTTAAAACTCTTGGCAACTCTTTCCTTATTAAGAAACTCTGTTCTTATTAACTTCTAAGACATCATACTTTCTTACATTTTTCATTACTGTTGGCCTTCTCTTCTCTCTCTAGATGATCACATCCATTTCCGTGGTTGCATCTCTCTGATGATGATGAAACCGAAATTTACATCTGTCCTTGCTCTCCTTAGAACTGAGGGTTCTTGGCTCTTTCCACAGTTTGGCTATTGTGGACATTGCTGCTATAAACATTGGGGTGCACGTACCCCTTCAGATCCCTACATTTGTATCTTTGTGGTAAATACCCAGTAGTGCAATTGACAGATGAATGGGTAAAGAAGATGTGGTATATATACACAATGGAATATTATGCAGCCATCAAAAGGAATGAGATCTTGCCATTTGCAACGACGTGGATGGAACTGGAGGGTGTTATGCTGAGTGAAATAAGTCAATCAGAGAAAGACATGTATCATATGACCTCACTGATATGAGGAATTCTTAATCTCAGGAAACAAACTGAGTGTTGCTGAGTGGTGGGGGGTGGGAGGGATGGGGTGGCTGGGTGATAGACATTGGGTAGGGTATGTGCTATGGTGAGCGCTGTGAATTGTGCAAGACTGTTGAATCACAGATCTGTACTTCGGAAACAAATAATGCAAGATATGTTAAGAAAAAAGAAAAAGAAGAAGATAGCAGGAGGGGAAGAATGAAGGGGAGTAAGTTGGAGGGGGAGAGGAACCATGAGAGACGATGGACTCTGAAAAACAAACTGAGGGTTCTAGAGGGGAGGGGGGTGGGGGGATGGGTTAGCCTGGTGATGGGTATTAAGGAGGGCATGTTCTGTGTGGAGCACTGGGTGTTATGCACAAAATGAATCATGGAACACTACATCAAGAACTAATGATGTAATGTGATTAATGTAACAATAAAAAAATTAAAAAAAAAAAAGAAACGTCACTTGAGAGATAGGATTCATGTATCCCTTCACTGGTTTGTTCAACAAAACTGAGTGTCTTCTGTGTACCAGGCTCTGTGCTAGACCGCGGAAATAAACGGTGAACAGTTAAAAAAAAAAGAACTGAGGGTTCTATTGTCATGAATACAACTCTCTCTGACCTCTCTTACAGCATCTCAAACTTGCATGTGTGAAATAGAATTCTAAATTTCCTCTTCCCAATACCATAATACTTATCCAATATTACTTATTTTAATGGCATCACTTACTGCCCAACTGCTCAACTCCAACTCACATCCAGTCGACCACTTAATCCTTTCATTAAATCTACTGAATATGTCTTGAGTCTGCTGCCTTATATCAATGTTTCTCCATTTCTTGACTAAGGACACCTAAGCTCTTTTAGTGCTAAAGCTTCCCATCCAATTTTCCTACTTCTGTTTTTTGCTCTTCTAATCTAGGGGTCAGTAAACTTTTCCTCTAAAGGAACAAATCATAAATATTTTTGGTTAAATATTTAGCTATACAGTCTCTGTTGCAACTAAACTCCGCTATCATGGCATGAAAGTAGTCATAGACAATGTATGAAAGAATGGGTACATTTTTGTTTTAATAAAACTTTATTTACATTACAGATGGTACACTCCTTTCATCCTGTAACTAGAATGAATGATTTAAATGCAGATACTATCATGTCACTCACCTGCTGAACACCCATTTTCAACAACTTCTTACTATATCTAAAACAAAATCCAAACTTTTTTGTGGCTTTCAAAGCACTACATGGCTTGGCCCTTTCTTTTCCTACTTTATCTGACTCATATCCTCTTCAATCATCATTCTCCTTTAAGTTTCCTAAGAATGGGCAACATTCAGGTCCAGCTATATAATTTGCAAAGCCCAGTGAAAAATTAAAAGGCCCTTATTAAAAAATTATGAAGAATTCCAAAATGCATGGGGCCTTTTGCAATTATACAAGTTGCACACCCATGAATCCTGCATTTCCATTTTAGAGTCTTAGACTGTGCTTTCTTGAGCCTTGAACTATACCTTCCATCGTCCCACCCCTATCCTCCACTACTCCTCTTTAAAGTTTTGATTTAAAAACAGCAGCTCCCGGCGCCGGGGTTTTTTTTTTTTAATTTTATTTATTTATTTGAGAAAGAGAAAGAGCATGTGTGGGGTGAAGGGCAGAGAGAGAGGGAGAAGCTTTTTTCATTTTATTTGAATAGCTCAAATTATTACAAAATTAAAAAATAGAGATTTAGAAAGTGTATTCAGGTCCATTATTTTTCTTCTCTCCAACATGAGTTTATAGATATTTTTTGCTTATTAAGTAGTTACTAATATGTGCTATGGATACCAGACCCATGAAAAGTCTTTGGTGTTTTGCTATAAACATTTATTAGCTGGGATTTTATGGTGTTTGTTTGTTTGTTTAAGATTTTATTTATTCATTTGAGAGAGAGAGCACAAGCAGGGGGAGTGGTAGGCAGAGGGGAAAACAGGCTTCCCATTGAGCAAGGAGTCCAATGAGGGGCTCCATCCTAGGACCTTGGGACCATGACCTGAGCCGAAGGCAGACGCTTAACCGACTGAGCCACCCAAGTGTCCCTGTTTGTTTGTTTTTAAAGATTTCATTTATTTGAGAGAGAGAGAGAGAGAAAAGAGATCACACATGTGTGTGAGCAGGGGAGGGGCAGAGGGAGAGGGTGAGAGAAAATCTCAAGCAGACTCCTGGCTGAGCTTGGAGCCTGATGGGGCTTTATCTCAGGACCCCAAGATCATGACCTGAGCCAAAACCAAGAGTTGGCCACTCAACTGACTGAGCCACCCATGTGCCCCTATTATTGTTCTAACACAAAATTAAGCATTTTGGTGTTTCATAAAAAAACTGAAATTATTAGAGAAAGAGCACAATCAGATTTTTTGTAGCTTTATGGATTTTTAAAAAGTATAGATCATCCAGATTAATTCTACTTAAATTTATTATCATCAAAATCAACTCCATTAAACCTCACTGAAGAGTTGAGTTGCCATTTTGGCTGATTTTAACTATTAAATTGGATAAGCTACTAACCACTATTTTTAGAATGTTACAATCCTAAATACAGAAATTTGTTTTTAGTAAACTAGAGGGATATGTTTTCTCCAAATGCTTTATTCAAACATAAGCTCGTAACTGATTTTGCTACTGATTTTCTCATTGCTTTTGAAATATTTGTACCTACATTTTCCTTTGTTTTGGAAATTGGTATATGAGAGAGAGAATTATTTCTGGAGTTTGGGAACAGCTGGGTTTGAATTCTGGTTCTGCTACTTACTAGCTGTCAGCATGGCCAGGTAATCTAGCATCTGTACATTTTAGGGTTGTTTGTTTGTTTGTTTGTTTTTATGTGGAATAGTCCAAATGCATGGCTACGTAGCTGAGAGGAAGGTCCTAGGGACCAAATAAGATAATATACATATAATCTCTTGGCATATATAAGCAATATTGCTATTGATGGTAGTATGTCTAATGATTTTGTAAGACTCTAGAAACATGGCTGAAAAATTTTAATGCTTTTGGTTCAATGTGATATTCTCATTTTGTAAGGATTTTTTTTTTTTCAATTCTGAGTCTTTATTTCTTTTTCCTTTTTTTTTTTCTTTATTGCTTTTTGCATTCTGTCCATGATCTATCCCTTGTCATTTTCTGTACTCTCAGTTTGGAAATATCCCAGAGTATATCATTATATAGGTTCAACCAGACTTTGATGATAGCTATTTTGTTGGATGAGGTCTATTCCATTGATTTGTTACATGTTGCATAGGAATAGATACCTGGAGACACATATTTATTAACTTACTGATATACCTTGCAGTTGCAGGTGGTGGTTTACACAATTTAACATCATTTTTAATTCTCTGAGAATATTTCAAAGCATTTCCTTGATATGAGTGAGTTCTACACATTTTTTCCCTTATGTTCAACTTTTTACAACCTGTTTGGGTTTCACTTAATAGAAGTGTTCAGATAAGCCTACTTTGTTGACAACTTTTAACTCCATTTAGATTTCATAGAGTATTGCTCTGTTTTTATTAAGTATCTTATGGGCAATTTGTGTTATATAACATACTTGAAATGAATTCCTAAATCCCAAACTATATTTCTCTTTTTCTGTTGAACAAACAAAAATCATAGAATAATAACCGCAAAATCATACTCTTTTCCTGTTAATTTTCTGTATTTCCACATTAGCACATGAAGATATATTAGCAAGAGGATTTTCTGTTGAACTCTTTAAAGATAAATTTGTTATTCATATAAATATAACATTTGCCTAGAAAAGAAATGAAAGGTGTTCTTATCATCTTCTCATTTGTCACTTCAATAGTAAATAATCTATACTCTTTGACTGTGTAAATACTATCCTATATATTTATTCAAGAAGGTTAGCAAGGATTGGCACATGGAGATTCATGCACAAGAATGTTTACTGAAATATTATTTATAATAGAGACAAATTGGAGATAAATTAATAGCCCATATTGGGGAAAGAAATAAATTATGGAACCGTCATATACCTTAATGTGATATTGCCATTAAAATGTGAATTCATTGGTACATGTTTAGAGTGGAGTATAAAGGCTATAAGGCTATAAAATTATATATTCAGTATGATTCAAGCATGGAAAAATAGAATATACATGAGAGCCTGGATAGCAGTAAAACAAAACACTAGGAACGGATATATCAGAGAGTGATAACAGATGATTTTACACTTGTTTCTTATTTATATTTTTTCCTATTTTCTTAATTTCTATAATGAATATGTGTGAGTTTACAACAGGAAAATTATCATTAGTTAAAATACAATATATAGTCAGAATACTTTTTTCTCTTGTGTATTACGACATTTTTAATTTCAAGGACTTAAAATTCTTAACATCTCAGAGTTATAATTAGGTTACGTGCTATTATTCTGCATTTCTATTAAACTCCCTTGTTATGTCATAAACAGATATCACAGAGAAGCAGAATGCACTGAAACCAAAAGACTAGGTAATTTGAGACTGTGGTATAGAGAAGTAACTAAGCAAGTGACCATGATATTTCTTATAGAGTCACACATTGCTGTCCAAAATGCTTGGGATGCCCCATGACGTAGGATGAGTAGCAGATTTAAGCGTCTTGTTACTCAAGTTGGAAGGGTTTTGCCATTGCTTTTTAAATGCAGTTATAGATATAGTACATTAATTGTACTTTAGCCATCTTAGATGAAATATACACTTAGAATATTTCTAACTATTTATCTAAATATTTCTAACTATAGTACTGATAGGTGGCATTGGGGATATGGAAAGTTGTATGTTTGTTTATTCTTTCATTCTTCTAAGAAACATGTATTGACAACCCTCCCCTCTGTGTTGCTGGTAGGAAGAGCAGAGTCCCTATTTCTTCTGGCTATACTGGACCTTGTCATTATTTTACTAGTCTATCAAAATATTCCTCCTTGCTGTTTTATTTTCCTCCTAGTCCATATGTAATTTATTGAGCATTGTCATAATTTCATTTTTAAAACAAGTAAGATAAAATGGGTAGCCACATTTATTTCATTTATAAATTTTTTTGTAGTTAAATCTTTTTCTTTAAAGATATTTTAAGCAGGGGCTCCATGTGACCTAGAAAACATGATCTTTATAGACGGCCAACTACTTTTATTCCATTTTCATTTATTTATTTAAATTTTATTTATTGAGAACCTGTTTTATGTCTCTTACACTATCATCGATATTGAGTGGTATGTGAAACAGTGGCTATTTCTGTTCTCATGCATCTTTATAGTCCAGTGGGGGAATGGAGGTTTGTATGTTAATGAAATTTTTCTGTGGTATATTTGTTCCCCTTTGGATAATAACCTTTAAAGGTTTTGCATACACATTAAATAAAAATTGTTACTTTCTGGGCCAAAATAAAAAAAAAATGATGATTCTACATGTGTCTAGAAAAGAATTCTTTTGAGCCAGGTTTGTCTAGTGGAACACCACAAGATTAAATACTAGCTGAAATATGAAAGCGTAATAATTGGGTGCTGAGTAAGCAGATACATGAAAAATATCATTTTAAACACAAGACAAAATATTATAAGGAAACCATAATCCCCACTATAGTGAATATTCTGGGCAAAAGATTGCATATATATTGTCCCTAATGATGTTGTAAAGTACCATTAAACATTGCCTGATCAAAGTCCTTTGTGTTTGGTGAGTGAAAGACACATCCAGTTAGTATCCTAACAGAAAAGCTGACTTTATTATTCTGATAACTAGTCTGAGGGAATCAAGTGATTTAAATGACCTTAGAATAGTAGAACTCTATTTTCCTGGCTTTGTATAATTTCTATATGCATAATTAAGAGATCGATCAAGTGTATGTGAATTATATATCAATGAAGCTGGAGAAAAAAGAGATTAATAAAGCCTCTCAAGGGTATATATATATTTTTTTTTTAAGATTTTATTTATTTATTTGACAGAGAGACAGCAAGAGAGAGACCACAAGCAGGGGAAGTGGGAGAGGGAGAAGCAGGCTTCCAGCAGAGCAGGGAGCCCGATGTGGGACTCGATCCCAGGACCCTGGGATCATGACCTGAGCCGAAGGCAGACGATTAATGACTGAGCCACCCATGCACCCCACCTCTCAAGGGTATATTTCTGAAAAGGAAAAAATAATAAACCCAAAACACTCACACAGACTCAGTTTATTGTATTTTCATATTTAGATCCTCTATACTTAATCTAAGTCCAGCAAAAAGAAAAAAATATATATCCTTGTGCCAAGTGCAGCAAAGAATCCAATATTTTGAATTTCAGAATAAGCAAACATGAGTATTTTCTTGTTTCTTATTTCGCTTTTAAGAACTCATAGTCACTGCTTAAGAAATAGGAAGATAAGATATACTGAAAATGCTGTAATGTTGCACAGTCTGGTTTCTGATGGAAAATTATATATATGCTTTACAGTTTGGACCACTGACTTGACTATTGAAACCATTAGTAAGTGTAGTCTAGATCCAACTACTGCTTTGATGATTAAATTATCTTTGCAGTCAGTGATCCTAAAAATCAGTTTCATGCATAGACAAAAGGTACATACATCCCTGGTTAAGCAATCATTTTACTAACAGTCATTACCTAAGTAGTAACACTTTAATTCCTTAACGCTTCATGTCCTATATGAGTGTGCAAAAGCAGAGTAAATATCTGAATTTAATCAAATAATACTCTTCCCAGCATAAAGAACTACTGAAATTTGAGGAATTGAAAAGAGTCCTAATCCTTGAGAGACATTCAACCATGCAGGAAAAATAAGAAAAGCTTACATGAATAAGACACAAAGTTGTGTGTGACCTAGAAATACCATATGATAACATTCTCAAGTATAGAAATAGAAAATAGAAAATTGAGACTAGTAAAGGAATTTCATTGAAGAACTAAGGCAGTAAGTTCTAAATGGCATTTAGGAGCGCTGTGAATTGTGTAAGACGAATCACAGACCTGTACCTCTGAAACAAATAATACATTATATGTTAAAAAAAAGAAGAAGATAGTAGGAAGGGAAAAATGAAGGGGGGGAAACCGGAGGGGGAGATGAACCATGAGAGACTATGGACCCTGAGGAACAAACTGAGGGTTCTAGAGGGGAGGGGGTGGGGAGATGGGTTAGCCTGGTGATGGGTATTAAAGAGGGCACGTACTGAATGGAGCACTGGGTGTTATACGCAAACAATGAATCATGGAACACGACATCAAAAACTAATGATGTAATGTATGGTGATTAACATAACATAATAAAATTAAATTAAAAAAAATAAATAAATGGCAGTTAGGATATGGGTTTTTAAAAAGGAGGAAAAGGAGGCAGGAAACCATCTCCTGACTTCTTAGTGACTTGATACTGACTTTCTGTTTTCACATTAAGGACCTTGTTGCTTGAGATTCAGACTTATTTTTTTGATGTTGCATGTGGTGCTAATTAGAAATTTTAAAGCAAAGAGCCGAAGTTTAGTTTTTCACTATTCTATCCAGTAGAACCATTCTATACTGGCATCTTTTAAAAATATTTAATGAGATTTTTTCTAATAGTTTGAGAAAAGTCAGAGTGATTTTACCTTAAATCTTAACCTTAATGTTACTCAGCATGTTGTTTTGTACACATGTTTTCTGAATTTCTGGGCCATTTACTGATCTACATTAGCTAAAAATACAATTTGTAACATTGCTTCATTTTTATGTTGCCTATTGTTCTGTTTAGCTTTCCTCTTGAGTGCATTCAAGCTTCCTAGCTGCAAGCACCTTCATCACTGGGAGCCGTATCCATCTTTTTTTTTAATTGAGTCATTTTTTTTTAAGATTTTATTTATTTATTTGACACAGAGAGAGAGAGAGAGAGCACGCGGACAAGTGGGGGAGTGGCAGGCAGAGGCAGAGTGAAATGCAGACTCCCCGCAGAGCAGGGGGAGCCGGATGCCGCACTCGATCCCGGGACCCTGGCATCATGACCTGATCCGAAGGCAGATGCTTCACTGACTGAGCCACCCAGGTGCCCCAAGAAAATAATAAATTTTAAAATGATTGATTGATTATAGTGACATACCCCTAATCCCACATGCATACATTACATGCAAAATATACTTTAAAATGTGGATAAATTTGCATGCACTAATTTATTTTGTGCTTCAAGTTATTGACCAATCTATATAACGAATATTTTGAAAATCATTTTTATTACAAGTTAACTAGTGTTTAATAGGCCTCCTCCATTCAACCAGCATTTGTACTCATTACTCTACATTGCCACCTAAACAGTTTTTTATATGTCAAATTTGTTGTTTCAAACAAACATTTTTAGCTGCTCCATGTTTGTATATTTTGAGAAATGACAGTGAAGTTTTTGAGCATTTCTGTCTTATTTGAAAAACAACTTACAGTTATTTGAATATATAATTGAAATTTTCCTATTGCCCTCAATATATATTTTATATAAAAGTGTGAAAATGGAAGAATTATATTACGGACATAAGTAATAAAAAGCAATTTCCTTGTACTTACTAAAATAGAACAAAGATGGAAATAATTAAGCCTGCCAAGGATGACATATTTTTAGACTCAATTGGATACTTACTGAACTTACACCAATGATAGGTATTTTTAACTTTGAAGAAAAATGAGAAAAAATTAAAGGCCATACAAAAATTCTAATAACGTATCAATAGAGATTATGTTCAAAAATTGATTTATAACCTGGGAGAGAGAGAGATTCAAGTAATTGGAAACGGTATCCCAAACAGAGAACTAAATCTAATATTCAACTTTTGCACATTAACCTTCTCGAACAGTATTAGGAAGATATTGTGGCATGAAGTGAATGAAAATTCCATGAAGTTAATTTTAAAAGCAGAAATGAATTATATTTTTAAAATGTACAGTTTTCTTTTCTGTTTTCATTTTACCATTGTAAATTTCATGACCAGCTATAATAGAAATCTGTTTTATGAAATGTATGCAAATTATTTTTTTAAAGATTATTTATTTATTTGAGAGAGAGAGAGCACGAGAGAGCACAAGAAGGGGGAGCGGCAGGCAGAGGGAGAGGGAGAAGCAGGCTCCCTGCTGAGCAGGACCCTGGGATCATGACCTGAGCTGAAGGCAGATGCTTAACCCAGGTGCCCCAAAATGTATACAACTTCTAAGAAAACACTCATCTTTTGACTGATTAATAAATAGGGTACACTGTCATGTAAATGTGCAGAGCTAACAGAAGTGAATGAAGGGGTATTATTGACCCTTGACTGTCCCCATCATTTTGCTTTTCATTTTGAGCCATGCTTTTTCAAGTTGGCGTGTGTGTGTGTGTGTGTGTGTTGTTTGTTGGTTTTGGGTTTTTTTACTCTCCAACTTAAACTTCAGATCATTGACAATTGAATACACATTTTCAATATGTAAGCAGCTTTATCATTGTCCCATCCAGTCTAGTAAATCACTGCATCCTAGTATTCCAAGTTCTGAAGATAGCTTCTTTCTAAATGATTTCATTCTTTGTATTTGCTTATATTTCTTAACAGTGTCCTTTGTTACTTGAACTTCTTTGCTCTTTAAATTAGTTTTCACAGCATCTTGATCATCTGAATTTTTTAGTCCTGTTGTCTTTGTTAATTTCATGGACTTTTATGTTCATCATATCACAACCATGCAGGTGTAGTATGATGTGGGTCTTTTAAATTTTAGTTTTCGTTCAAAGTACTCACTGCCCTTCTTTCTGTTTCAATAATTAATCAGGGATATAGAATAATTGAGCTGGCTTTTGTTTGTCTACTTCAGTTTCAGTGGTATTCTCTTTTCTGATTTTTAGCCGGTGATCTATATCTTTCATATGCTCACTCAATCTGTACTATTGGATCTAACATTAGGTGCCAAACCTATAGGAATTATCTTAATATTCAGATGTCATACTGGGAAGAGATACATAGAGGCACAAAATTAGATGTAGCAGTGAATCATAAAATATCTGCTTTATTTGTAACACATATCTTCAAATTTTATCTATGCTTGCCATCTTTTTGTATTCAGGCAGTTATTTATGTGCTAGCAAATATATATTATGATCTGCTATTCATCTGGAAAGTGTTTCGAAAAGACAACATTCCTTTTTGATGACATAAAAAACAATTTTTATAAAGCCCATTTTCATCAAAAACTGGTTTATTTGAATTTATGCATTTCACACTGAATGATTTTTATGTTTGCATGGGTAAAATAATTGCAAATATATCTTCTGTGGCCATACAGCTGTAACTCTTTCATCCCTGATGCCTTGGGAAATGCCGTTAAAAAAAACAACTTAGATTTTTCTGCATTTTAATGAATCATTTCTTGTCAGACAAATACATAGTAATCATTTATTATGTTATAATTGCAGCATGTGGGTTTACTAAGTAGAAAAGAAATACTTTGCATAAGCCTGACTAATAGCTCTATCAATCTTGGAGCAGTCTTAGAAGATGACATATTTCAAGCCCTAACCCGTTGGTGGGTTTGCACTTAAATCAGATACTGTCAGTGAAGATATTAGAATAAAATTCTAGTAAACAGAATGATGTCTCCCCAAAGATGGCCACATTCTAATCCCTGTAGTCTTTGAATATGTTACCCTACATGGCAAGTGGGACTTTGTGCATGTGACTAAATTAAGGATTTTGAGAAAAGATTATTCTGGATTAGTTGGGTGGGCCCTATATTATCACTGGGTTCTTATATGGGTAAGAAAAACACAGAGGCAGAGAATGAAATGTGACTAAGGAAGCAGAGATCAGAGAGAGAAAATGAATTTGAAAATACTGTGCTGTGATTTTGAAAAATAGAGTAAGAGACTATGTGCCAAGAGAGGTTCTAGAAGCAGGTTCTAGAAGCTACAACATTCAAGGAAGTGGATTTTCCCATAGAGCTTCCACAAATAAGAAGCACAGCTCTGTGGACACCTTGATTTTGGTTTTAGCTCCATAAAACCCATTTTCAACTCTGATCCGTAGAACTGTAAGATAATAAATTTGTGCTGTTTTAAACTACTAAGTTTATGGTAACTTGTTTCAACAGCAATAGGAAACTAATAACAATAATCATTCATGTATAGGAGGATGAATTGTAGGGGGAAAAAAGGCCAGCCAGTGTTTAATTATGACTGTTCATTCTCTCCTCCTCTCTAATGAAAGATGAGCCACTTTTCTGAACTTTTCCTTTCTGCCCCAGCACAAGCATCTTGTCCAAATTACCTCTTTCGAAACTTCTGCTCCAGCTTGCCTTGCCTGTTTTTCTTTAAGACCTTACTGTCCCCCCACTATCTCCATTATACCTCTCTGCCAGCACCATATATTTTGTGTTTGATATCTGTGCTTAGAAGTTACAAAGTAGCTATCTGATCTCAGTTTCTCCCATGAGATCTCTGTTACTGTCTCTTTATACTTATTCTCTAAACTAAGAAAGATAATTGAAACCGCCATGTAGAGAATATTGTGATTCAAATCTATATAGAAGATTCTAATTCAAATCTAGTTACAGAAAGGAAGTTTAGACTAAGCAGGCCTTTCTGATCCTACTTCTATCACTTAACACTAGTATAAAAATTTTAGAACTAATTGAAAAATGGGCTGGGAAGAGTAATATTAGTTGGCTATTTGAAGCAGTTGATTAAAATTGTTAAAGGAACAATTACAATAAATGTAAAAAAATATTGGTGCAAACCATAAAAGGATAAAATATAGAAGGAAGACCTAACTTTTCATTTCAGATAAAAACAAAAACAATAATAGGACCTAGTGTATCCTAAACACTGTTCTAAATAATTTATATGCACTTATTTCATGCTTGAAACTACTGTGTCCCCATTTAATATAAGAGGAGACTGAAACAAAGAGAGGCCAGGTGATTTTTCCAAGGTCATGCTACTGGTGAGTGGCAGAATACATTTAAATAAGAAAAATATACACATACCTTTAAAAAATCATTCCTTTCATTTGTCCCAAGTATACATTTTAGTCCCCATTATCTTCAATCAATGTCAAATACAGTAATCTTAGATAAACTAATTTGGTCACTTATGTGTAACAAAATTGAGATTGGTTCACCACAGAATGGATGCCCTTGAAATGATCAAGCCAGGCTATTGTGGAGTTGAGCTTTCCTTCTGTCTGAAGATAGCCAAGGAGACTCATACAAGACATGAACATGAACATGAATACTGGAATAAACCGTGCTTTAAATCAGTGATTCTCAAACTTTAAAAATATCAGATTGATCTAGAGGGCTTGTAAAAGTTCTGGTCCACATCCCATATGATCTGATTCAGTAGGTCCAGGGAGGGGCCAGATAATCTGCATTTCTAAAAGTTCCTGCTAATTATGATGCAGGCCAGGGCCTATACTTTGAGAACAACTGCTCTAAATCTTTAAGCCATATCAAAACGAGTTCTGTGAAAGATAAAGAATTTTTAAAATTCTTTTTCTTGGCTTCCATTTTAAAGTGGTCCTGAGTTAGGCTGGCTAATGCAACATTATGTTAGAAGATTTGGACACTTTAATACCTATCAGAATACCAAGATAATAGATTCAACAGTGGATTTCCTGTTGTGAGAGAGAAGTGGCTGCTTTTAATGTCACTTGGTTAATTGATTGAAAATAAAGAGTTACGAATTTTTATAGACGTTCTTCACCAATATTCATGATATTATTCTTTTGTCTCCCTCCCTGACCTGCTAGCCAAACTCTTATGAAAGTGTTTTTAATATTACTTTTTTCTGGGGTGACTTCTCTGTTACACAAGAAGTTGTTATACTTTCATTTATGCTCTGAACAAGTTATAGTTTAATTTGTTAATTTGCACGTCTATTTTCTTTTATAAAATGTGAGGTCTTATTTTTATCTATAATTCCAGAAACTAGCTCAGGGCCAGAAACATGACGGGCCCTAAATAAATGTTAGGTGGTTAAATATTTGGGTTAATCAATGATACATAGTGAGTTGTGTTAAACTCTGACCTCTATAAATGCATACATACTTGGGGGCGGGGGTAGTGTGGTAGTTATGAGTGCTCTTTATCAAGACCAAGACCACCATTCAATATTATTTAGTCAAGAAACATTATCTCTTATTAATGGAGTTCTTATGATAGAACCAGTAGCCAGAGGAAGTTCACTGATTCTTCTCAGATATTCAAAATACTTGCAGATTTCCTTCTTTTGTAACATGAATATCTATCCTACTGCTCCTGGTTGCTTGGAAACCTTTAGAGACTTATAAAACTTTATAGCTATTTGTAAGTTGCTTAGATGTGGGTTACGTCCAGAGAGAACTAAGTCTTCACTGCTGTTACGTGGCTTTTCAGAAAATTGGTGGCATTTTAAAGTATAGCAATTAGATTTTTATTTTTATATTTATCATGGTTTATTTTGTTGCATTTAGGCTACTTTATCAGCTACTTTAGTTTGACTTATAGTGGTTCAGAATTCCAAGCATCACGTTTTAGATTAGGCTGAGCCTTGAAAAACTATTTCTGGCAATCAGTACACTGACACAGTATCGGTATGCATAGATTTTTGTTTGCATTTAAGCACATTCACTGACAGAAGTAACTCTGATTTTAAGCACATTTCAATTCCTACAAATGTGTTGATTGTTCAGATCAGCTTTTTGAGTTCAGTTAGCAGGCCATAAGGTGTTTGTTTATGGCTGTTGATGAGGAACTTGGAAAAGGTAGTTGTAACCAGCACAATGAAAATATTTAGCCTGTAGTTAACATGCGCTGAATATATTAGAATATATTGACTTAGATAACTGAATTTTGTTGAATTATAATTATGCTCTGAGTATCATTGTCAGCTTGGGCTGCTATAATAAAACACCACAGATTAGGTGGCTTAAACAACTGGCATTTATTCTCATAATTCTAGAGGCTGGAAAGTCTGAGATCAAAGTGCTAGCAGGATTCTGGTTTTGGTGAGGGTCCTCTTCCTAGCTTGCAGACAGCTGCCTTCTCAAATGACGGAAGAAGCTTTGGTGTCTTTTCCTTTTCTTATAAGGGCACTATTACCATCAAGGGAACTTTACACTCATGCCCTCATTTTAACCTAATTATCTCCCTATGGCCCTACCCCCTAATACCATCACGCTGAAGATTAGGGCTTCATTGTGTGAATGTTGGAGAGGCAACACAAATATTCATACCGTAACAGTCAGTATGTGTTGAGGATAGATGATTTAGATTTATTGAAATTGAAAAAAAAGAGTGATAAGAACAACAAATATTCTTTCTCTTGAAGTATAAAAATGTCTAATACAATTACACATTGACTATTTCAGTATATTGAAATGTACTGGATACTATTTCTTGCAAGAAAGTTATCCTTGTACCTCCAATACCCTTTTTCATTATTTGATGTTGTTTGGAAATCTGTTGTCATTAGAGAAGTCCGGTAAAAGTGGGCACAGAAATAAAGAGAATTTTCATGATTGCTTAACGATTGCTGGTGAGATAGTGAAATCAAGCCCACGTGTGATCCCTCTGGGTTCCTTCTTAGTTTACCTCTCATGCTCTCATGCACTATTATCTATTGGTAAATGCTTGGTAGTCAGTAGGAAGGAGACAGAAATTTTAAAGGTACACCATTAATTCATGGAGTGAGAAAAAGGATTTAGGCTATTTTTCCCTGCTACCATGTAGTTATTATCGTCACCATGATTTATTTATGATTTTTAATATAATTATAAATATTATTGTTCCAAAATATTTGTTATGGGACAGGCACTTCTATAAATGCTTTAATCCTAACAATGAATCCACCAGGTAGATGCTTTTATTATCTTCATTTTACAGAGGAGGAATGTAAAGAGGTTACATAATTTGCCTAAAGTCACATGGATAGTAAGAGATTGAGCTGGATATGATCCCCGGTCACAGAACTCTAGAGCTCTTTGAATCAGCATGCTCTACAGCTGTGTGGGAGTGAAGTGCCTGACCAAGTGAACATTTCCGCTTCGCTTCACCTCTCATGACACTGGGAAGCACCCACGTATCTTTAAGACCTATCTCTATTCGCATTTGGGTGGGGAGGGTGAGGAGGACACTAGACCAAAATGTACCCCCTGGTAAGTTAGGTCCATTGATCTTAATTTTTCTACATGGTATTGTACAAAAACAAACAAGCAAAACACATATTTGAAAATAACTAATTTCACATCCCTTGAAATTTCTATTTTCCAGGCTAAGAGACCATTTACACTGATAGAGTTCTGAGTCCTATCATTTCGTGGTCAAACAATTACATTATATGCATTGTATTGAAAGAAACTAACTTTGAGAGTACTTTTTGGATCAGCATGTGGTCATCTTTCTCCCATCCTCAAAATGAGAATATGTGTTTTCCATCTTTTCTGAAACTCCTCACATTTCTGCCTCTACACTATGTTGCTATCATATCTCTGTCCCATTTTCAACCATTGTCACTCAGGAAGGTAGCACGTCCTGTATACCATGCTTGGGGCTCTATCTACATATTCTTGGGAACTTCCCTTAACCCTTTTTGCCTATAGTTGCCTGTGTGCCCCATTTCTTAAAATTGTTATTGTAGGACAGAGGCCGTTTTCTGTGAGAATGACTTAATTCTGTTTGATTCATTCGCCGTCAGAGCTTCAGAAGTCTCTTCTCTTTTAACATTAAGCAAGGCTTAAGATGCTGATTGAACAGTCAAATCATCTAAGTAAATGTGAGAGATAGGTGTTATAAATAAGTTAAATCCACAGACAGTGACCCAAATTCTTTTTAACTAATCATTTACTCTCTGCTGCAGCTTTTAGTAGTGTTGTGACTAGTAAATTGAGTTTTATCTTAAATACAGTTGACCCTTGAACGGTGAAGGGGTTAGGGGCACACTATCTCCTGCATAGTCAGAAATCCATGTATAACTTTCAACTCCCCCCAAATTTACTAATAACCTCCTGTTGACTAAAAGCCTTACTAATAACAGCCAATTAACATATATTATGTATGTTATGTATGTTATATACTATGTTCCTACAATAAAGTAAGCTAGAGAAAATATTAAAATCTTAAGAAAGAGAAAATCCACTTATAGTACTGTACTGTAAAAAAAAAAAAAATCCCCATATAAATGAACTGCACAGTTTCAACCTGTGTTCTTTAAAGGTCAGCTCTAAGTTATTTTATTTCATGATCCCTTCTATTACTCTTCTGGAAGTCCTGAGGAGTATTGAAATTTTACCACTAAAATAAAGCAGCAATAGGCAGTTGGAAGATCCCAGACGCGTGTATAACAGTCCCTAACTAAGTGAAGTTAATTAAAGCTATTTGCTCTTCACAGTGTATTATAGACTGTTGTCATAAATGTGTTGAGATCTAACTTGCCATCTACTGCTAGGGGACAGCAGAGAGAACCCTGGCTTTGGAGCTTGACTAATTTAATTTTCATGCTGACTGTCATTTACTAGCCATGATGTTTTGAGTAAGTAACCAAACTTCTGTTTCAACTTCTGAATTGTTTCTTGTACAAAACAAGAATGATAACACATATATTGCCTGCCTTAGTCTAAAGACTTGATACAAGAATGTACATTAAGTACATACAACTGTGCTTAGCAAATAATTGCCTCACAGTAAATGATGGCTATTGTCATTTCAGTTATGTATTCTAGCTGATATATTTTGATTGTTAGTTAGGACTCTTGTTCCTTTTGCCTTTGAGCATCTTAAGGATGTGGGATAGGAAAATTCTTTGGTGCTTCTTGACTCTGGGGAGTGATGTTCAGTTGCGGATAGGAAAATTCTTTGGTGCTTCTTGACTCTGGGGAGTGATGTTCAGTTGCTGAAGTATAGGATTATTACTTGCCACATGTCATGCTGAGAAGAGGCTCTGATGCAAAGAATGAGAACCTATAAAACAACTGAAATACATTTAAGACCTACTACCTGGAGTACTGGGAGACCACAGCAACTCTTAAACCATTCTAGTAAATTGGGACAACCACTTGGTATTATGTATAAAGCTGAAGATGCATAAAACATATAAGCTGGCAATTCTACTCCTAGTTGAGCTCCCTAAGAGAGACTTATCCACATATGTACAATGAGGTGTGTGCAAGAATATTCTTTACTGTGTAGTTTGTATAGAAGAAAAAAATAGAAACATGTAAATGTCCCTCTCTAGCTATGTAAGGGAATTGTAGTATATTACAATGACAGTGAAAATGTATGAAATGAATGTTTCTGGAATTAGCATGAATGAATCTCACAAACATATGATAAATGAAAAAAAATAGGGGCACCTGGGTGGCTCAGTTGTCTGCCTTTGGCTCAGGTCGTGATCCCAGGGTCCTGGGATGGAGCCCTGCGTCGGGCTCCCTGCTCCACGGGAAGCCTGCTTCTATCTCCCACTCCCTCTGCTTATGTCCCCTGTCTCTCTGTCAAATAAATAAATAAAATCTTTAGAAAAATAAATAAATGAAAAAAATATATGCAGAAGGATGCATGCAGCATGATATATTTACATAATGTTTTATATCAAAGCAGTATTTCATAGATATGTATTATACGTGTAAAAGGATATATTCGTACATGCAAATAATCAGTATCAAATTCAGGATAAATGTCTTTAGGGGGGAGGCAGAAATGTGATCATGGAACTGGTAATGTCTTATTTCTTAAGCTAGGTGTTTCTAATATAATTGTTTTAAACCTTTTGTATATCTAAAATATTTAAACAATAATATTGTGAAATATGTCAGTGATAAATAGCAAAAAATAAGCTCTTGTGACTTGCTAATTATTCCTGTATTTTATTATGTCATCATTCTCCTAAGAATTATACCTTCAAAAATAGATTATTTTTAATTTGAAAATTTTAAAAGTCTGTTTTATACTATTTGGTATAGTATTTTGCTCCTAGTAACCTATCTCTGAACGTCTTTCAATCTAATTATTAAGCTGGAGGTGTCCACCTGCGTTATTGAATGCCATAACTTAGTAAGGCATGAGTTTAAATATTTGACCATTTGAGTGATGTCTGACATATGGTAAATGTTGAGATGAACTTAGAGAACTAAAATGATAAAAATTACTTTAATTTTAGCATCAGTCTTTATTATGCGTTAATCTTGCACATGACTGTTTTCTGAGAAAATTCTCTTCCTGGAGTTGCATTTCAGCTGCAACTTTGACCTGCTCATTGTCGCACAGGGCTCCCAGGCACCAGTCAAGAATTAACTCCAGGACCTTCATCAGATGTTCCTACCTTTTGCTTCTAATTGTCTCCTTTTCCTTTGACTTTAGTGTTTGGCTAACTTAAAAATAAAATCATCCAAGTGTCCCCTTTGTTGAAATCTCTTAGAAAACAACAAGATTTTAAAACATTATTTTGAAATTTACCTAACAGAAAGAGATAAATTGACACCTAAAATGTTAAGTTGTTTCTTTATTAAATATAACCTGAGGGCACCTGGGTGGCGCTGTCAGTTAAGCATCCGACTCCATTTTGACTCAGGTCATGGTCGCAGGGTTGTGGGATCCAGCCCAGGGGTAGGCTCTGTGCTCAGTGTGGGGTCTGCTTGAGACTTTCTCCTCCCCCTCCTCCATGCTCACTCACACTTTCTCTCTCAGATAAATAAATAAATCTTAAAAAAAATAATAATAACTTGCTTTTCCTTTATTGCTTTTGACTTTTAACATCAAGTACAGAAAACTTTTTTGGCAAAATAGGCTTACTCTTTGGTTACTGCAGGTTTCCTTAAACTGTTTATCTCTGGAGAGCTGATTAACTTCCCCATCTTTTCACCACCATAAGTAGATTTTGTATGTCACAGATTCTGTTCAAACTAAATGAACATCTATTCTGATTTTGCCTTAGTTTCTAGTAGTCAGAGCCCTACTAGTTATTATTTCAAACCAATAGAAGAACAATAAGAAAGTTTCCCCAAGTGGGGAAAGCAAAAATAATACAGTGATAAAAAGATCATCTTAATAGTCCTTTAGTCCATTATTTTTTTTCTGATGTTTCCTTTTATAATAAGCAATATTTAAATTACCACTGCTTGTGAGGTCTCAGAGCTCATGTTTCTGTTACATCAGCCTGGCTGCTGTAGTTGTTAGGGCTTTGATGCCTTGATTACCCATCATCTAGGAGACGTCTTTCTACATTTTACTGACAGCTGTTCATTCATTCATGCATGCATGTGGTCCTTCATTTCATAAAAAGTTTTGAACATGTATGTGCCTTGTATTTGTTACAGGAATGGGAATAAACACAGATACAAACAATGTCATAATAGGAAATCCTGTAATGGAAGCTTTGGTACCATGGTATGGGGAGACTCAAGGTTGATTATTGCCTATCTTTGTGTATCCTCGCATTTACATATTTTATATATTGCTTTCAATTTTGTGTGTTCTAACTTTTACTCTCCAAAATATTGTAAGCCTTAACTTTGAATCTCCATTTTCCATTTTCTTGAATCTTTTTTTTTTTCCCCTTCTCATAAGTCCTTGATTAGAATCAGGACTATAGATTGCAGAATGAAATTCTACCAAATGATTATTTTATTATGTATGTTTATATTACTACAAGTATATAAAGACTAAACCTCTTTACTGACTAAACCTTTTTACTAATTGAATTTTTTAAAATTATTTTTCAGTATGTTAAGTCAACTATAGGTAATTAATTAATCCTGGCATGGCTATCCCATGAGGCCATATGAGAATGATCTGATCTGTAGAATATGTACCCATTCATTAAACATTGATTCCCTTCCATATTATGTGCCAAGCACCATTCTGGGCCCAGAGTGGAATTGAGGAGACTAAAGAGATAAGTTCTTGCCCTCAAGGATAAGATAGACACATAAATATATCATTAATATGAAGTGTAAGTGCTTTAATTGCACACAATCACTTGTAGTGTTAACTTATTGCTTCCCCATTTGTCTTTTAAATATTTCCTTTGTTAATATTTATTTTATCCTCTGATCTGAGTGTATTTATCTGCTCTTACTCAAGATGGGTGAATGCATCAAACCGAATTGCTGATTCTAGGTCAGCAAAGATTAACGTTCCACACATCAGAAACTCTCTTTATTCCGCAAGATGTGTTGTTGACTCTGTGATGAATTCTCTGTCATTAATTTTGTACTCTGATAGGCAATTTTGACCCATAATACCTGACTGCAATAATGCAAATGATGATGCTGGACCTACCACAAAGAAACAAAGGAAAAATATTCAGCATGATCTTAAAATGCAAATTTATAGCAGTTCCAGGTGTGTTCATATAGTTGAGTAAACGAAGAGTAATATTAATAAGTAATTAGGGAATGGTAGAAGTCCTTTGCCTTTATGGAGAGCATCATAAATTCATTGCAGCTTAGTTTCATCAGTAGTTATATGAGTGGTAACCTAGGACATGCTGGTCTTGGGAATGCTCTGATTTGGGAAAGCTTTGAAAATAAAGAGGGGTGGTTTTCAAAGACAATGTCAGGAATTTATCTCCATGGGACCTCTACAATAATAACCCCAGGAGGCATACCCTGAATCAAATGACATATATGTGTGTGTATATACACTTATATATACACACATGTATATATATATATATATAAGGGTGAAGTGTTCTATGGGTGCAGAAAAAAAGAGAGATCTAACCCTAATGGGGGAATGAGAAAAAGCTTCGCTAAGAGTTAAGCTTTGGTTGAGTTCCAAAAGATAGCTATAGTCTGTGCATGTATGTAACAAGTATTCTCATTGATTTGTTGAAGTGGATGAAAAACACAAGGCTATTTTGATCCCCACTTATTAGAATCTGCTTGAAGTGAGCAAGACCGTTCTTACCCATTTCTAAGGAAAAGATGGGAGTCAAGAACATCCTGATGCAAAGCTTCTTCTCCAACAGTGTATTTGAGCTGTTGTGTAATTGGTGGTCTCCTAAATAAATACATTTGTTTCCATCAAAATGAATTTTAAAATCCATTTTAAAAATAAAAAAATAAAACTTACCTGCAATAAAAAAAAAAAAACCTAATGATGTACTGTATGGTGACTAACATAATTAAATTAAATTAAATTAAAAAAAATAGACTGACAGCGACAGTAAGATAATTGATTAGTTTATTTGGTAATAAATCTTATTTAACTTTTTCATATTTTAATTTCTCTTATATTATCCCTAAAATAGGTAAAGCAAATATTGCTAATGTATCAGGCTTTGCCATACTGTTCCTGGAAATTTTTGCTAGGGGTGAACTCCATCTTGTGGCAAGATGCATTTCAAAGAATAAAAAAATCTCAGAACTAATATATTTGTATTTATAAATAAATATAAAACTGGTTCCAAAATAGTGGTTCATTTAACAACGCTACAGCTTTACCATCAGAGAGTTAAACTGACTTTCTTAGGTTTTCAAGATTCGGAGGAATGATTTTTAAAATAATTGAATCATAATTCCTGTGCTCTCCTTGGGACTATATGTTCTATCATTTCATTCACAAATTCATTTTCTTATACCAGTTGAACAGAAGGTTGGTTTTTACCTTGTCACATTTAAATAACTTACTACAGGTCTGTTTAATGTATTTTGTCATGACTTCCTAGGAGATTAGCAGCTAAAATTTGGTTCATAGTAAGTGTGGAGTGTTCACTGATTTGCCTCCTGAGTTTCAAATGAATTAGCCATTAAAGGTAGAAGAGAAAGAATTGTTATTTCAAGTAAAAAAAAAAAAATCATTGCATGCATTTTAGTTATGACAAGTTCCTACTTTTGTATTTTTTTCTGAATCATGGCTAATATTGATAATACCCATTCCTGGCACCATTACTATTAGTTCCTAACCAATGCATATTTCTCAAATCAGTATTTTTTTGTTTACTGAAATAATGCTCTTAACAACATAGAAATAATATTTAACACCATCCACTAGCAGTTTGGACTTGTTCTTGATAATATCAACCAGTTTAAGATTTTGGTTAGAGCTAATACAGAATAAAAAATTTATACATTTTAGAACTGAAAGAGACCTGGGAGATTATCTGGTTTATATCTCTTTTCAGAGATATATGGGCTCAAAAAGACCAAGAGACTTTTTGAAGTCAAGCATATATTACTAGATTTGAAATAAGAGAATACTCCTCTATTTAGGTTTTTGATGCTTCGAAAGTCACCTGACTTTTGTGAACTTTATATTTTCCATCTACAAAATGTCAGGGATGCATGTTTAAGCATATTTAGTAGAATAACAATTGGATTAAATGTCAGAAGCCCTAGGTAGATTCCCACTCTACCACTCATTAGTTATTTGTCCTTTGTCAAATTATTTATCTTCTCTGAACCTTGGTTTCCTTATTGTAAAATGGGACACATAAGCTCACCAAAGTGTGTTAAGTAATGCAGATGTAATGATAAATGTTAGCAGATGTAATGGTAAATGTTAAAGTATTAACCTTACTTTTTTTTTTTTTTTTCCCCTCAATGAGATCACAGCTATTCTTCCATATGGGCTCTTAAAGCTTGTCTAAAAGTTAGAAGAGGGGGAAAATAGCCACTCCAGCATTAGCCCTACTTTCAGGCCAAAAAAGATGATAGTCTCTATGAATACCTTACATAGACATTGACTCATTAAATACTATTATAGCCTCCTTGGCTCTGACATAGGGGACACATAAGAAATAATCTTGCCATTATCCCCCCTTTTCTCTTCTCTTTCAGGATCTGTCTCTCCCCTGTCCTTACCTGGTTCCAGTCTATGCCACCTACTTTAAATGTTGTGAACAGTCTCGAAAAGTACTTCATTGGGGGAAAAAAAGCCTCCATTGACCACTGCTTGGTTTGGGAAAACTTTTGAATTCTGTTATTTTATCAGTGTGCTGCTTTGAATCACAAAATTGATCTGCTGTTTCTTGGTCCTACTTTTTTTGCAGATATAAAGTCAAAGAAATATTGAACAAAAATTTACTTAGACTACCAAAGGTAGAAAAATATTAAATAAAAACATTAATTACAATTTCATATGAACCGAATGTGGTAAACATGACACTATTAGGACTTTTTAAAGACAAGAATGCTTAATCTGTGTATAAACTATTAGCCCTTACTTCAGAGCATATATATGTATACCCTTGTGTGACTGCAAAATAGATCCTATGAGTATATGTGTGTTGGTATATATAAACTGAAATGCAGAAGAACATCATTGTGAAGAACTTTAAAATATTGAGTATAAAATTTATTACCTCATATTTTAGAAACATGTTATTTTTTAAAAAATGATATTTTAAAACTAAGACTTTTAATTAAATGATTTTTACATTGGAACCAAAGTTAACAGGTTGAATGAAATTTTGCTTATGGCATCTGTTGCCATTTTTAGTAGGTGATTAGTCATTTTCTTTTTTCTGCACGTATCTGACAGAAACTCAAACAGAAATGAATCATAGTTTCAAGCTGTTGCTCACTTCATCCCCACCAAAAAGGAGAGCCCTGGAAATCATCCCAACGAATCCAAGAACTAAATTCTGAAAATGCCTTAAGGGGCTTGACAGAAGTATTTAGCAATTTGAAAATTACAGCAATCTGTCACATCAACTTTTAATGAAAGGTAGCCTACAGCAAGTTAGAAATGATATGGCAGGAAAAAAAATCCAAGTGAAAATCTCTTTGAATATTTTAAAACATATTTGCCTCCATAAATATTGAGTTGGAATTGGGTTAACTTTTACAAAGGTGGAGTCATTACTAATAAGGAATTTATTATGCAGATTAGATGAGTTTTTTTTTTAAACCAGGAAATTAATAATTATGGTTCAGTCAATGTGTATTCACACTGTAATTATTGTATGTGCTTTCAAAAATGTTGTTTAGTTTGTTTGGATATTTTTCTATTTAGGGGACCACATCCTTGTAACTTTGAGGTAATCATAATATTAGGAGCATCAGATTAATTAATAATGAAGTTTTTCCCTCAACCATGCTGGTATGGGCAACAGATTTAAAATTTAAGAAGCTGCCAATTACACAATGTTTAGTAAAGTAAAGAGTAATGTAAAGTTTAATTGGAGTCACCATTTAAATGATACAGTATTATTCCCTCAATGTTTGAGTTAGATGAAACTTTGGCTTCTAATTCTCTTTCTCTGTCTAAGACTCTGTAATTCCCCAACATAAGTGATCATGTACTATTTTAAAATTGCTACTCCTTTAATATAAAGTTACAGTATGCACATGTGCAGGTTAATGCTGCATGGAAAATTGATTTATGCCAGTAATGGTGGTTAATTCGAATAATATTTGCAGGAGAGAGATGGTATCTCTCCTTCACTCACTCACTATTCATTTAAAATATATTTTGGAGAACTTACTGTGTACCAGGTGCTATTCTAGTTGCTGGTAGGAGGAGGGACAGTAAGTAAAACAGTTCCCTGATTTCATAGCACTTACGTTCTATTAAGAGAAGACAGACAAGAAACAAATAAATAAGTAAATATATGTCAGATGGTACGTAGTTATAAAAAAAGAAAGGTAAGTTATGAAAAATGTCAAGCAGGCATTTTGGAATGATCAGGTGGTGAGGAGAGGGCATGGGATAATTTTTCATATAAGATGCTATGTGACGGCCCATCTGATAGGTGATGTTTGAATATAGACTAAATAATAACTGAGGAGTGTTTCAAGCTACTCTCTGGGTTGGAAGCATATTTGGTGTGTTAAAAGATTGGCGGAGTTCTGAGTGGTGCTGTGTGAGCATGAAGGTGATGATGTCAAAGAGGTGAGCAGGATAGCAAATACAGGCATTTAGAGGGCTTGGACCTTAACTTTGAATGAAAGGAGAAACTATTAGATAGTTTGGGATAGAGTGATGTAATAGGTTTTAAGAGGGTTACTCTGGCTACTTATTAGAGAAGAGACCAGCTGGGCAAGGGGAATAGGAGCAGAGAGACGAATTATAAGGCTATAATAAAAATCCAGGTGCAAGTGAGTGATCCTTCATTTACCATATTAGTGTAGAAGGTGGAGGTTCACATTCTGAATACATTTTAAAATTAGAACCAACAAGATTTGCTGGTGGCTTGTAAATTGGGAATGGGAGAAACCATATGAGTCGATGGTGACCCAAAGGTTTTGGTCTGAGCATCTGGAGGATGGAAGGGCCACACAGCCAAAATGGGAAAGACTGCAGAAAGAGCATGTTTGCATAAGAGATGCTTGTTCAGGAGCTCTGGTCATACTGATTTTCAGGGCCTTATGATGAATCCAACTGGAGATGCTGACTATGAAGTTGGATATTTGCATCTCAAGTTTAGGAGAGAGTTTGGATAAGAGATATAATTTAGGAATGATCAGCATATTCTTAGCCCACCATCCATCCATGAGCCTGGATAATATCACCTGGGCAGTGGGTATAGAAAAGACCTGAGGATGGAGTCATGGGACACCCCTTCATTCACAGGACATAAGAAGCTTGCAGATGAAATGGAGACTGCTAATGCAGTCTTGTGTTCTGTTTAATTTTCTTTCTTTTAAGAAGACATTTCTGGGAGAAAGTTTTGTTTTGATGTACATTTTAAAGAAGGAAGTCTTTGTGATTCGAAGACCTACATTAGTGCATGAAGAACCCTGATTCCTTTGCCAAAATTCTTTAATAGGACTTTCATTTTTGGAGAGGGGTATTAAAACCTGCCTATCATTTTTAATGTTTATTTCATTTTATTTTGGCATTCCAGACCTATTACATCCCCAAATCATTGTAGGTACTAGCAACAAAAAGATGGGTGATATAGGTTCCTTTGTCTCAAAATGCCTGCACTCTATCTGGGTGAAACAAGTGTTTACAAATGTAAGACAGTAGGATACTCATAAACTGGTTATGAGTCAGTGAAGGGTTGAGACTGTTAGCAATACAAACAATTTTATGTAAAGTTATTCATATGTCATCTGGAAATGGGATTATAATGCCAACTCATTTAAAGAGATATTAAGATTAAATAAAATGAACATGAGAGCATCTCATAAAATGATCAATATATACAATGAAGAATGGAGTCTAAAGAGACTTTTTTTCAGAGTGTTTTTAAGATCAGCATTTGGGTCAATATCAACCTTTCTGGAAAGCTAAGCCAGTTGAGGTGTGTAAGTCGCCCTTATGCTGTATCTAGCCTCCTTTTTACTATTCCCTGGTGTGAGCTTTCTGATATATCATCTGGAGAACTCTTCACTGTCCCCTAAACATATGTTAACACCTCTCAGATGCTTCCACTTGTGGAAGTTGTAACCATAATGTACCATGTACATTATGAACTATGTGGAAGTTGTAACCATAATGTACCATGTACATTCCACTTGTAACCCATAATGTACCTTCTGCCCTTCACTGAACAAATCCCCCTCAATCCTTAAGATAGTGACTTTTAGGAGACCAATGCATGCGATGTCCCTTGTTTAAAAATAATGAAACTTCTAGCCCTGGAGTAAACATTCCTTGGTTCAAAGTATGTGATATTGGCCATGATGTGCCTGAGTTTCCTGATCTACAGAATGAAGATAGAAATTAACTACTACATATGGTTGTTGTAAGAATTCAATGAGACTATGTCTATAGAGCTCTTAGTACTGTGTCCAGAGCATTAGTCAATGCTCAAGTGTTAACGCTTGTCATTATCTTTATGAGCTCTTAGTGCTTAGGATGTTCTACTGAAACAAATTACATCTAGAGGTAGGTTTAAATTTTTGGTGTCTTCCCAAAGTATTGTAGACCCATATATACTTACAAATTCCAAGCTTTTGCCTGTCAAAGGAAGCCATTAGTCCAGTCCTTAAATGCTTTTCTAGGATAATTTTTTACTCTCCTAAACAAATTCACTATGCAGGGTAACCCTGATTTACACATACTGGTTTCTCAACATGTCCTGTGCTTTCTCATCTCTAAACATCGATTTGTCTCCAAATGGATCCTCCCCTCCTCTCTGTTCATTCCAATTCGAAGCATCCTCTTGATTTCCTACTCTCATCAAGTATCACTTCCACCCACCTCATTCCACTGAAATTTGTCTCTTTTTTGGATTTAGAAAGCATTGGCTTACAACAATTCTTCAGAAAACCAATTCGATAGCTATAGAGCTGGAAGCCAGAAGACACTTGGGGGTTATTCATTCTGAACATTGTGTGAGGAATCTGTGGCACAGGAAAGTGGACTGATTTGTCCAAGGTTACCCAACCTTTAATAAAATAAACATTTCTTAATTTTTATAGAACAGCTACTATATGTCAAGCATTGTTATAGATGTCAGTGATAAGGGAGTAGACCAAACAAACTGTCTGACATCAGGAACAGAACCTTTGACAAAAATATGAATTCAGGTGGTCTATTTGGGAAGTGACCTCAGGAAGCTCCTGTAGAGAAGTGGCAGGTTATTTGAGACTTTTTATTATTAGATCCAACAAAAATAAAACTATGTGTAAAATTGCTATTAAAGTTTTCAATCACTTGCTCTCAGTTTCTGTATTTACTTAATCATGGATCAATAAGAAAACATTCTCAGAACACACTTTGAGTAACGCTGGTATAGAACGTGCTTTAGAGCTGACCCACCAAGATTCTACTCCTAGCAAGGGTATGAGAAGCTTTATACTCAAGATAAATTTTAAACTTTGGCTAATAGTTTTCTTAGTTAGAGACCTGGAATTATATATAACTTAAAAAAGTGAAGTCTCTTCAAAATACTTTCTTTTATACTTTAAAAATGTACTTTTCTGCCCTCATATACCACTTCATACCCGGTAAACTTTATCTGTAAAAGAAGTATTTAGATATGTACAGTAGTTCATGTAATAGTCTCCCCAAATCCTCAACCAAAACATAGAATCAGATATGTTATATGCGCATAAATAAATCCACACGTATACACATATATGAAGTATACCTGCATATTTATAGGATTTATATACTCATATAATTCCATAATACAGTCAGTAACATTTTCACATGCTTGAGCTCTTTCTTCATTTTGGCTCCATGTGACAATGTTGGAGGGGAATTTTATGACAGACAAGCATGATGAAGGAGAAAAAAACTAAACAAAAGGACTTCCCAGCTCTCTAGACTGAAACTCTTGGTTGTACTGAATGGAAACTTGCTCCTAACCTAGAGTACTTCCCAGGTTGGTTGGTTGGTTGGTTGGTTGTTTTTTAAGAGCCAATACTTTTTTCTCCCAAACTCCAGAGATTTTTGTAAGGTCACCATTATTTTTTATGTAAAAAAAATACAGTGAGCTTTAGTAATTAGATAGTATCCAGATGTAAACCTTAGGCAAACTGATTCATGCCTCTCAAAAATAGGATCTATTTGTTTTATCATTGGAAGCTCAGAACTGAGATTAACTGTAATTCAGTGCATATTTACATCTGGAAATTCTAGATTTACATATTAAGGACTCTTTCAACAAATAGTTTTAGGTTAAGCATCATGTTAGATACTATGCAATAGTTTTGCCTTTAAAATGGGATGGTATTGGCCAGTAAGGACCTCCTAATAACGTGTTTTTATATCTGAAGATAAAAGTGTGTGTGCTGGCTGCCAAAAGAGCACAGAATTTTCCCTGAGGCCTCTTTTGAATGACATTGCAGGTAGAATAGCTCCCATCTCAAGTGTGGCTTTTCTCTCTGGGTTTATGCTTCATCTATCAGGAGACAAGTTGAATTGTAGTTAAAAATGTCTGCAGGTAGAAAAAGCAGGTTACATTCTCAACATCTTGTTATCTGTTTTTAGGAGTCACATATAATGCTGATCTCGAGGGTGCATTTAAATATAAATGTGAGTTAAGTATTTTCTAAGTGGGGTTTTGTAGCAAAGGAAAATAAATTGTTCCTTGAGCAGAGAATCTCTGAAGCAAAATAATGTATCTTAGTTGACTAACATCTTTAAAACTGAAAGCATTTTGAATAAAGTTTATCTTTTTGTGAGATAAAATTGTTCAATAACCTTTTCTTTTTTAAATATTTTAATGGAACATCTATACTGCAATTCTAAGCCAACACTTGCAAAATCCTGTAAGCTTGTACATTTTGTTCTCTGATTTTTAATTGATTTTTCTCCAAAGACTTTCTATCTTTAGGCATATATTATCTGATATTCTAACTTAAAAAGTATTTAAGATCAAATTATTCAATATATAATCAAATTTCCTTTTTTCTTTTTTTTAAATCTTAAAGATATATTTATTTATTTTAGAGAGAGAGTGAGAGAGTGCAAGCAGAAGAGGCAGAGGGAGAGTTTGCTCATTACCAAAAATTTAGACATAATAAAATAAAACATAATAACTTATGATCCCTCAGCTCAGATTAGTCATCCCCAAATTAACGAGTTTCCATTTAATCTTTCTTTATTAATCATGTGTGTTTATGTTAACACATATGTGAGAGAGAGTTAAGTAATTTTCACTTAACATTTCATTGTTTTTCTATATAACTTTTTATAGATGTCTTAATTCCCTATGATGTGATTTCATTGTTTAATTTCCTCCCTATTATTGTATGTTTTCTTTTCTTTTTTTCTCCCCATGTTAATTATCATAACACTACAGTGAACATCTTTGTCTACTTTCCACTTTTTGGCACTGAAATGCAATAACTGGCTCAAAGGGTGTACATATTTTTATTACACTTGATGAAAAAGGCAAATTGCTCTTAAGATACATTATATTAATTTCTACTGTATTCACCTGTATTGTATGAGATTTCCAGTTCTATAAAGTCCCCTTAAGTAACTACTTAAAAGATATCCTCCACTAGCCCACAAAGTTTTGGTGCTTTCAAATGTCATGCAGTTTATTCTCATAACATTCTTGCAAAAATGATGCTGTTTTCTCATATTTTATCTAAAATATGTATTTTTCTTACATTTTATCTTAATTGTATATTTCCAAAGCTAATGTGTAATTTAACAAAAATGATGTTATATTTTTAAATTACTTTTAGTGCTTCCTGATTACCACCTTGTACTTTTTCTGCTCTCTCTTTGGAGGAGTTCATTTAAGTACCAGGGAGAAAATTACACACAATGATTTTTATTCTGGGCATGTCCTTATTTGCATCCTCCATCTTTTCCTTTTTTCTCATACTTTAAATGCAGCCAATCTTAGAGTGATGTAGGGAGTATATCTTGCTAGCACATCTTGACACCACATTTTACTTCTATCTAAATTTTTTATACTATGCTAGATTGTGATGTTCTTTTTATATATGATTTGTAGTAATGTTTGAAAGCTTCCAAGGGCAGAGGTTGTGTGCCTTCTTCATTATTGTAACCCCATCTCCTCGCATAAGCTTCAAGCACCCTGTAAGTATCCAGTCATTATTTAAATGAATGGATGGATGAATGAATAAATGTTCGGTTAGGGCTATCCCATGTATTCACAGATCAGCAATCAAAGTTGGCCCTGCCTTTCTCCTAGGGCTTCACTTTATTCTAAGATGGTCATTGTCTCATTCAGGTTTTAGCTTTATTCTCTACTGATATAAATACTCTATTTCATAGTTCTCTGGCTGAGGTGATTGACTCACTGCTTTAGTACTGTAGTCTCTAGATCTTGTTCTATGTGTAAGGTAAAAAATCTCTTTTTCCTTTAGTCCACCAGAAGCAAGGTTGCTATTCCCAGTAGACTGAAGGAAAAATAACATAAGTTAAGCTAAAAGTGAATGTGTAAGCATGGAAGGAGATAATCTTTTGCACCCCTGCTTTCCAAAGTCCAGCTGCACAGTGGCTTAGAGGGTGTGTTTCTGTCCTGATTGAAGGCTTTCAGAACTCTTCCCACCGTCCTCAAACTCTATCACATTAATTTGTTTGAAACTAACTAGAATCAGTTGGTTTTAATTTTGCTTTAGCTTAGCTTCATCATTTATTATTTTAACTAACTCAGTGGGTTTTGAATCTTGGAAAAGGTTATTCCTCTAGTGTGCCACAACTGGGAACTGAGTTTAGCCTGAGGAATGCTACTAGTTCCCAATGCAATTTCTTTTTTTTTAAATTTTATTCTGTTATTATTATGTTATGTTAATCACCATACATTACATCATTAGTTTTTGATTTGTGTATAACACCCAGTGCTCCATTCAATAGTGCCCTCTTTAATACCCATCACCAGGCTAACCCATCCCCCCACCCCCCTCCCCTCTAGAACCCTCAGTTTGTTTTTTCAGAGTCCATAGTCTCTCATGGTTCGTCTCCCCCTCTAATGTCCCCCCTTTTGTTTTTCCCTTCCTACTATCTTCTTCTTTTTTTAACATATAATCTATTATTTGTTTCAAAGTTACAGGTCTGTGATTCAACAGTCTTACACAATTCACAGCTCTCACCATAGCATATACCCTCCCCAATGTCTATCACCCAACCACCCCATCCCTCCCACCCCCTACCACTCCAGCAACCCTCAGTTTGTTTCCTGAGATTAAGAATTCTTCGTATCAGTGAGATCATATGATACATGTCTCTTTCTCTGATTGACTTATTTTGCTCAGCATAATACCCTCCAGTTCCATCCACGTCATTGCAAATGGCAAGATTTCATTCCTTTTGATGGCTGCATAATATTCCATTGTGTGTGTGTGTGTGTGTGTGTGTGTGTGTGTGTGTGTGTGTGTACCATATCTTCTTTATCCATTCATCTTTCAATGCTACCTAGAGCAATCTACACATTTAATGCAATCCCTATCAAAATACCATCAACTTTTTTCAAAGAAATGGAACAAATAATCCTAAAATTTGTATGGAACCAGAAAAGACCCCAAATAGCCAGAGGAATTGTTGAAAAAGAAAAGCAAAGCTGGTGGCATCACAGATCCGGACTTCCAGCTCTCTTACAAAGCTGTCATCATCAAGACAGTATGGTACTGGCACAAAAACAGACACATAGATCAATGGAACAGAATAGGAAGCCCAGACTTGGACCCTCAACTCTATGGTCAACTAATCTTTGACAAAGCAGAAAAGAATGTCCAGTGGAAAAAAGACAGTCTCTTCCTTACACAAATAGTGTTGGGAAAATTGGGGGACAGCCATATGCAGAAGAATGAAACTGGACCATTTCCTTACACCACACACAAAAATAGACTCCAAATGGTTGAAAGACCTAAATGTGAGACAGGAGTCCATCAAAAACCTTGAGGAGAACATAGGCAGCAATCTCTTTGACCTCAGCCACAGCAATTTCTTCCTAGAAACATCGCCAAAGGCAAGAGAAGCAAGGGCAAAAATGAACTACTGGGACTTCATCAAGATAAAAAGCTTTTGCACAGCAAAAGAAACAGTCAACAAAACCAAAAGACAACTGACAGAATGGGAGAAGATATTTGCAAATGACATATCAGATAAAGGGCTAGTATCCAAAATGTATAAAGAACTTCTCAAACTCAACACCCAAAGAACAAATAATCCAATCAAGAAATGGGCAGAAGACATGAACAGACATTTTTCCAAAGAAGACAGTCAAATGGCCAACAGACACATGAAAAAGTGCTCAACATCGCTCGGCATCAGGGAAATCCAAATCAAAACCTCAATGAGATACCACCTCACACCAGTCAGAATGGCTAAAATTAGCAAGTCAGGAAACGACAGATGTTGGTGGGGATGTGGAGAAAGGGGAACTCTCCTACACTGTTGGTGGGAATGCAAGCTGGTGCAACCACTCTGGAAAACAGTATGGAGGTTCCTCAAAAAGTTGAAAATAGAGCTACCCTATGATCCAGCAATTGCACTACTGGATATTTACCCCAAAGATACAAATGTAGTGATCTGAAGGGGTACATACAGCCTGATGTTTATAGCAGCAATGTCCACAATAGCCAAACTATGGAAAGAGCCAATTCAAATTCAAAACATAATGACTGACATATCATGAGTCCAGTAGGATGAAATCTTCGCTCATGCAGATAACCAGTTTTTCTTTTTCATTTAAGCAACAACATTCTCGCTGCAAGTGAAAAATGAAGACCATAATATAATTTGTATACCAACAATATACATAAGAACAAGGGAGATTGTTTTCCTATAATTTATAAGAGGAGGAAATGATTTCTATAAATTATATGAGGAGAATAAAAGCAAACTCACTAAAACTGCATATTCAAAACAATATATATCAAACATTTCTTCTTAACTATTTCAGAATTATTCCCATGATAATCAATTTCTGAAACCCTGGATTCAGTCTCTTCCTCCTTTTCTACTTCCTCTATTAGTGATGGAAAGAATCACTTTCCCAGTAATGAAAGCCAGGAAGAGCTAGGTGTTAAACTTAACCTACATTCAATGAGTTACCACATCTAATGACTTTGATTGCCTTAATGAATTTCACTGTATTCCCTTCTACCATTATTCTTTGTTATTGCCATAATTCAGGTCCTCAGCCTTTCATCCAAATTACTAAAGAGAACCTCTTTCCTTCAAACTTATCTGCACACAGTTCCTTTTTTTAAAATATAAAACAGGTCATTATTTTAAAATGTTACCTCTAAACAGGCAAATTTATTTTTTTTAAGATTTCAATTTTTTATTTGACAGAGAGAGACAGCGAGAGAGGGAACACAAGCAGGGGGAGTGGGAGAGGGAGAAGCAGGCTTCCCGCTGAGCAGGGAGCCCGATGCAGGGCTCAATCCCAGGACCCTGGGATCATGACCTGAGCTGAAGGCAGATGCTTAACAACTGAGCCACCCAGGCGCCCCTAAACAGGCAAATTTAAATTGTAAACTACTTAGCATGACTTCTTCAACCTGATTTCTCACCAGATCTCACTTCTATCCAACTTACATCATGCTAGTATTTTGTTCTTGACTGTTTTATTGGCTCCTAATATCCTTCTGCATGGTCTTTTCCAGGCCAGCTTCTACTAACGCTTTAAAACATAGCACAGATATCACTTCCTGCATGTGGAAAACCATTTGAAACTTCTCAAGCACTCCCAGTCAGAATTAGGTGAACTCCTCCAGCGCTCTCATAACTCTCTCTCTCTCCTTTTCTTTTTTTTTATTTTCTTTCTAGTAACACAATGTTTTGATTTCTTTCTGAATGTCTAGGATATGAACTCCCTGAGTGCTGGGACCACATCTTTAATCTATAGATCCCTAGTGCCTATCTTTCCTCTACCCCATGATGCATATGCTTCTTACCAACTTTGTTGAAAACAATAACTACACAAATAGACCACTGACTGAGGAATAACAAATCATAGTTGATAACAATTAAATATTACTGTATGTATTGTAGTGTACATGGTGTACTGTAGTGAATGTATTGAAAATATGGCACCCAATTTAGTATTGATTTGTGTATCCTATCCTTTTTACAAACAATCAGATGTAAACTAGAACAGAACTTCCTATCCAAAGGGAGTGAAAACCTATTCCTAAAAATGAAAGAAATCTGAATCTAAAAGTGAGAAATAAGAGGTAAACCCAAGTTACCTGTCACTCCTCTGTGGAAAAATAAAAATTCACAATTTACTGATCCAATAGGCTTTGATTCATGAACTGGGAACATCCATTCTAGCAGAAAGGAGTTCCAAAGAACTGTACAAGGCAAAAGATTTGTACAAACCAAATTGAGCAGGAACAAGGAAGTTATAGGGGCATTTGCTGATTGATTAGAGCTGAATTACCTTCCTTATATGCAGCAAAAGGAAGTCTTGGAGCTGGGTCAGGTAACATGCTGAGCAGGCAAGTGCTGATTGGTTCACCTAGACCTTCTTTTTATGGGAGAATTGAGCACAGAAAATTGAAGTTCTGGTTTGCTGACATGGGTTTCAGTATTAGTGACTTTATCTTGAGCCTAATGTGGTTACTTTAACGGTATGCTTACACTTTACCTTGTAAGAATCTCCCCATCCCACCATCAATAGCTAAAATGTGTCCCAACCATTTAATGATTCTCTACAAGTTTATTAAGTAATACGGTTTACCTATGGCAAATAATGTTAAAACCCCAGATTGTTTCTTATTTTAATATTATTATAGTCATTCAACATACCATGAGTTCCATAGAATAATTTAACTTTTCTTTTCAGCTTTAGATTCTCCATATAGAAAAAAAAAATTTAATAAAGTTTGAAAGTAATCTAAATTATTTCATATATTCTTTTCATTACAGTATTTCTTTACAAACAGAACTCCACTTAGTTTTTCTCTAATTCTTTAAGTAACCATATTCTTTAAATTTGTTCTCTAATTTCCTTTTGCATGCTTCCTACCATCTGTTGTGTCTCTTTCTCACTTAAACATCATTGCTTTACATAGCTAGCTGGATATTCAATTGAAGGTACTAATTTAAAAAAAAACATTTTTGCAAAACTATTGCTAAAGGGAATGGCAGAGTGGAAGATTTAGAAGACATAAAGAGCTAAATAGACTTGTTAATCCAATTTTCTTCAGAAAGGAGGCACTTGAACTTGTCTGTGTATTTCTTCACTTTATCACTTACATAGCACTGAACATGTTTTAAACAACTACAAATATTAAACTATTTAATCTGCACAACAGTCCTAATAAGGTCAGTACTGATACTACTGTTTCTACTTTTTTGAAAACTGAGGCAGAGAAAGTTACAGTAGCTTACCCAATGTTGTAGAGCTGAGGATTTGACCATGACCAGTCTAACCCCAAATCTATACTCCTCCTCATTCTGCTATGATGCTTTCTTTAGAAGCTGAATTCTCCATGAGGAAGTGAGATTTGCAGCTGACTAGCTTCTCTGCTACCCAGGAGTTACCTTTCCAGCCTTGGGCTTCATTTCCAAATGGTAGTCTCCAGCTAAGGCAGCTAGATGGCCATGTTCTAGCTCCTTTCTTCCTCCTTCAGGAAGGAGAGTTCTTTGTTACATAGAGCTTGGCAAGTCCCTTGTTCATCCTTTCTGATCCATGCATCTTCTCCCCTTAGTTTGAGTTTGAGGACAGGTAATACACTGAATCAATTTCTGAAACCCTGGGGCTGGGGGTGGAAAGAGTTGGGGTATGACATAGCAGTTTAATGCCGGATAGGGGAGTAAGTTTTGGAATGCCTGACATGTTGCATTAGAATGATGAAGATCGGACACCTGGGTGGCTCAGTTGATTAAGCATCTGTCTTCAGCTCAGGTCATGATCCTAGGGTCCTGGTCCTTGCTCAGCAGGGAGCCTGCTTCTCCCTTAGCCTGCTGCCCCCCCCACTCCTCTCTCTCTCTCTCTCTCTCTCTCTCTCTCTCTCTCTGGCAAATAAATAAATAAAATCTTTAGAATGATGATGAATTGCCCAATCCAATTTGCCAACAGCTTTCCCACTGAATCAAGGAAAAGTTATTTTAGTCTGTGTGGCTAACTGAACTCAGGAGGAGTAGAAAGAACTACCATTTGGGAATGATGCTCGATGTTGTTTGCAGCAGGGTAGAGGAGTAGAGCCACTGTCACTTTTCCTAGATTAGGTCTGCAAACTTTTTCAACATGTTTAGACAGGGAGCATTGTATCTCAGTCACCTCATTTTTGATGCTCAATAAATCTACATCGGTCTTTAAATATTCAGCTCATGATTCAAAAGAGGAAAGACAAGAAAATGAGAAAGAAAAATGAGTGGAAAAATAAGAAAAACCTGGACACACACACTCACTGCTGATACATACACAAACACAAATGTATACATAAATATTGCAATTAAATATAGTATTTTATATGTATATTATATTTATATGTATAAATATAATTATAATATACAGAGATAGTTGATATATATAGATGCATTAAATGATGTTACAGAACATCAGAGCTATATATATAAATATATAAATATATATATATTTATAGATATATACATTGTATACATACATATATTTATATACATCTATTATATACATATATGTATATAAGATAGATGTAAATAACATGTAAGTAAAATGTGTCTATATTCATGTTATCTGTATTATATACATATATATTATATAATATTTATATGTATATATACATTTATATTTCAAAGTATATATATACACAGGGAAAATACACATAGATAAAATATTAGAAAATAAATGAATATATGAATGAGTTAGTGACTGGGAGGTTTTCCTTGATGTATGCAAGAGGAGATGGTAAAATGCATATAAAGAATAAAGGAATAAGAAGTGAGAGGAGAAATGAGATGATATATGACCTAGAAAGCTATGGATAATGTATAATGAGAAGAGAGGACTGAGGAGATATAAACAAAATAGGAGAAGTCAGAAAAAATATTTTTTTAAATAATGCAGTGATGAAGAATATGGTGAAAAATAAGGAAAGGAATAGAACAATTATTGGGAGGGACACAAATATTAAAAGTACTACATCTAAGACCACAACACAATGTACAGAACTAAAGTTTTTAATTAATATTTATGAAGTAATGGTTGAATAAACTAGTTGACCAAGTCCATACTATGTCTGATTATATCCAGGTATATATACCAGGCTGAACATTAACATAATTTTAATACTAACAGTGTTTTCAGAAATTATTGGAGGCATTGCAAGGTTTGGAATTGAAGGTAGGTTAATCGCACAAGTGGGTAAAGATATAAAATAGATCTTTTTGACCTTAAGTGACTATTTTATTAAACAAAAAACAAAACAAAAAAACAGATGTGGAGGTTAATGACAAATATCATAAGTTGGCTTTAGTTTTGAAAGATTTAAGCTGGATATTTGGAGGGCCTTAATTTCTCCTTACTATATAACAATACCTTCCCACATCTGTTTTTCAGGATTAAGCATTCATAAAGCAAAACAACCCATTTGTATATTTTGGTGGGCAATTCAGGTGATTGCACATTAGAACACATTGTTACTAAGGGGCATCTTTCAGCTTAATTGTAATTCCTCAACATCTGTGTCTCCTAGTTGCTTATCCACACATTTCCTCTCTCCTGTTTTCCCTTGTTTGATTATTCCTTCATTTAATGCTTCAGTAATGGGAGTTGAAAGCACATTAAGCTGAATGAGACTTAGTAACTCTTTCCTTTATCTAATGTTTAGATTTAAGTGCTTAAACATATCTGAAAAAAGGGGGGGGTGCTCTACTAAGGGGATCCAGAATTAAATGCAGTGGCAAAGCAGTGATATTTTGTCCTTCATTTGATAGATAAAAGAAAGAAGGGACTTGGGGTGCCTGGGTGGCTCAGTTGTTAAGCATCTGCCTTAGGCTCAGGGTCCTGGGATTGAGCCCTGCATCAGGCTCCCTGCTCAGCAGGAAGCCTGCTTCTCCCTCTCCCACTCCCCCTGCTTGTGTTCCCTCTTTTGCTGTCTCTATCTCTGTCAAATAAAAAAATAAAATCTTAAAAAAAAAAAGAAAAAAGAATGGACTTGTGGAAAAGGAAATTGTGCTGCTGAATATATATTTGAAACCACAGACTCAATGGCTTGAGGAGAAGATTTACTTAAGGGAATATAAACTAAATGAGGACACAGAAACTCTTATTGGAAAGAAATATAAAGTGCTCCAGAAACTAAATGAAAGGAAAGGAAGAAATAATAGATGACATATATCTTGAGAAACATAGTGCCCACTGTTTCTTTTGTTTGTTCATAGTCTTCTACCTGACTGTTCCTTAGGGAATCACAAGTATTCAACCCATCCAAAGTCCCAGTAAAAGCAATCTCCTTATCTTACCAATACAGACATACTTGGGAGCTATTGACTCCAGACCACCATAATAAAGCAAATATCATCATAAAGCAAGTCAATTTCTTGGTTTCCTAGTGCATATTAAAGTTATGTTTATACTACACTATAGTCTATCAAATGTGCAATAACATTATGTCTAAAAATATACATACCTGAATTTAAAAAATAATGCTAAAAATGATAACCATTATATAAGCTTTCAACAAGTCATAATCTTTTTGCTGATGGAGGGTTTTGCCTCAGTGTTGATGGCTGCTGACTGATCAGGGTGGTGATTGCTGAAGGTTGGGGTGGCTGTGATGATGTCTTAAAATAGGGCATCAATAAAGTTTGTCACATTGGTTGACTCTTTCATGAACAATTTCTTTTTTTTTTTTTTTAAGATTTAGTTATTTATTTGAGAGAGAGGAGGGGCAGAGGGAGAGGGAGAGAATCTCAAGCAAACTCTGTGCTGAGCACAGAGCCCAAGATGGGACTAGATCTCACAACCCTGAGATCATGATCCGAGTGGAAATCAAGAGTCAGAAGCTTAACCCACTGAGCTACCCAGGCACCCCACACAATTTCTTGACAGCATTCGATACTGTTTGATATCTTTATACCCACTGTAAAAATTCTTTTAAAACTAGAGTCGTTCTTCTCAAAACTTGCCACTGCTTTATCAACTGAGTTTATGTAATATTCTCAATCCTTTGTTGTCATTTCTAAAGTTTTTGCACAGCTTCACCAGGAGCAGTTTCCATCTCAAGAAATCACTTTCTCTGCTCATCCATAGGAAGCAACTCCTCAGCCATTCAAGTTTTATCCTGAGATTGGAGCAATTAAGTCACATCTTTAGGCTTCACTTCTAATTCTAGGTCTCTTGGTATTTCTACCACATCTGCAGTTACTGTCTCCACTGAAATCTTGAACCTCTTTAAGGTCATTTATGAGGGTTAGAATCCACTTCTTCCAAACTCCTAATAATGTTGGTATTTTGACCTCTTCCCATGAATCACAAATGTTCTCAATGACAACTAGAATAGAGAATTTTTTCCAGAAGGTTTTAACTAACTTTGCTCAGATCCATCAGAGGAATCACAATCCATGGCAACTATAGCTTCATGAAATATATTTCTTAAATAAGACTTGAAAGTAAAAATTAATCTTTGATCCATGGGCTGCAGAATGGGTGTTGTGTTAGCAGGCATGAGAACTATATTAATCTCATTGTTTATCTCCATCAGAGCTCTTGGAAAACCAGGCACATTTTCAATAAGCAGTAATATTTTAAAAGAATCTTTTTTTCCTGAGCAATAGGTCTCAACAGTGGGCTTAAAATCCCTAGTAAACCATGTTGTAAACGTATGTATTATCATCCAGGCTTTGCTGTTCCATTTATAGAGCACAGGCAGAGTAGATTTAGCAAAATTCTTAAGGGCTGTAGGATTTCTGGAATGGTCAATGAGCACTAACTTCAACTGAATGTTACCTGATGCATCAGCTCTTAACAGGAGAATCAACCTGTCCTTTGAAGGCAGGCATTGACTTCTCTCTAGCTATAAAAGTCCTACTTGGTGTCTTCTTCCAAAAGAAGGCTGTTTTCCCTACATTGAAAATCTGTTGTTTAGCATAGCCAACTTCATTACTTATCTGAGCTAGATCTTCTGGATAACTTGCTGTAGTGTCACGATATCAGCACCTGCTGCTTCACCTTGCACTTTTATGGTATAAAGACGGCTTCTTTCCTTAAACCTCATGAACCAACCTCTGCCAGCTTCAAACTTTTCTCCTGCAGTTTTCTCACCTCTCTCAGTCTTCATACAGTTGAAAACATTGAGCGTCTTGCTCTGGATTAAGCTTTGGCTTAAGGGAGTTATGGCTGGTTTGATCTTCTATCCAGACCACTCAAACTTTCTCTGTATCAGCAATAAGGCTGTTTCACTTATAGTTTGTGTGTTCATTAGGGTAGCATTTTTAATATCCTTCAAGAACTTTTCCTTTTGCATTCACAACCTGTTTGACTCAAGAGGCCCAGCTTTCACTCTGTCTCCACTTTCTAAATGACTTCCTCAGTAAGCTTAATCATTTCTAGCTTCTCATTTAACCTGAGAGAAAGGTGACTTTTTCTTTCACTTGAACACTTAGAGGTCATTGTAGGGTTATTAACTGGTTTAGTTTCAATACTGAGTCTCAGGAAATAGGGCTGAAGAGAGGGAGAGAGACAGGAACAGCTAATCAGTCAGTGACGCATTTATCAATTAAGTTCACTGTCCTATGTAGGTGCACTTTGTGGCACCCCAAAACAATTGAAATAGTAACATCAAAGATCACAGATCACCATAATAAATATAATAATAATGAACAAGTTTGAATTATTGTGAGATTTACCAAAGTGTGACACTGAGACATGAAGTGAACAAATGCTGTTGGGAAAATGGCATTTGAGAGATTTGCTCAAGGAAGGTTTGCCACATTTTTGTAAAAAAAAAAATGCAATATCTGCAAAGCACAATAATGGGAAGCACAATATAACAAGGTGTGCCTGTACTTACTTCTTTCTGTACCAATCTGTGTATATTCTTACTATTACCCTGTTTGCCTTTTGCTCCCTTGTTTCACCAACTTGGCTCTGTTAATTCTTTAAAAGTCTAGGGGGGAACTCATCTGTTCTGTCTAAACCTGTCTGTTTTGCTGGTACCACTGCCATTGGATTTGCTAGGTACAGGGCAGGAAGTATTTTCTTTTTTTCTGTTTTAGGTTAATTGGCTGGGGCCCTGCAAATTAGACTAATGAAAGACAGATTAACAAGAGAAAAACAAGTTTATTAACACTTGCCCTCTTACAATAGAAGTCGGGAGTACTCAGCGATGAGTAACTCAAAGGGGTGGTTAGAACTTGGGCTTATACAGCATCTCAACAAAACAATAGTAATTTTGTAGAGAAGTGACAAGACAAAGGAAAGGATTTTGAGGTTTTGGGGGCAGCAAATTGTGGGAATGCAAATATATGAGGGCATTAATGGTAGATAAGGGCTAGTTTTTGCAAGGTTCATTATGTAGATTCCTCTAGTGCTGTCTGTGGGCTAAGTTCCTAGAGTTGTCTCCAGTGATTAACTTCCATCCTTTTACAAATTTAAGTCCTGGTTTTAGTCAAATAGGAGGAGATGCAAGAGCTTTTCTTATATCTGCATCTCAGTTACTTTCAGCTCAAAGTAGTCCTTATGCCAGAGTGTCATATTTTGGGGTGGCATATTCTGCTAGGTGTCTAAAAGTTTACAGTGTAGTAAGATGCAAAGGCTTTCATCTTGACTTTGTTTGTGCTTTGTTTCGTATTTTCATTCAAAACATGAATAGCCCCTAAGAAAAATTTTTGTTCTTTCTGTCTTAGGTGGCCACCAGTAACCCTGCCATTGACATTAGTTGGTCAGTCAGTGTGTGGCTAAATGAATCAACTTTGTTATACAGTAGAATGTCAACAGCCAATCCTAGGGACTTGCCTGAAATAGATGAATATAATGATTTTGTTCCACTTCTTAAAGATGCAACTTGTATTACATTCTCCCAATAATGCATTTGTCCACTAGGCACACAATCCTCCATACTGTTGAATTTAGAGAGAGGAAACTCAGTTTTGATAGAGAGGAAATACTACTCTGGAAATTGGGGAAGTGTGTTAATGCCAGAACAAGTTTAATAGATCATATTATTTGAAGAAAAACTATGAATCACTTTTGCCTGTGGAATAAATTTTTTATTCTTTGAGAATTGTAAGGATCAGGCCTGGCATAGATTGGACTAGCTAGGTTGTATTTTAGAAGGTTTTGCCCTGTCAGTTACAGACAACTTATAGTGTTTTAAATTTTTTTTAATCTGTTACATTTTCAGTGGCTACAATATTATTTACAAAGAGATTTCTGACATTAAAAAGCAAAATCTTTGTTTAATTGAAGAAGAAGCCTTTATTTTGTTGAATGTTTGATCTCTTTTCTTTGCTTTTAATGGGTCTTAAATAGAGGCTATAGTAGAGAACAGAACATCAAAGAAAATATGTCTCTTCCTAAATCAACTTAAAATGGTAAAAAGACAAAAAAAAATGGGTTTCTGCCTTTTCAAGATAGTACGCATAGATGTACTGCATTTATTCAGTGACTACAAAGATACTGCTGAAGATAAAAGCAGGGGACAAAATTAGTTCAATACAGAGAGTCTGGAAGTGATGCTATATTCTTTCTACCCAATTACACCAAACTAGTCAGGGAGAAGTTTATTTCTTAAAAGAGTAGCAGCAGAACTAGTACATGACTATATTATAGTTTTCACAAACATTCTTGAAAAAGACAAAATTTTGTCTTGAAAATGGCTACTTGTCTTTTAAATGTGTGTGTCATTTATGTAATGAAGAATAGGAGTGTTTTGGTAGAAACTTCTATAGCTTCAGAAGATCAAGCAAGAAAAATTTGTTGGTATTTTGTGCATATCATTACATGATAGAATGATAAAAGATTAAGTGCACATAAGCACACTTAAATAAAATATAGTGGCAGTTTTCAGTGACATGTTACTGTGAATATATACTAGTTATTTTGTATATACATACTTTGTGGATAGCTATGGATAGCCCAAGGTCCTCATAAGTGATGGTAATGAATATTTGTGCCATAGAACTCAAGCAAACTTTTTTGCTTTTATTTAAAGACCTTGAGTATCTATAAATATGTATGTGGACACCTTTCTCACTACTTATTCTTTTCTTCAATCATTTTTGCTAGACCTGTAATAGATGATAGCATTATAGAAAATAACAAGACATTCCCTCTTTTCTGCAAGTTCAGTATGTACTTGGTAGGAAAGTCAGGAAAACTTTTATAGTACCATGTGAAAAATATGATCATAGAGGCTTAGGCTGTGTGCTATTATAGAGTACAAACTCATTGGCTGAGGCAAGTTCACTTGCACAATTGTTGATCTATCATCTTGTCAAATTTAGCATTTATCCTAAACCTTACTGTCTTTCTTTCTCTTTCTTGACTTCTTTCCTTCCTTCAATAAAATATTACTAACCGTTACATTAAAACAAGTTTCCAGCTTCATACTTGGTCACATGAAGTGGTTAACCCCGAATTCCGTTTCTCTTTTTTCTTGACCTCCTTTAGAAACAAGGTAATATAAAGTGTGCTTTGAGATGAGGGGCCGATGAGCTCTCTGATCACCAGCGGTAGTGGGAGAAAGACTTGATGCTGCTGCCACATCTGGCCATGCTTATGAAATGCACAAAGCTAGCATAAAGCATCAGGGGGAATGAAAATCAGGAATGATAGATTAGGATTACCTGGAACAAGTTGAGGTAATTAGGCTGAGCAGTCAATCTCTAGAGTCTGTAGTGTGATCAATTTCATTTCAGTTGTCTTATAAACCTGTAACTATTAATTTATTGTTTGATAGTACTGTTTTTTTCTATTTTGCAGTAAAGTTTTTTTGGAAGCAGTTAATTAAATAATGAAGATTTAATAGAAAATTGAGCACTGACTTTCCATTTTCAAAAAGTTGATTTAAAGAATGATTATGTAACTTGCACATGTTTGTCGGCATTCACCCTACTTTGGAGCTTTAGTAATACGATAATCTTATGAAAAGCACAGAATACATATCTGTTAGATTAAATCATAGTTCTTCAAAATTAAAGGTACTCATTTTCAGTTCCAACTGTTGTGTGTATGTGCATATCTATGAAAAGTGAAGTGATAGCTCCTAACTGTTAAGTTATTTACCTTCAAGAGTTAAGTGATGAACAACGCCAGTTTGATACCTGTGGTATCTGAGGTTCCAAGAGAAAGTCAGTTAATTCCAATAATAGTTCTCTTTTTGCACTCAGTTTATAAGGTCAAAATCAAGTTCTTGGAGCTTATATCTGGCCAAGGTCAAACCTTAGACATTGTGAATGCCATCACATATTCAGTTAAAATGTTCAACATTAATGAAAAATTTTTGTTTGTCATAATATTATGAATATAAATTTTGGTGGCAAATAGCATCATAGTGAAAACAATGTTCATGTAAATTAACTATTTACAGAATTGGTACAGAACTGTATATATGTGTTTGCATGTCCACTGGAAATGGAAAAGTAATTACCAAGGAAATAGAAAAGTAGAATTTATAGATTAACAAAGGAAGGAGAAGGTAGCCATCAAAGGAATGGGATAGTACTTCCAAATTTACAGATTAACAATTGTAGAAACTCTACACCCATCAATATAGCAATATATATATGTAAAGAGAATATAACTTGACAATGTGTATAGTGGGAGATTTTATTTAAAATATATAGAGTCTTAACATCCTTGAATATTTAAAAAACATGTCTGTAGAGCAGTTACAAAAATCAATCATGTATTTGGCCACCAAAGATATCTTGCTTTTTTTTTTCGAAGAGGTATATTATCCAAATATAGTATATTGATGTTTTATTGCTATCCAATCGTAATATATTCAGTCACCTAAGAACATTATAAGTAAATATTAAAAATTGAATTTCCCCCAAATCTATACTCTTTAAATAAGATTTTCTTCAAACTAGAAACTGGCACTAAAGTTATATTATCTAGAAGAAAATAAGAGAGAAATTATTACTTATCAAAACCTATAGATAGGATGCCTGGCTGGTTGGTTAAGCATCTGCCTTTGGCTCAGGTCATGATCCCAGGATCCCAGTATCTGGAGATGGAGTCCAGCATTGGGCTCCCTGCCCAGTGGGGAGTCTCCTTCACCCTCTCCCTCTGCTGCTCACTCTCTCTCTCTCTCTCTCTCAAATAAATAAATAAAATCTTAAAAAAAAACCTATAGAAAATAAAAAAGTTTGACTCGAGAAAATCAATCTCAAGTCCTTTTGTTATTTCTTTTAAAAGATTGATTTATGCGAGAGAGAGCATGCTCAGGTGAGGAGTGGAGGGAGGGGCTGAGAGAGAGGGAGAGAGAATCCTCAAGCACACTCCCCATTGAGCACTGAGCCCTACTGGGACTTGATCCCAGCACCCTGAGATCATGACCTGAGCCGAAATCAAGAGTCTGCCACTTTACTGACTGAGCCACCCAGGCACCGCTCAAGTCTTTTTGTTATTAAAGGAGAAAAAAAAGATAAATAGAAGAATCTAATCATCCTAAGTAATTAAAAAATAAATATCAAAATAAAATACAAATAACTAGGCAGAGGAATTAATAAAGAAAAAAATAAAATGAATGAAATAGGAAAAATCGTCTATACATATCTACATTCAAATGCTGATTCTTTGAAAAAAAATCAATAAATTATATTGAATCAGAAAACCAATTTAGGAAAAAACAAAAAAGCAAAGGAAGATAAAATGACATATATGAAAGGAGCTATAACCACAGATACAAGAAAGATTAAGATACAAATTATAACAAACTATAACACCAAATTTAAAACCTAGAGACATGATGATTTCTTATCAAGATAAAAATTACCAAAGACCAAAAATTTTGAGCAGTGCAATTGTCTACAAGAGATTGGATATGTGTTTAAAGACCTTCCGCAAAAAAGGCCCCAACCAGATATTTTTGTAGTTGAATTAGATCAAGCATTTAAAGAAGTGATAATTTCAATGTTGTTTAAATTTTTCCAGACCATAGAAAAGCTTTAAAAAATGTTCCCATTAATTTTTATGAATCCAACATATAATGCAAACACCTGATAAACAGTACAAAAAGTAAAACTGTCTTCATTTATGGGAAGATTTAATAAGAGATACACATTTTTCTAAAATCAGTATATAAATTTAATGCAGGTCTAGTTAAACCTAACAGGATATTTTATTAACTGGAAAAAATTTCTTAAACTTTATGTAGAAAAATAAATACTTGAACAAGTCAAGGAAATTATGGGAAAGGATAATAATGTTGGAGGTTTGCCTTACAGGTAAACATTCTAAAAATGGCATAAAAATGCATTTCAGATAAAAACAGCATATCAATAGATTAAAAAAAAAGCTCATGGAACAGAATAGAAAAATGCAGTAAAGGATGATGTTAAGGATTTTCTTCTACAATTAAGGATATATTTCAGTTTAGTGGCTAATAGAAAAAATTGCTAATAAATAGCTTTGTAAAACTGACGAGCTATCCCAAAGTAAATTTAACTTAATTTTAACTTAAGCCACATGTAAGCATGCATGTAAAATGTAAGAAGTAATTATTAGAAAAATCTTAGAAAAGTCAAGCATTCTTCATTTTGCAAATATAAGGAAAAGAAGTAATAACACAATTTTATAAATATAGCAAAATATATTAAAATTGTCATATAATATAGTAAAGATATTAAGCATTACAGTACTAATGACAGAATTATGGTGGCTATCTAATGTACAGAGAGCCATTTCAAATTTTCAAGAAAAAGCCAAACAAACAAACAAAAGTAACCAAGGATTGAATAGGGCATTTGCAGAAGAGCAAATCTTAATGGCCAAATAAATGTGAAAAGATACTACTCAAACTGTAGTTGTCAGGAAAATGCAAGGGTAAATATATACTCAGCAATCCCACTTCTGGAAATGTGTGTAAAATAAAATTACTAGTACATAAATAACACATGTACAAGGATGTTAATTATATATGGGTAGAAAAACTAAAAATGAAGTTAATGAACTTCAGTAGAAAAAAATCATATACCATAAAGCCTAAAATATTAGTTTTGCAATCAATAAAAAAATAATATTTTAGAAACATTCCAGATGACTTAGAGGGATTTTCAAGAGATGAAATTGAGTATGATAAGCAGGATATAGAAAACTATGTACATTTTGATCTCACCTCTTTTGTCGTAAAACAATTTATACTTAGATCTGTGTATGTATATATGCATGTGTATATATGTATATGTGTGTTCTAGGAGAAAATACTGGAGAATACATAATATAAATTTATGTAGTTATATATTCATATTATATATGAAGAATACATAAATTCACATGGAATATGATGTAATGTGATATCAGTGGACAGGAGGAAGTCAAAACAAGCTAAAGGGAAAAAAGAAAGGGAAAAGGGAAAAAGAAAAAAAACTCCATAAAATGTTATGAGATGATCAATTTTACATGATCACCTATGTATGTAAAATTAATAAAATTTAAAAAATTACCCCTAGGTCCATGAATCCTAATCCAGGGTTCTATTATGCCATTATGGCCTATGTTGTTTTAAAAATATCTTAAATTTCCAAATGTTGAAATACTGAAACATTTACTATGCAACTTAACTACCTTTAATATCACCTGATTATAGAGGCTGAACAGGATTTCTTTATTTATTGGCATCTTCCATATTTACCATACTGGCTACTGTTTTAATAAGACCTAATGTTTTCCATGTTATAAAATTTTATTCACAAGAAATTAAATCTAAAATTTTAAGCAAAAAGACCCATTTGCTCTGAGTATCCTTTATATTCTAACCAGGATAGAAATCCCTTATTTAAGCCAAAGGATTAAAAGTTTTAGAGCAATTTGTCTTAGTAAAGCTGGGGTAAAGGGGAATGCTTCAACATAAAGTGATACACATTTTATCTATTAAAACTGCCTTGGAAAATCACCAAATAAACAAGGATACTGAAGAGTCTTTATTATGTTTTATGCACATGCTCAAAAATGCTCTCAAGGAACAAGAACTCAAATAATAGGCAGAATTTGAATAGTGCAAGATTGGGGGGAAGACAGTCCAGATGAAAGTAACAAAAGATATCCAAGGAGAAGTAGTTCAGTGATTATTTTTGATCTAGGGTTAACATTGCCTATTGGACCTAATATATTCTATTTAGAGATATTCTATTTACCTTAACTTTTAGAAATATGCCTTCTATTTTATACTAAAGTAATCTTGTATTTAAAACATTTACATATTACTTTTCTTTATAAAATAATGTACCATTCCTACAGATCTCTCACGTATATTATTAACCATATCATATAGAGTCATACATTCCCTGAAATAACAATATCATCAATACAGATCTAGAACGTATTGCTTCATGCTCTCTGGTGCCTAGTGAACTCAGTTTGTTTAAATACATAGGAGTCGCTTGATTAACAAACAAGACTTGAAAAATTAACACATTTTGATGTGCCTTTGCATTTCTTAATGGAAATTATCCACACAAGGAAGCACTCGATTTTTCAAGTTGTGTTCCTAAAATAATAAATGTTCATCTACAAAAATATTGCCTAATCTAAGAAGAGTCCTCTCATTTTGTGATGTAAGATATACTGATGCAAAGGGGAAATTCAATTACTCGCCAAAATGTTCTGCTTAAACACAATAAAATAGCTATATGTTGGCTATTTTTTTATCAGGTATTTGACATTATTCAGCTACAGCTGTAGGATAACTGTTTCAAAGTTCTTTTTTTCCCCCTTTCTTTCTTCCAAGAGAGTAATTTAAAGAACATTTTATTACTCTCTTCTGAAAAATAATGGCAGTAGAAGTAGAACAGATGAAATGCATCAATCTGGAATTGTTCCTATTATGTTCAGTGGTAAGAGTCCTGTATGGGGCCTGTGCCCATTTAGAAAGCAAGTAAATGCCAGCCGATTTTAAATATATTTTGCAGAACATCTACACATTAGAGACCTATCAACTGACAATCACATTGCTCCACAAGAGCTAATTAATTAAGCCATAGTAAGATGAAAAAAAAAAAAAAAGTTATATTAACTTGTAACATGTAAAAGAAAACAAAGCTAAAAGGGTCTATTAGGTTTAAAATTGTGTTACAATTTGATTCTAGGGTAAAAATCAAATCTTTTGAATAAGGTCTTTAGGAGAAAGCATAGGGGAAAACAGCATATATCTCTAGGTATAAATAATGACACAAATCAGTCATCAGGAAAAACCATACATTACAAATTAATTTGTCCTTTCCTCCTTATTTCTTCCCTCCTTCCCTGATACCCCTATCCCCACCCTTTTTCTCTTCCTTCTCTCCCCTGTTCTTCGCTCTCTCCCTTAACTCAGCATTAATTTATTGATTACTTTGATTGACTTATTTCACTCAGCATAACACCCTCCAGTTCCATCCATGTCGTTGCAAATGGCAAGATCTCATTCCTTTTGATGGCTGCATAATATTCCATTATGTATATATACCACATCTTCTGAAAAACAAACTAAGGGTTCTAGAGGGGAGGGGGTGGGGGGATGGGTTAGCCTGGTGATGGGTATTAAAGAGGGCACATTCTGCATGGAGCACTGGGTGTTATGCACAAACAATGAGTCATGGAACACTACATCAAAAACTAATGATGTAGAGGGGCGGAGCAAGATGGCGGAGGAGTAGGAGACCTGGATTTCCTCTGGTCTCAGGAATTCAGCTGAATAGGGATCAAACCATTCTGAACACCTACGAACTCAACAAGAGATCAAAGAAGAGAGTAGCAACAACTCTCTGAACAGAGAAGCGACCACTTACTGGAAGGTAGGATGTGCGGAGAAGTGAATCTGAGGCGATATTTGGAAGGATAGACGGCGGGGGAGGGGGCCACCGTCGGCCACTTCTGGCAAGTGATAGGGCCGTGGAGCACAAAATCGGAACTTTTAGAAAAGTCAGCTCCGCTGAGAGACATCACTCCAGTGGCTAAGCGGGAGGTGGAAACCTCACAGGACAGTGTGGTCTCAGGACCCTCAGGGTCACAGAAAGACCAGGGGTGCCTGAGTGTGGCAGAGCTCCCAGGTACCGGAGCGGGGAAGCTGGCTGCAGGACGGAGCCGAGGCGCAGGCTCTCAGCTCGGGGTTGCCATAAACTGTGATCCGCGGCCCAGTCGGGCCACTGCTCTTCCAGCAGGAACCCAACAAGCAGCAGATCCGGGGAGACTCCCCTTCCTCCCACGGGACGAGCGGCGTGGGAGTGCACTGCAGGGATCTGCTGGGTTTGGAGACTCCACACAGGGTAGGCAGCCAGAGATAGAAACTCTCGGTCACAGGCTGGGTGAGCATGGAGTGTGGCCGGAGACCGGGGAGACAGGAGTGACTGCTTTTCTCTGGGGGCGCACTGAGGAGTGGGGCACCGAGTTCTCGGCTCCTCTGGGGTGGAGATTCAGAGGCCACCATTTTCACCATGGTCCTCCAAAGCTGTACCGAGAGTTTGCAGGGAACAAAAGCTCCTGAGAGCAAACCCGAGCAGACTGCTTAGCTCAGACCAACAAGGGTGGGTCAATTCCGCCTCCGGCAAAGACACTTGGGAACCACGGCAACAGGCCCCTCCCCCAGAAGATCAGCACGAACAGCCAGCAAGCCAAGACCAAGTTTACCGATCAAGGAGAATGGGAGAACTCCAGCGCTAGGGGAATACTGCACATAGAATTCATGGCTTTTTTACCATGATTCATTTAGTTTTCAAAGTTAATTTTTTAATTGTTTTTTTTTTGAATTTTTCTTTGTACCTTTTTCAACCAACATCTTATCAATCCCTTTTTTAAAAAAATATTTTTTATTTTTCATTTTTAGAGCCATATTTTATCCCTTCATAGTAGTTACCCTTTTTTTTTAGATATATATATATATATATATATATATATATAAGTTGTTCTCTCTTTAAAATTTTGAGATACAGTTTCTTCTGACAGATCAAAATATACCCTAAATCATAGAATATGGCTTTGTTCTAGTCTCCTGCCTGATCACATTCTCTCACCTTTCTTTTCTTTTTTTTTTAATCTTCTTTCTTTTTTCAAACAACTTCTTATGTTATCAATTCCTTTTATAAAATCTTTTATAATTTTCATCTTTACAGTCTTCTTGTATCCCTTCATTGTATCAACCCTTATTTTATACATATAGGTCTTTCTTCCTTTAAAATTTTAGGAGGCACTTTCTTCTAACAGACCAAAATATGCCCCAAATCTAGTGTGTGGCACTGATCTATGCACTAGCCTGATCATATTTTTTCATATTCTGTTTTTT
>NW_027397063.1:81019466-81055635 GCF_003265705.2 Callorhinus ursinus | reverse complement strand
GAAGAATGAAGGGGAGTAAGTCGGAGGGGGAGACGAACCATGAGAGAGGATGGACTCTGAAAAACAAACTGAGGGTTCTAGAGGGGAGGGGGGTGGGGGGATGGGTTAGCCTGGTGATGGGTATTAAAGAGGGCACATTCTGCGTGGAGCACTGGGTGTGATGCACAAACAATGAATCATGGAACACTACATCAAAAACTAATGATGTAATGTATGGTGATTAATGTAACAATAAAAAAATTAAAAAAAACTAATGATGTCATGTATGGTGATTAACATAACAATAAAAATTAATTTATCGATTACTTATTGTGAGGATAATTTCAGTCAGCTTTCCAAGAAATGAGATGCTGTAATTTAAAAAGGCTATTTATTTCCATACCTAAGGAAATACCAAAGACCTGCCAATTAAAAAATAAAAAAGTGAGTAGCAGGAGACAACAGGAGCAAGTGGGGACAAACTTAAGAAAGAATCAAGTGATTGTGATGTGTGGATCTGCTGGAGGAGAAAAATGAATTCCTGGCATTTGCAACAATTTGGAAAGTGAGCTCTAAATGGGCATGTGATGGCTTTAAGGAGTTACTGTTAATTTTTTGAAGTGTGATTATGATGTAGCTGTGTTTTTATTTGTAGTCCTTATAGAGAGACTGAGGTGTGTACATGCTAGGGACTGTGGGCTAAACAACCTGAAGGGAAGGAAGCAGTGGATGGGGCTGGGAGGCTGGGTTTGTGTGGGGCCATCTGATGATGGGTACATGAGGCTCATTATACTATTCTGCACACATTTATCCTTGGAAATTCTCCATAATTAAAGAAAGGTTTCTTTTGTGTACATGGGGGAAAAAAAGTTCAGGTGAAATATTTAAATAACTATAGAGGATTGTATAATGCTTTACAAGTCATATACCAAACATTTGGAAAGCAATTACTTAGAGTTGCCTGGACTGTGCAGAAATGGCTGTCTGGAGTGGGTAATGGCAGTACTAGTGAGCAGGACAGTCTCATGTGATGGGCAGGCCTGGCAGAAGTAAGGAAGAGCTCAAAGTAGAAACTAATTATTGAGTGGTTATTACCATAAGCACTGTGGTTTGTAAGTAGGAATCAGTATAAGGCATTTGAGGTTCCAAGAGGCTAAATAACTTGTCCAAGCTCTTATATCTGGACATTAGGAGAACCTATGCCAGGTTGGCTCCCACTCCTTATTCTAAAATCCTGAGGTGTGCTCCCTCTAAATCATCCAATGGATGGAAATACTGCAGTAGATCAGATTAGAAGTGAAAGTGGGGAAAAGGCTGTAACTAAACATAAACACCAAAAAGTAGGTTTGGGGTTTCATCTGATAGGTAATAAGAATGATTGTAAGTAGTTGTTAGGGAAGTTATGTTACAAAAACAAAATATCTACTTTCCATGTCTGGAGTCTTTCCTCAGCTCACGAAGATTACAGGGGTCAAATCATATTAGAGCTAGTGCTATCTACTACTCAACAATTAGGTATTCACAAGATAATTGATATATCGTAATCAAATGAATATCTGCAGCTATTGAAGGCAAGGAGACCTATGCATGATATATATCTACTCTTGAGCTGAGCAAAAACATTCTAGATGGGTACTATGCATTTATGTAGTGTAGCAGGTACAGGAGACAGCGTGATGGATTGGCCAGTGGATGGGAGTTGAGTAGTCACTGTGCTAAATCTTTTATAGGGATTATCATATTTAATTAATGCAACTTAATAATCTATATAGTATTGTTATCTCCATTTTCCAGTGGAACAACTGAGACCTAAAGAGCTTTAATAAAGAGCTCAAGGTCTTTCAGTTAGTAAATGGCAGAACAGATATTTGGCACATTTTGTTTCCAGAACCATAGTTTTAATTCCCATTAGTGCATCCCCTCCCTCATATGAAGTGTAATATCCCATTTACAACTCTATACCTATGGATTGTAAGAGGGAATTCTTAAGATTAAATCAAAATTCAGTGTTCCAAAATCCTTTATAAAACTATGGGGAAGAAATTTTGTGTGAAAATTTGAAAATAGAACTCCATTATTGTATTTTAAAAGATACATATATTCAATATGAACCAACATGCCTATTTTATATAAATAACGGAAATTATCTTTCAAAACAAACATCAAGACGTCTTAGGAAGAAACACTGACATTGCTCTTACTTATAGAGGTTATGTTTAGTATATCTGACAGTATTTTTTGCCTAATCAGTGTATTGAATTAATTTATGCAAAAATCATGAGAAATTCGATGCCTTTCTTGGAAACCAGTCATTGCCATTGTGTTGGCCTTCACAACAGAGCTAGAAATTGTTCTGTGTCTTTCAGATGAAACATTCTTTTAGCAAAGGATGGCTTCCTGACAGTTATTTATCTTGAGAAGCTATAAACCTTTGGATTAATTGTGTGTTTTGTACAAATGTCAGTTACTGATTTAGTTTTGATGGATCTATCCATGTCCTGTCAGAGCTTTAGATGAGTGAAGGTATTGCTTATCATCAGTCTTCTTTGGCTGACCCCTGCAAAGTAAAAACCAGATGTCATGAGAAAATCATTTTTTTCTTATAGAATCTTCAAGAGACAACAAATATATTCTTCTCCTGTTTGATAGAACCATGAAGGTAGTACAGATACTAAGAATGAAATCTGAACTAGTTTTGCTTATTCTTACTAAACAGATATGTTTAACTATGTAGATCTCAAATGTAATTAATAAGGATATGATTTCATTTGCACACATTCCTTGTTGATTTGAGCTCTAACAATTAGGACATGCAATTCAACACTGTAGGCATTTTTGTGCATTAATTTGGATCCTTATACAAAATGCTTGGTTTTGTTATGATGATTACTTCACAGTGCACAAATATGCAATGTATTTCTGCCAATTATTGGGGTTTACTAATTCTTCACGTGTTTTTGCTACTTTAGATAATACAAGTGGCATTCCTATATATGAGCTCATTCAGTGACCATGGTTCTTCTCCACCCAAATTTACTTGACATCTACGTGCAGTCAAATCCCCACACAGTCTCTGAGATTAGTCACTGTTAAGGGGAGGGAGATGTGAGAGTCTCTAACTCAACCTTTCTGAACCTGAGCTTCCTCATTTTTAATATTTCAGTACAAATACATTTCAGGGTTGATGTGCATATTGATAATTATCATTATTATTGGTGGTAGAGTTCATCAATAATCAGATAAGTACCACCAAGAAAATCTTGCTTTTCTCCCATGTTAATATTATGTCTCTTTTCTTCTGATAAGATGCCAGTTCTTGAATCACAGTTCTGATGCATCACGTGGCCCTTCCCCTCATAGCACTTTGCCTTCCATCCTTTACTCTCCCCTGCCCAGGGACTGAAGACCTGCCTCAGGATTATAAACCAGTGCAGGAGTCTTGCTTCCTGCTGTCTATTTACCTGGCATTTCTACACATTGTGCAATGATAGGTTTCATATCACCAGGCTCTGGCCACCTCTTAGGCCCATTCAATGGCTACTTTAATGTCCTTTTGAGAATGTTGGTCTCAGGAATTTTCCAATAATGCCCCCTAATCACTGTGTTGAAAGTCATTTTACTTGATGATCTCATTCATTCTTGGTGATGTATGGTTATCTCCACACCCCTAATTCATCAATTCAGCTCTTGATTTCTTGCCATATAGGCCAGTCTACATTTATTCCACTAGAAATTTTTAAACAGTCTACCTATCTAGGGCCAGATTCTTTTTATAATTAAAATAATTATTTTGGATACAACAAGAAGTAAGACTCTGAGAATTGATCTAGTCAGATAGACAGGCTGGGTGGTAATAAACATAATCCTAAAGAAAAATGTAGGACTAAGTGTAATTATTTCTAAGTAGAATGATTTCTTTTCTATTAATTTCTATGACATGATGACATGTCAGTAGGTCCTTAAGGGATGAATAATTTTAGTGTCAATTTGTAATCATCTTTTCCAAAGATAAATACATTTTCTGGCCTGCCAATAATCTGTCACCTACTGCTTGGCTTCTTATTTGATTTGTATTTTTTTTACTTTTAGTATGACAAGAAATAGTGTAAATGCAGTCATATGAAAAAATATGACCAGTTATGAATATTATATACCTTGATTCCCCATTCTCTCATCTCTTCATATACACCAGTGTCATTAATATTAAAACAAAATTAAATTTTGCTGTGGTCATTATTTTTAGCATAATCGTTGGTTCCATTAGTTTTTAGGAAATAAATTGAATTGCCTCAGGCTTAAAAATAAGTGCAAATAGTTGAACAAATGTATGGAAAAAGTATATAATGCTTAAAACAGATACCTTTTTAAGGTATATACTGTAAAGGAAGAGGTCAAAAAACTAAAAGGCCTACCTGGGCCAAGTAGATAATGTGAAATAAAGTAAGTGCTAGAATATTGGGGATTGGGGTCCATAATGAACTGCAGAACTCAGCCCCTGTCTAAAATAGCCGAGTGTTCCCCTGTCCCAAAAGACTATCGAGAAGCAAGAATTCCAGACTGGTGATGTCAAATCTTCAAATTTAAAAATGAATGGAGAAAAGAAAGGGATGAAAGGCAAATCAGAAATTTTGGATTTTTTAAAACTCCCAATTTTAAATGTTAGTGAAACATAAGATATGGGAACACCAAATTCAGTTTGAAGCAAACAAGTTTTCAACCTCTGGAACATATCTGAAACATTGATTCACACATGCTTTAGGTGTTTCGTGTATTATTGTTTTCATATTCTGTCTACAATATAATTGAATTCAGAAAAAAAATCAGAATAATTTTGTTCATTTATCTCTGGTTATACATGTCCTAAGTACAGCCTAGCTAGTCACATATACATAAAGCCTACAGAGGGAGGTATAGAAGAATATAAAAATAAGGACATTGCAGTTCTTTGTGAGAAATACTGAGAAAAGCTTGCCGAGCAACAGCATGTGCTCATTTCTAGTTTGCAGTCCTCACAGAAGCTTTGGTTTTCCAAAAATAACAAGCAAAAGTAGCAACTCTGCTTTGTACCACTTTCTTGCTTAGGACTCAAATGTTTTTGTTCTGTTAATTTCACCTGGACCAAAAATTAGTTCAGGTATTCCCAAACAGCATGATTTAATTTGGAAATTTATGCATATATATTTAAAGACTCTAAAAATAGACTCTGGCCATCCATGAAAAGTAATACCAAAGGTGGCAATTTACAAAAGTTGCTTGGTTGGTGCTTATTTCTCACAGTTAGCTTAACAGAGTTCAGTATAATTATGTAACATTCTTATGGCTGTGAAAAGAGCAGTGGCCAACTCTAAGAAAAATCAGAGCCCCAGTTTTAACTATATACCAACTTCAACATTATGTGGCCTTGAGCAATTGTGAGCCAAAATAAGCTTGTGTCAGTATTTTCAGGAATTAAAACAAGGGATTTAGCCCGTAGTGGGCTCTAAAGAATTAGTTCATTTCCTTTATATTTTTTCTTCTGTTTTTCTCTGGATTTTTGTCTTCACTGGAGTTTGTATTTGTTGTCATTGGCTAATGAAAGGAATTGTATCATAGTATGTTTAGATAGAAGCCATAGAAATGGTAGAGACAAAGAACAGGGCAGAAGAATATGGATGGGTAATGTTTATATTAATTTGACTGCATTTAATGAATAGCCTGACCAAATTTCTGAAATTTGGAAATACATTTCAGTTCTTTGTTGGCCAAGCTTTTAGGATAAAATGAAGCATACTTTTTAGTTATTTTATATATTATATAATTCATTTATTATATAATAATTATATATTATATGAAAGTCCCATAGTAGATAAATTAAAGGATATGTATTAAAAACTCATGGGTTATATAAAAAAGAAATGCCCAAAATGCATATCAGAGAGTCTGTAGATTTATTTCCTTTGTACATTTGTTTTCTATTGCATTCATTTTCTTATTTGTATTATTTTTTTCTTTTAAATTTTATTGTTATGTTTCTAATTGGTTGAAATTGAAGCCAAATCATTGACTTTTTGCCTTCTTATATATTTGTTTAAAGCAATAGGCTTTTCTCCAAGCACTGCTTTAGCTGCTCCCCGTAAGTCCTGCTATGTCATATTTTCATTATCGTTCATTTAAAAATATTTTCTATTTCTATTTCAATTTTATCTTTGATTTACTGGTTATTTAGAAGGATTATGTAATATCCAAGCTACTTGGATTTTCTATTCATATTTTTGTTATTGGTTTCTATCCTAATTCCACTGCATTCAAAGCATATAGTTTGTATGATTTTAGTGTTTTATAGTTTGTTGAGACTTGTTTGGTAAATGTTTCATGTGCACTTATGAAGTTTTTGGGTATAGTTCCCCTAATATGTTACATAGATCAGTTTTCAAAATTATATTATTCAAGTGTCTATTCCCTAACTTTTCGTTTTCTGCTTATTCTATCAGTTACTGAGAGGTTGGTTAAAATTTCCAACTATGATTGTGATTTAAGAATTGTTCACTGTCTTTGTTCTTACTGGAAAACTTACAGTTCTCTGCACCTTCACTTAACCAATCTATCCTCCAGACTTGATGCTGTCAGCTTGTTTTTTCAGCCTTCATTAACTGGCATCTCTATATTCAGGACCTGGGAAATGCATATTACATAGTGTATTAAAGATGTTTCTAGCCATCTCCCATTACTGTCTACATTTAAACATGGAGTAGAGCAGTGGTTCTTAAATATTGTGGTCTCAGAACTACTTTACAGTCTTCAACATTATTGAGATCTTTAAGAGTTCATGTTTATGAAGATTATATATGTCCATAATTATTACATTAGGATTAAAACTGAGAAATTTTGAAAAGATTAATTTATTTAAACATGATAGAAATCCGGGGTGCCTGGATGACTCGGTGGGGTTAAGTGTCTGACTTGATTTCAGCTCAGGTCATGATCTCCGGGTCCTGAGATCAAGCCCCTCATCAGACTCCTTGTCCTTCTCCATCTCCCCATTTGCTCTTGCTCTCTCTCTCTCAAATAGATAAAAAAAAAAAAAAATCTTTAAAAAGTGATAGAAATTCGGCAACATATTAACAAACTAATATTTTATAAAAATATGTTTTCAAAGAAAAAATTAATAGAAAAGTGGCATTGTTTTATATTTTTCAAATTTCTTCAGTGTCTGGATTCATAGAAGACTGATCCATATCTGCTTCGGTATTCAGTCTGTTGGATATGTTGATTTAGGTAAAGTATACTAAAGAAATCTGGCCTTACACACATATGTGGTTAGAAAAGGGTAATGTATTTTAAAAGCCTTTGTGGATAATTAAAATCATATCAAAACTTAACAAGTGACAGTTCCTTAATAGTTGCATTGTAGAATCTGAAACTATGTTAATAAACTTTTCATACTTTATTGTATTAAAAATAAAATGGTCAATCTTATATTTTAATTGGGTCTTCTCTCTATGCATACTTTTGTGGCATACATTGCTCACTTGGAAAATATTGCTTCACTGAGTAACGCAGATCTTCCCAATATTGACATATTCCATTATGCAACATAAAAAAACCACATTTATTTATATTATCACTGATCTCATCAGAAACATTTTTATGTATTACAGATCTGTAAAGCTCATTGTGACAAATGCAAATTTTCCAGAATTCTATTTTTTACTATAAAGCTTAAATATTTTCACTGCCACCAAAAACTGCTCTTTTCTTCAAGTCCTTCTTTGCTTATTTTTGAGAAATGTGTTTCAAATACCAAAGCCTGATCTACCATAGTTTACGTGTTCATTATTATTTTAAGTAAAAATGGTGTTTTATGAAAAATAATACTAGATTAGCTTACAACTTAAACAAGTGCTTTTTCTGGAAACTCTTACACTTCAGCATGCAGCAAAAGTGCTTAATGTGCATTTTCCAGTTTTGACAAAGACTATTAAAAAGATATGTGCTCAAGTTTGAAATTTAATAAAATTAGTAAGTTTTAGCGATTTATCAATATTCATCTTATGTGAACCTGACTTTTCTTTTTCCTGCAAGTGGATGATAGTGGAAGATTCAATGATTATTAGGCAAGTTTGTTGCTACTGTCTTTCTTGTGCCAAAAGGCCAGCAGTTTTATCCACTGTTGTTTTGCACCATCAGTTCATATTTCAACACAGTGAAAGAGGCAAATAATACCTTAGTATTATTACAAGAATAATAGTGACAATCTCCCATAGATAACTGAGGGGGCCTCAGGAACTTTCCAGGGGGGTTTTGGACCATATTTTGAGAACCACTGGATTAGAAAGGCATCTCATGAGGTACCAGTATTTGGCTTGGGCCAGCTCAGAGAGGCTATTTCTAGGTCTCTTTTCTTTCTTTTCTTTTTTTAAGATTTTATTTATTTATTTGAGAGACAGAGAGAGAGACAGAAAGCCCGGGCTCACTAAGGAGCATGAGTGGCAGGGAGAGGCAGAGGGAGAGGGAGAAGCAGACTCCCTGCTGAGCAGGGAGCCCAACACCCTAAACCCACACATTGGACTCCATCCCAGGACCCTAGGATCATGACTTGGGCCTAAGGTAGACACTTAATCGATTAACCAGCTGAGCCACCCAGGAGACCCTAAATCTCTTTTCTTAAAACTTGGATAAAAAATGTCTTTTCCTGAAAACAAACAAACAAACAAATCCCCAAACTTGGGAATTTTTTAGTTTTTTTCTAGGCTCATTTTAATATAATTTAAAACTCCATGTGCCAGATTTGAGTTTATTAATATAAACTACCTAAATCAATGGCAGGCACAGAGCAAAATACTCTGAAAATGTTGGAAATGTTGACAGTATAAGTAGCAGTAACTATTAAGCATATTTATTTTCAAAAGCATTTGAGTTATGAATTTAATCTTGCCAACTGGTAGTACAGTTTTTTTGATTAACTGTAGGGCATTTTCATGTTGAGATCATTTTCTTACATTCTTCTTCTTTTAACTTTTTGCTTATCTGTTTTTTCTATCTCCACCCCACCAACAGTAAATATACATTGCTTACATAATAATAATAAAAAAACTCTCAAAGAGAGATGATTTTAATTTTTCTATGAGGAATTATCAATAATCTGAGATTCTTGCTTCTAAATTTAACTTTCTCACTGTGCTTCTATCCTGTTGATGACTTGAATGAAAAAAAGAAAACATATAAAGATTTTGATTCCAGTGTCTAGAATACAAAAATCATGTGTCAATATATTCAGATATCATGAATGTTTTGAGAAGAAAAGAGAAAGATGGCAAATAGGTCTTTATAATTTCCTCCATAAATCAAAATTAAGTTGATATATATATATATACATATATACACATATATATGTATATATATATATAGAGAGAGAGAGAGAGAGACACATACATATATATATATATGTATATATATATATATGTATATATATATATATATATGATGTAGTCCTTTTAGTAAAGTAGATGCTGTGCCTTCCGTTTCAGGCCTTAGGACAGATCACTATGAAAGAAAAAGAATAGTAACATTTATTAGGTTCTTGGAAGTTCTAGAGACTGTGCTTAAGCACTTTGCATATGTTTTCTCATTGAATGCTCTCAAAAAACAAAACAAAACAAAACACCCTGTAAAATGTTACTGTTCAATATATTATAGTGTTGAAACTGAGGCTCCAAAGATATCGATATGTCCAAGGTCATCTAGCTTGAATCAGAATTTAAGCCCTCTTTTGCTGAATCCCAAATCCAGAATCTTTCCACTCTCTACCCTACTCTTCCCAAAGCTCCCATCTCCCCCTCCACCCACTAACTCCTGTCAATCTTTTGTTGACAGTTAGCTGTTCAAGTGTCTTGGGTTATTCATTAGGTTCAGTAGATTAGGTTCTGGCCCTCTTGGAATAGTATATGTCAGAAATATACCAACATCAGACTTGCTCAATGCTGCTCATTTTTTTCCCTCATGTGTACAATAGAGATGAAGTACTTAAATGACAGCTTATTCAAATATCACAACATGCAATACGCTCTTCTTGTCAAAACTCTCTTGTTTCCTATCATTTTAACATTTAGAGTTTTCATTTTTGTTTCCACACTGTCATGATTTCCAATGACCAGACATCTCCACAGATTGATTTCAATTCATTTCATGAAGTTGTTATCTACGGTCGCATATAACATTCAGTTCATAACATTTTTTTCATGATTTATGCAATTTGTCATATAGTGAGTATGACTTAATAGAGAAGATTTGACTCTAGGTCGCTGAAATGAGTCTGCCCATGAAGGAAAGTAGTCTTGATAACAACTGATGAGTAATATTTAAATTCTTACTTGTTTTGATCACTACTCTTTCAACAGCCTTAACCTATTTGCAGTATCACAGAAAAACAATATCTAAAAATTATTTTTAAAATATATTAGCCCTTTCTGGGGTACCTGGGTGGCTAAGCCAGTTAAGCATCTGCCTTTGACTCGGGTCATGATCCCAGAGTCCTGGGATTGAGCCCCACATTGGGCTCCTTGCTCAGAGGGGAGCCTGCTTCTCTCTCTTCCTCTGCTGCTTCCCCTGCTTGTGCTCTTTTGCTCTCAAATAAACAAGTAAATAAATACATACGTACATAAAATCTTTTTAAAAAGTATATATATATATATGTAAATATATATATAAAAGCCCTTCCATTATGTAAAATACCTTCATTGTTTCAGTCAACCTTGCAGTAGTTCTCAAGATTTAATTTGCTATATTGGAAAATAAACTAAAATATGTGTATATTGTAACAAAATTGTATTTTAATATAGTATTAAAGGCATATATTTTTTAAAGATTTTATTTACTTATCTGACAGAGAGAGACACAGCGAGAGCAGGAACACAAGCAGGGGGAGTGGGAAAGGGAGAAGCAGGCTTCCCGCTGAGCAGGGAGCCCGATGTGGGACTCGATCCCAGGACCCTGGGATCATGACCTGAGCCGAAGGCAGATGCTTAATGACTGAGCCACCCAGGTGCCCAAGGCATATTTATTTAGTAAAAATATTTACGGAATATATGTTACAGTTACCATTTACTAGGTGCAAGACATTGTAGTTAGAGTTTAAGGATGTGTTGAAAGGGATAAGACTCACTACTTGTCCTTAAAAAGTTCTTTTTTAATTAGTAACATTGATTAATTTTATATTAATGCCAAGAAAAGAAAATCATGTTAGCATTTTAGGTACCTAAAAAAAATTCTCAGTAAATATGCTTATTCTGAAGTATGATGGAGATTGACCATTTTTTGTTACAATCTTAATGAAATGAAATATTTCTCCTGATATTTATTTAGTAATGTATTCAACTACCTAAAGAAACATTGGATCATGGAGTAGTGACTCTTTAAATCATAAGTCCCTGTAAATATTGATATCATCCAACTTTATGTCATTGAATTAGAGAACCTAGCAGATGAAACTAAATTTTTAAACATTCTTTATTTAAATTCAATTTAGTTAACATATACTGTATTATTAGTTTCAGGGGTAGAATTTTGTGATTCCTCAGTTGCATTTAACACCCAGTGCTCATTACATCAAGTGCCTTCCCTAATGCCCATCACCCAATTACCCCATTCCCCACACACCTCCCGAAACTAAAGATTTGTAATGTCTTACTGATTGGATTAACTTGACCATTTTATGAGTCTGCTTTTAGATTCGGTTTAGGTAAATTAAAGTGACTTAATCTGAAAAGTAACCTTTGACAGCAATTCTCTCTGAAAAACACAGAAAGAGTCTCAGAAACTGGACACTATTACCAGATCATGAACTGAGCCGGAACCAAGAGTTAGACGCTTAACCCATGGAGCCACCCAAGCACCCCACTACTGTATTTTTCAATTGTAATCCAAACATGCTAGAGATAAAGTTCTCTCTTATATGCAAGGGTGAGAGATGTAGTTATAACACTGGACTTTTTTTTTTTTTTTTTTTTTTCTCCCCCTCTTCCCCGGTCATAACAGATGTGTTGATATTTTATTTGTGTTCTGGTTTTTAATAAAGCTTACTCTACTGTTTTGCAACATTTATATTTTACTGTCTGTGAAACAAAAGTTTGAAAGAAATATCAAATTAATTAAATAAGTACTTATTGATCTTTATGCTAGGGACTTAGCAGGAAGTCACCAGGCCTATCAGCATCATTTCATAACATGCAAAGAAGACAGTTATGTGCCATGTTCTCCTGGATTACACAAAGAGAGGGGATATTAAGATCTCCTTCAGATAATCTACTTATGTGCAAATTTTTTTAAAAGTAATGTATAAGGAGTTTTCTTCTTTGTTGTTTAGATGACTCCCAAGCTCTGAAATTTGGTGTATTGTATTCTTGAAACAGTTCCTTTGATTTCCCTAAATCCTACTTTCTCATAAGCATTAAAGATCTCTCTCTTCCAGCTTCACACCATCTGACTTTTGATTATTTTACCCAGAATACTGTGCTTTCTAACACTCGGTGTTTTTATTGTGTTTGCCAAGTGTCTAAGATTGTGAGACTATCTGCTCCTTCCAAAGAACTAAGTAATATAGTGGATATCTGAAATACAATGTAGTATAGTAGCAATCTGACCTATTTAATCTGGAACATTTTCCATCTTAATTACATTACCTGATTTTCAATTTCCTTAGTTATAAAACAGTAACAGTATTTATTTGAGAGTTTTTTATGCAATGAATCTGCACAATGCTTTCAGTCCTAATACTATATATTCAATACATGATTTGTACTTATTGTGTTATTTTAGAAGGTAAGAAATAGTTGAGTAAGTAATCATGCTTTTATTTGACATGGTGTTAGTGGCTGGCTGGCAAGGAAGGTGAGGGGATGCTCCCATTTTCTCTGAACCATTAAATTTCTTGATATTATGTGTGATACAGTTTTATCATGTGTTTTAGTCTTTATATTTCCAAAGCAAAATTAAAAGATAAAAAATCAGTTCATGCTTTAGTGTTTATTCATTTATTTATTTACTTTTTAGTGTTCATAGTAGCTTTATTTGCAAGAGTCAAAAAAATAGAACCAACCTCAGTGTTCATTAATGGGTGAATGAATAAACATTGTGGTTATCTCCATAAGATGGAAAACAGCAATTTAAAAAAAAGTGAACGATTGATATATAAAACAACATGGATAAATCTCAAAAAGCATGCTGAGTGAATAAAGCCAGACAAAACAGAGTCCTACTATATGATTCTATATAAAATATAAAATTCTAGGAAATGAAAATTAACCTACAGTGACAGAAAGCAGATCAGTGTTTGTCCCTTGAAGAACAAAGGGGCAAGTAGGAGGATTTCACAGGACATGCTTTAGTGTTTAAATTCACTACACACATATAGTATATAATTCACAGAATTTTACTACATTGGCTACCAAGTTGGATAATAAATTTAAAGACATTTTTGATTTTTTAGTATGTGAAAAATACCAGTTGGTATAGTATGAGTCCTTGTGTATGTTAATTGTATACACACATGATAAAATCTCAGTGAACTTTAGTAAATGTGCTGTGTTTTTCTTTGCTAGTATGTTTCTTTAGCTGTTTTCTTTCCCCATTCATTTACAATGTGATCTTGGCACTCACCCGGGTACTAGGAATGCTACATGCATCGCTTCCTCCAATTCTAACATCAGTGTTGCTCTGTGGCTTATCCAGTAGCAGGTGTTGAACATTGATATAAACAGAATTTTGTCTACCAAAGCCAAAATCCTCCCATTGCCAGTCTCCACTGGCCAAAGGAATGCTAATGCAAAACTTCCAAATTCAAGTCTCAGGCATGACAGTTCATTATGCTGTCTGCCAAGACTACTGGCCCATAGAAACTCTTATTTTAAAAATTAAGGCAAAGTAAAACTTTCTGTCAAATACCTTGTGATTTTAGGTGACACACTCCTAGTTTTGCAGCTTCCTCTGGAATTAGTAAATTGAAATTACATTGCAGTTAATTACTTAATAACATTTGTCTTTGAATATAGCAAATTACCTAATTGTAACAGAACTGTTCACCATAAATCCCAAAATACCTATTATGGGGGAAAAAACATTAAGAAAAATGGTGGAAAGTCTCAGTAAAATTTAGGCATTTTAGTATTCTATGTGATTTGAAGTGATTAATGACTAGAATCCTTTGATTAAAACATTTGTATCAAGGGGCGCCTGGGTGGCTCATTCGGTTGAGCCTCTGCCTTTGGCTCAGGTTATGATCCCAGGGTCCTGGGATCGAGTCCCACATCAAGCCTGGCATCAGGCTCCGTGCTCAGTTGGGAGCCTGTTTCTCCATCTCCCTCTGCCTGCTCCTCTTCCTCCTTGTGCTCTCTCTCTGTCAAATAAATAAATAAAATCTTTAAAAAAATAAAATAAGTAAAACATTTGTATCAATAAGACTTTTTCTTAATGGCCACTGATTTATTTAGAACAATCTAGATTTAAAAGTTACATAATTTCAAAACATGGAACTCACATAGCCTCCTCAAGTCTTTTTGGGGGGAGGACAAGATCATTATAAATAATTTGACAAATTTAAAATACAGTTTTAAAAGACAACAGAATTAAAAAGTAGTCTTAGGAAAATTGGATTTGAACAAGTATTTATTAACTTATTATTATTTGAAATGTTAGGTAATGTTTATTAAAAATATTGTTCCCTCTATCATTTTTAAAAGACCAATGATTTTATAACCATGTGTATACAAAACCTTCATTAACATTTTTCAGGATACTTTATATAGATGTATAGATATAGTGGTTCTCTTCAGATTACTATAAAGAGGTTTCATTTTCCCTTAAATCCAGTCAACCATCAAAATATGGAAGATTTGTGGAATGCCTCGGTGGCTCAGTTGGTTAAGCAACTGCCTTCGGCTCAGGTCATGATCCTGGAGTCCCGGGATCGAGTCCCACATCAGGCTCCCTGCTCAGCAGGGAGTCTGCTTCTCCCTCTGACCCTCTTCCCTCTCGTGCTCTCTATCTCTCATTCTCTCTCTCAAATAAATAAATAAAATCTTTAAAAAAAATATGGAAGATTTGAATAATTTCAGGTAGGGCAATGTGCAAAATGATACCACATCAATCAACCTTGAATAAATTATCTAATTATAGGTCTGTGAAAAAAACAAAAAACAAGAACATGAATCATAATTCTTAACTACTTTTGCAGAGTTTCCCTGCTTGGATATTGTGGAAATAGCAATCAGTATTTACAAAGAAACCATGTCTTGCATGGAAGTTGGGTACTCAAGTTAGTGTATTTCTGGTTTTGGTAGTATTTAAAAATAAATATTCTCAAAAACACATAGATAATGTATACATAAACTTCCTTTAAAATGCTGCTATCCTGAGCTAACAGAATAGTAAAGGAAATCCTCAAGGGGACCAAAACTTAGGAAAGAGCGCTGCGGCAAGTGATGAATCCAGAAACTTAGAACTTTGAGGATTAATAGCCGGTGGCACAGGGAGCAATGGAAGAGCTACGATTCAAAGAAGAAATAATAAAATTCTTATAGCATTAAAGACATTGAATCAGTAGTTCACAGTTCTCTCAAGTACAGACAATGTTTAGTTTAAAAATAATTCCTATCTTTCAAAAATTATAATCAAATTTAAACTCTCCCAGTTTAAGAATGATTTCTATATTTCAAAAATTATAATCACATTCAAGCTTTCCCAGAGAACAGATCAAGAAGGAACACCCTCTATCTCATTTTATGAGGTTTGTATAACTTCAAGCCAAAATCAGACAGAAATGATGCCAGAAAGGAATATTGTCTATCAACTTTACTTTTAAAAATAGAAATGAAAATTATAAACAAGATGTTGGCAAAATAAATCACATAATAGCCAAAAATTATAATGCATTCTACTAAGTAAAAGTTAATCCTAGGAATGCAAGTTTGAATGCTAAAAAATCAACTACTATAATCCATTATGTTAAAGAAAAGGATAATATGATTCTTAACAAATGCATCAGAATTTATGATAAAATTTAATACTGATTCATAAAACATCTTTTATCAAAATAAGAATGGGAGGAACATCTTTAACCTGATATTTGGAATATGAAATAGATGACCGTTATCACACCTTATTAAATATTTTATTAAATATTTTCTGGAGGTTTTAATCTGCAATGTAATAAAAAAATAGTAATAGTATCTATAAGTGACTAGAAAGGAAGTAATAAAACCCTTATTTGCTTATCACATAACTTTTTTTAATGTAGAAAACTCAAGGACTATTATCATTAGTAAGGGAATTTAGCAGGATTATTTGATAGAACAGAATAGTATTCCTCAGTACCAGTAATAAGCAGAAAAATATTTTTAAAACATTTTATATTAGCATTGACTACTATTTGATATATTAAGGACTTATTTTTATGTTATTATAAGGATGACAAATTGATCTTCCTCAAATTGATCCTCAAATTGATCTTCAGTCTCAGGGTAATTCCAGATACAATCTTGACAAGGAAATTGATAAGCTCATTCCATTATTAATTATGTAAGAGAAAAAAATAGTGAAGATGTTTTTGAGGAAGTATAAGTAGGAGGACTTGTCATTCTGAATATTAACATGTATTGGAAAGTCAAACTAATTAAAATAACATACTATAATGGAGATGGATCAAAAAGATGGAATTGGAATTGATTGGGGGATCCCTGACAGACCCACACACATATGGAAATTCATGAATGACAGAAATGCCATTGCACATTGGTGAAGAGTTTGACCAAGGGTACTAGAATGGTTATTAATATGGAAAAAAAGTGATAGTGAATTCACAATACACATAAACCCATTCTAGGTAAACACTGAAATGTTTAAAAACAAATTCCTTAAAACTTTAGGAAAAATTAGAATCATTTTCTCACACCAGGTTTGAGAAGAATTTCATAAGCACGTCAAAAAAGTGTATAGACCATTGCATTATATTAAAATTACATTGAAATTACGAACTTCTATTCATCATAGGACAAGACATTGAAAATGAAAGAGAAGCCCAAAACTGGTAGAACACAGTGTCATATATGACCTAAGAAGAATTTTCCAGAATATAGAAAAACTTGCATAAATATGGGCAAAAACAGTCACAGCACAGGAAAGGGAACATAGATAGCTAAATAGTAAATGAAAAGATCCTCATTAGTAATTATGGAAATGTAAGTGAAAGACACATCGGTATACAATTTTATGCTCATTGGTTAGCAAAAATTAGATACACTGAAAATAGGACCTCTTAAAAATTGCTGGTTGTATAAAACGTTTTATAAAATTGCATAGCATACCCTGCAACCCAGTAAAGGTACTTTGAGTTAAACAAATAATGATATACAATTTCACACCTGCCACATTGGCAAAAATATAAAATGAAATAAAATAAAGGACAACATCAAGTGTTGGTGAGGAATGGAAGGTCAGAACTCTCATGCAGAGCAGATAGGAATGTAATCAAAACCCTTTTAAAAGCTTTTTGGCAGGGTGCCTGGCTGGCTCAGTTGGTAGAACACGTGACTCTTGATCTCAGGCTCCTGAGTTCAAGCCCCATATTAAGTGCAGAGATACTTAAGTAAATAAATCTTTAATATAAATAAATAAAAGCATTTTGGCACTTCTTATATACAGGTATATGCCTTCCTTGCCTAAAGAAACTCTTGCATATGTCTATCAGGAAATACGAACAAGAACCTTCCTTTATTTTTTTTCTTGTGCCCTTTCATGGAAGAAGAAAAGATCTAGGGGTGAAAAAGTCTCTTATGCATTTCCCATTGACTGAATCTAAAACTGACTGGAAGCCAGAGGGCCTGATAAAGGTCCATAAATGTTGGCCTTCCAAGCATTCAGGAAATATCAGGCAGAGAGAGGATCTGGGGGACAAAGGAAGTATTCTATCATCCAGATGTTAATAGAAAGTTGATTTACATCGAGCTGTATAGATATTCTCATAGTTTTTTTTTTTTTTAAGTTACTTCTGTGTGTTGGTTATTTTCTAATTTTGTCTATTTTCTCCTTTTAAAAAGTAAATAGTTTACCTAATGATTTATTGTCTTCCTTTCTTGCTTGTATTACAACTTCCTCATATTTATAATAATGGAAAACTGGGAACAATTTTAAAATACTTATCTCAGGAAATCAATAAATAAATGAGGAGGAATCTAAGAAACCTCATAGTAAGTGAAAAAAAGCAAATCACAAAAGAATACATATATTAACTATAATCACCATGTTATAAGTTGCTAAGAGACTAGATGTTAAATGTTATCACTACAAAAAAGAAATGATAGTTATGTGATGTGTGGAGAAGTTAGCTAACATTACAGTGGTAATCATTTTGCAACAATAAGTGTATCAAATTAATATGTTGTACACCTTAAACTTATACAATGTTTTATACCAATTATCTCTCAATAAAGATGGAAAAAATGAATACATATATAAAATGCCATCTATATAAAAGCAAGCATTCAAAAAAATAAGAGGTGAATTGTTAAGGCCATATGCATACCTAAATATTAAATCTATACAAAGAAGGCAATGAGAAGTAAAAAGGAAAAAAAAAATCAGATTGGGGGGGTGGTTACCCTAGGGGGCCAAGGTAAATGATGAAATAAAGAGTACTGAAGGGGCTTCAATAATATCAGAGATGTTATACTTCATAAGATGGGTTGTTCCTTCATTATTCTTTATATTTTGTATGTTATATGTTCTTTTATATTCGATTTGTTCATGATATTAAAAAATGAAATTATAGTACAAAAAGTATATATCCCTTCAATTCAGAGTGAGGTACAAAATGTCGATATCCTCTCCTCAGGAATTTTAGCTTAGTACTTAATAATATTTAGAAATTCTCCAGCATTGGAACAAATTACTAATTCTTCAGTTGAGCCCCTAAAGAAATATTTGATTTACTTTTTGAGGCCATCTTGTATAATATATACACCTAAAAAATTTACTGTTTTTTTTTTTTTAGTTGCTTATACCATAAAGCACTTTGGAACTGAGATCAGCAAAATAAATGGCAGATTAAACATTCTACATACTCAGAGGTAGATTCATGCTCATCAATTAACCAAGAAGAAGAGCAAACAAACACACAAACCGAAAGGCTAAATGAAAATTTGCTTTTTTTCTATTGATGTTGACCATATACAGATAAATTTGAATAAATAAAATATGTGTTTTGCAACTCTACACATACTACAAAAGAACATTATTGATGCATCTTTCTAAATAACTTTCTCTTCAAACTGAGTTAGGTTTCAACTCAGTTTACTTGCTCTATCCCCAATAGTGCAGAGAGAACTTCAGTGGCAGTAAAGTAAGAGGCTGGGGATACAGAAATCAGATATAGCAACAAAAGAACAGGATAGAGACCTCGATGAGGGAGTAGGCTATGCCAACCTTCATCTCCTCAGAAATAACGAGCTAGCCAAGAAATAAAATAGCCTTGGGAGGACTCAAGAGTCCAGATAAGAACATAGAGCAGCACAATGGAGCCAGAAATGGAGATTAACTATACAGAAAGGATTGTGGAGCTCAGCTTAGCTGAGACATCCAGAAATGGTTAGGAACCAAGAAGAAAGGTAGAGGCTATTAGTATCAACCATGCAGTAGATGTCACTGTGGTTCCCAGTGGCCAACTGTGTGGAGGACTCTAGCTGTCTTTGCCACGGAGGGCCTCAGCCACACACTCCCCACAGCTTTCACAGTGGAAACTCCATAATGTTCATTGGCACAAACTTCAATGGCCTGATCATCAGAGGACACCAGGAGCTTTCACCACTGAGGTAATCAAAAGCTATCACTGCCACAAATTCCTAGGAGAAGGTGATGCTACTGTGCCCTCTTCCACCAGAAAGAGCTACTATTGCACAATCCATAGGACCAGAGCTGCCACCCACCCCCATGCATGCACATTCCTTGACCCTTGAGCCATGGCTGCTCTACAGGTACCCACAGTTTAGACCTGGATATAGTTGCCACTTTGTGTACACTTGTGGCTTAGGCACTGGAGTCACTGCTGCTGTGGGCTTGCCAGAGCCCTAGACCTCAGGAGCCACGGTCACTCTGTAAGTGCCTATTCTCTAGACCCTGGCTTTGTGATTGCTCTAAGAGTGCCCATGCATCAGATCCAATGTCACCATCACTGCAAGGGTGCTGCACGCTGACCAGGAACTAAGATACATCCTTGGCCACAATATCCCCTGTGGGAGAAAAGGAAACAGGAAGTTCCCAGAAGCCTTTGCTCTGAACAGCCTCACTACCACTGCATACCCCACAGCCTTCGCCTCTGAGGACCCCTGCAATCTTATAAGAGACAAAATAGACATGCCAAAAACTGTAAGTAAACAAAGAGGTTCACTATATAATGGGTTTCAATTCATCAAGAGAATAAACAATTATATATGCATGCACTCAGCATTTGAACCCCTATACTGATCAAATTTTAACATACCTAAAGGCAGAAATGCATAGCAATGCAATAGTAGACTTCAGTACCCCACTTTAAATAGTGGGTATCTCATTCAGAAAGAAAATCAATAAGGAAATGTTGGATGTGAACTACACTTTAGACCAAATGGACCTAATAGACACATACTAAACATCACATCCAACAGCAGCAGAATATTCATTCTTAAGCACACAGAGAACATCTCCATTATAGATCATATGTTAGGGCACAAAACAAGTCTTAAGAAATTTAAAAAGTTTGAAATCATACCAAATATCTTTTCTTTTTTTAAAAGATTTTATTTATTAGAGAGAGTGCATGAGCTGGGTGGGGGAGCAGAAGCAGACTCCCCACTGAACAGGGAGCCTGACTTGGGTCTCTATACCAGGACCCTGAGATCCATGACCTGAGCCAAAGGCAGATGCTTAGCCAACTGAGCCACCCAGGCACCCCCTAAATATCTTTTCTGGTTACAATGTTGTGAAACTAGAATATAATAACAGGATGAAAATGGGAAAATGAAAATAGGTAGAAATTAAACAACATACTCCTGAACAACTGATGTGTCATGGAAAAAATCAAAAAGGAAATTTAAAAAAAAATCTTGAGACAAACAAAAATGGAAACAACATACAAAATTTATGGGGTGTCGCAAAAACAGTTCTAAGAGAAAGTTTATAGAGATAAATGCCTACATTAAGGAAAAAAAAATCTCAAATAAGCAACCTAACTTTACATACCAGGGAACTAGGAAAAGAACCAACTAAGCCTAAAGTTAGCAAAAGGAAGAGAATAGCAAAGATCTGAGCAGATATAAGTGAAATAGAAATTAGGAAAACAATAGAAAAAAATCAATGGAACTAAGAGCTTTCTTTTTAAAAGATAAAATTAACAAACCTTTAGCTAGACTAAATAAGATGAAAGAGAAAACTCAAAATTAGAAATAATGATGGCGATATTACAACCGACACCACAAAAATATAAAGAAACATGAGACGACTGTGAACAATTATATGCCAACAAATTGCACAACCTAAAAGAAATGGCTAAATTCCTAGCAACATACAACCAACCTCCCAAGACTGAATCATGAAGAAATAGAAAATCGGAATTGATGCATAACTAGAAAGGAGATTGACTCAATAATCAAAAACCTCCAAACGAAGAAAAGCCCAGGATCAGATGGCTTTACTAGTGAATTCTACCAAGCATTTAAAGAAGAATTAATGCTAGTCCTTCTCAAACTCTTCCAAAAAGTTGAAACTCATGATCTGAGGCCAATATTAACATGAATACCAAAGCCAGACAAGAATACTATGAGAAAAGAAAATTATAGGTCAGTATGCTGATGAACCTTGCTGTAAAAATCCCCACATAAAATACTAGCAAACAGAATCCAACAGCGTATTTACAGGCTCATACACCATGAGCAAGTGGGATTTATTCCTGAGATAAAAGGATGGTTGAAAATATGCAAATCAGTAAGTTTGGTATACCATATTAACAGAATGAAGGATAAAAATCTTATGACATCTCAATAGATGCAGAAAAAAAGCATAGGGCAAAATTCAACATCCTTTCATTATAAAAACTTTCATTAAGTCAAGTATAGAGAAAAGAAGGAATACTTTAGTAAAGGCAGGCATACAGCTAACATCAGACTTGACAATGAAGAGCTAAAAGCTTTTCCTCTAAGATTAGGAACAAGACAAAGATGCTCAATCTCTCCACTTCTAGTCAATATATTACTGGAAGTCCCAGCCAGAACAATTAGGTATAAATAAACAAATAAATAAATCTTATTATATTGGAAAGAAAGAATTGTCTGTTTACACATGACACACATGACATGATTTTATATACAGAAAACCTTAAAGCTTCCACAAAAACACTATTAGAAGTAATAAACAAATTCAGTAAAGTTGCAGGATAGAAAATTAATTAAAAATCGATTGAATTTCTACACATTAGCAACAAACTATGTGAAAAAGAAATTAAGAAAACAATCCCATTTATAGTAACACTAAAAACAATAAAACACAGGAATAAATGTTACCAAGGAGGTGAAATACCTGTATACTGAAAACTATAAGACATTGGTGAAAAAAACTGAAAAAAAATATAGAAATAAATGGAAGTCTATCTCATGTTCTTGGATTAGAAGAATTAATACTGTTAATATACTGAACATACTATCCAAAGTAATCTACAGATTCAGTGCAATTCCTATGAAAATTCCAATGGCATTTTTCACAGTAATAGAACAACCCTAAATTTATATGGAACCAGAAAAGCCCCTGAATAGCCAAAGCAATTTTGAGAAAGAACAAATCTGGATACATCATACTTCTTGACTTAAAACTATATTATGAGGCTATAGTATTTAAAATATTATGGTACGGCATAAAAACTGATCTGTGATCTGTTTAATCAAAAATGACCAGTGAAACAGATCCAATGATCAAAGATAGATCAATGAAACAGAATAGGGGGCCCAGAAATAAATATATACATAATGGTCAATTAATTTTCAACAAAGGAACCAGAATAGACAATAGGGAAAGAATAGTTTCTTCAATAAATAGTGTTGAGAAACTGAAATTCACACGCAAAAGAATTCAATTGAACTCCTATCTTTCACCATTCACAAAAAATTAACTTGAAACCGATTAAAGACTTAAATGTAAAACTGAAACTGCAATACCCCTAGAAGAAAGCAAGGGAATATTTCTTGACATTCGTCCTTGCAGTTATTTTTTTTTTATTGATATGACAACAAAAGCACAGGCAACAAAGCCACAATAAACAAGTGAGACTATATCAAACTAAAAAGCTTCTGCACAGCAAAGGAAAGAGCATGAAAATGAAAAGAACCTGTTGGAATGAGAGAAAATACTTATGCAACATATGTTTGACAAGGGGTTCATATTTGTAATATATAAGGAACTTACACAATTCAGTAGCAAAAAACCACAAATAGTCCAATTAAAAAATGGGTAAAGGACCTAAATAGACTTTTCTCTGAAAAGGATGCCCAAATGACCAACTGATACATGAAAGGTGCTCAGCATCACTAATCATCAGGGAATACAAACCACAATGAGATATCGCCTTAAATCTATTAGGATGTCTATTATTAAAAAAATAAAACAGAAAAAAAAAGATAAAAAGCAAAAGAGAACAATAAAAACAACATGTTGGTAAGGATATGAAGAAAAGATAACCTTTGTTATGGGAATCTAAACTGGAACAGCCATTATGGAAAACAGTATAGATGTTCCTCAAAAAATTAAAACTAGAACTGCCATACTATCCAGCAATCCACTTCTGGGTGTATATCCAAAGGAAATGAAGTCAGAAGAGATATTTGCACTCATGTTCATTGCAGCGTTATTCACAATAGCCAAAGTATGAAAACAACGTAAGTGCTCATGGATGAATGAATGGATAAGGAAAATGTGGGATAGATATGCAATGGAATATTATTCAACCTTAAAGCAGCCTTCTTTGATAACACAGATATCTCAGAGGATAAGTGCAATAAGACAGAGACTGAGAAAGACAGATACTGATAGTATCACTTACATGTGTAATCTAAAAAACAAACAAACAAACAAACTCAGAGTAACAGAATAGAATCATAGTTGCCAATGGACTGGGGGTGAGGCGAAGGGGAGATGTGGTCGAGGGGATACAAGCCTTCAGTGATAAGATGAATAATTTCTGAGGATCTACTGTTTAGTGACTATAGTTAATAATACTACATTGTATACTTCAAATTTGCTAAGAGAGTAGATCTTAAATGTTTTCAACACACACAACACACACATAAAGGTAATGGATATGTTAATTAGATTGTCATAATTTCATAATGTACATGTATATCAAATGTTATTGTACACTTTAAATATATATAATTTCATTTGTCAGTACACAAAAAGTCTCCTCTGCCAAACACACACACACACATACAGACATACACACACAGAAGGCAGACCAGTCTGGGCCCCTGGGTGGCTCAGTTGGTTAAGCGACTGCCTTCGGCTCAGGTCATGATGCTGGAGTCCTGGGATCGAGTCCCACATCGGGCTCCCTGCTCAGCAGGGAGTCTGCTTCTCCCTCTGACCCTCTTCCCTCTCGTGCTCTCTATCTCTCATTCTCTCTCTCTCTCAAATAAATAAATAAAATCTTTAAAAAAAAAAAAAAGAAGGCAGACCAGTCTTATTCAGAATAAAAAGTGAAATTCTTTCAATCAGCTCTTTCACAAAACTTAACTTGACCAATTGATAATTGGTCAAACTTACATATTAAAAAAATTGAAATAACCTTGGAAAAAATTGGGAAATTATTTATTATTGCATCTTTTTGTTTAGCAGCTTTTAGCTGTGTCAAGAGCCCTACCTTTTGTCTCCGGTAATGCTTCTCTATATTATTATATATGTGTTTTTTTCTGATGTGTATATTCCATATTCCTTTTCCAGATGTGTTTCATTTGGGGGTTATTGAATAAACAAGGTCCTAAATGAATCAAATATGTGTGAGAAAAATAATGTGATGAACCGAAATAAAAATAGTATCCACTTAGGTAACATCTGTTTAGGCGATGTTTGGGATAACAATAAAATTCTTATAAGAAGATACATTTTTGCCAAAGAGGAAACTGGTCCCTTTGCATCCTAGCCCAAAACAAACTTTACTGGATTATTATTTTTAAAATTTCACATATCTTATTTTGTTCTGGGTTCTGCACATTTTTTTTTTTTTGGCTTCTAGGATGTCATAAGCAAAAATAGTATCACTGGATTTTGGAACAGGTATAGGAATAAATATATAGACTACAGCAAGCACACACAAAAAATAATTTCTTATTGATTTGATAATCTGTGGTTGGTTTTACAGCAATATACTAATTTTATTGAATATCATTGTGCTCATAGGATCATGAAATTTGGCATGTAATTTGTATCAAGTGTTCTGTCTGTATCATTTTATTTTATTATTTTTTAAAGATTTTATTTATTTATTCATGAGAGACACAGAGAGAGAGAGAGCGAGAGAGAGGCAGAGGGAGAAGCAGGCTCCCAAGGAGCAGGGAGCCCGATGCGGGACTCGATCCCAGGACTCTGGGATCATGACCTGAGCCGAAGGCAGACGCTTAACCATCTGAGCCACCCAGGCGCCCCTGTCTGTATCATTTTAAAGAGCAATAGCTATGTATTAATCACATAACTCTATATGGAATCATATTAACTGCAATACAAAACTGTCTCCACCAGCATGACTCCTAGCTTTGGAACTGAGTTTTAAATGGATTATGTTGATGTCCATAGAAAGATCACAACTAATAAAAGAACTAGTTGGCATTAAGCCCTCTCTTCTCTGCAATCCCCTGGTACTTTATGAGTTCTTCATTTAAGAATTTAATTCATTCTGCTTTGATTTAGTGTAATTTCTCTGTAGGCTCATCAGCTCCCACAAACTGTGAGTTTCTTGTATAGTGTCCTGTCGCATTCATCTTTCATATCCCACATCTATTAATAATTGTTCATATATTAAATGGTTAACTCAACAGAATATTTTTTTTCCTTTTTCTTAGAATGTGCTTTTTAAATTTCTTCCAGAAATTTGGTACAACTGTACAAAAGTGAAGATGACACAGAAATTTCAAAGAAGATTAAGACTCACTGGACTTCTTTGGGCCTAGAAGAGGTACAGTTTGTAAATTACTCCGTGCTGCTTCATCTGGCAGGCCCGTCTGCCAGCTCTGTGATTCTGGGTAGCAGCGGCCAATGCTTTCGTCCTAATGGCCAACCCTGCAGCGAAGAAGCCAGAACACATAGCAGCCAAGATCTGCTCTACTCATATGCAGCCTATTCTGCCAAAGGAACTCTCGAGGTAATATGACCATTTGTCTCTGTCATTTATAGTGAAATGGAATTAGAAAACAACAGCTTTCATCTAAATTGAACTAACTGGCAAGATGCAACATAAAAAAGTGACCATTAAATGTTCTCAGTGTGGAGGTGCCAGGGAAGGGGAAGGAAGACTTGGATTGCCTGACCTTTTTTCTTGTCATATTTTGAAAGCGAAAACATGTTAGAAGAATTTAATTCAAAAGTGTTGAATGTGTGACCGAGTTATTCACATTTGCTTAGGACGCGTTTGTTTTATTTTTGGGGGTTTTGAAGAGGCAAATTTTAATGGATTGACATGGGCAGAAGGGAGAAATGGAGGGAGTTGTGTTTTGAAGTTGTGTACACACACAAGAAATGGAGTGGAAAATCGATGTGATTATTCACAGATTTAAGATTTGAAATACAGTGCTTCTGCTTTCTTGGTGGAAAACACAGGAGATAGGGAGTCAGGTGTAGACTATTGCTTTACTTCTTCTGCTTAGCTAGTTTTTTGGCTCAGTGCTGAAGCACGTGCCTTCTAGAGTCACACAGACGGGGAGTTTCAAATCTCAGTTCCCTCAATACCTGCTCTTACTTAGCCATCTAGGGCTGAGTTCCCTCATCTCTGTGATGGGGATAAAAATAGTTCCAACTTTTATAAGGTTGTTGTGAAAATTAAACTAGCTAATATATGGAAACCTTGGAGAACAGAGCCTAGCCCACAGTAAGGACAAAATACCAGTTAGATATAATATATACTTGGTCCTGTTTCCTTTATATAGGAAGGTTTTCTGTCTCCATGTAAAAATACCATTTTAATAAACAAATTTAGTTTTTTTTACAAACCTTTAGATTGCCTCATTTAATACAAATGAAATAATCATATGTTTCTGATTGTTGTTAATTATTGGCGGAGCTTTTTCAGAATCTATTAACTCTGATTAATACATTAAATATTTAAATCATTTGAAGTTACTTCACAGATACATTCCTGATTTTTGTTTTTTGTTTGTTTGTTTTTCATTATGGGGGGAGAGGGTGGGGAGAGAGTTCTTTTACTGGTGCTTCAGCGTTGTTTGCACTCCGTTATGTCATTCTCTGACTTTTAGCAGAAGGACTGCATATAACCACTACCATAGAAAGCCTTATGATTAATTAAAAGTTAATATAATTGTAAATGTCTGCAGTATTTCTAGGGTAGGACTCATGTAATTTGATTTGATAAATATATACTGTTTATAGTAGGCAATGATGGGAGGGAGGCTGCCAGCACCCTTTTGTTGGTTCACAAGCTCTGATCTCAAGTCAAGATTCTAAAGTTAGCCCACATATTTTCTTCAGACTCTCAAACCTTCATTAGCCCCCACACATTTCCAGTACCCTCTCTATCCCAGTTGATTCAGCACAGTAATCTCCTTGTCTTGAAAACAAAGCAAAACATGTCCAAAACCCAGAACAACAAAACCCCCAGGAGCCCGAGTGGGTCCTTGGAATCACCCCCATCTATTTGCTTTTCAATTTGCTCTGGCAAATTATTAATTATTCCTTGACCTAGGTGATATGGAAAAGCCGTAACATTACAACTTGTGTCCCTGTTTCCTCAGGAGGGCCCTCTGATAACCTGCTGGGCCGTTGGGTTGGCTTTTTGTGTTTCCTTGTAGCCACATCTCTAAGAGTTTCCTACACATTTATTTTATCAGTTATAAATGCTTAAATTTTCATTGTTTCATATAAAAGAAACCAAGGTCTACTACAGAACCATGGAACTACTTAAATGCCCATGAAGACATAAGTCATTTTGGGACCATTTAGCACTTACAAATGCTATAAAAACTACCATTTTTAAGAAAGAAGTCTTGAGAAAGATTTGAAGAAGCTTTTAAAAGGGAAAAATTAACTTTGCTGTCAATGTAGAAATATACTCTATGTTTGAAATACAGGCCTAAATAAAAGGGAGTAGCGTTAAAGGAATTAAAATGCAATTATGGATAAAACAAACACCTTGTATTTGGAGAATGTAATTTGAGAAATTAACCACGCAAATTAGATGAAGACACTAATGATAACTATTTTTAGAATTATATTAATAATTCAAATCTATTATACAAAGTACATAATAATTTAAATACTTACATCAATAAATTTATCGATGCTGATTTTTTAAGAACTTAACGATATTAGCATTATGATTTTCAAAAGCAAAGCAATTTCTAGGTGACTATTTTATATGCATATAGAACATTTGCATATATTTTCTGTACATATTTTAGACCGATGTATTATTGAAACTCGCATATTCTAATTAATAGAGTGTGGGTGATTTTCTGTATCTCTTCAGACCACTCTTAATTAAAATCAAGTTTGAGAGGTTGCTGCTGATGATTCAGGCTTACCTACTTTTTGATTTTGAGTACATTGTATTTGCATGAATTTCTATCAGGCTGTGCCGTTAACAAGTTCTTAAATTATTCTAGTCTGACTGCCAGCAAAGCTCCCCACTACTTTTGCTTTTGACAAGGTTATTTGTAAAAGAGGAGTGCCCCTTTCCTTTGAAGAGCTGTCATGTCCATTCATCATATGACTACTTTGTATAACTTCCAATTGTTGCTTTTTGGTAACAGTCTAAACAGCATTTGTGATATCTGAGATCTACTTGGAAAACCTACTTAGTGCCAGCATGATGGATGGTATACTTTGCAACTTCTTTGTAATTCTTTGTGTGCTAGAAAGGTGACATTGTTTACCCCATCATAATGACAGGTGGGTCAGTAGAGGGGTCCTAAGGAGAGTTGTCCTGTCAGATGCAAAATACATATAAAATGGATACATAAATAATTTAACGTGAGTGAGGTTAGCTTCAGGGAATAAACAACGATTTATATTTTTATTAAAAGATAAATATCAACTATAATGTCATCATACTGGTAAAGACATTGGTAGTGAGTGCTGACAATGTCTAGTCAGTTTTAAAAATAGAATATATGGCCTTATGTAATTCCTGTGCAATTATTTCTTTTGTCATTTGTGAAACCCACACAGATTCAGAAAAGCAAAGGAAACAATATTTAATATAGGTTGGTGAGATTTGAGCTGTCCTTATATTTTTGAACAGAGAATTTGTTTTCACTTTAATACACTTCATAGATTTGGGAATTTTCTTTCTGTTAAGTATTATTTTGTGTCTGAAAGTAAAAACAAATAATGCAATTTTATGGAGAAACTTATTTTCAGCAACTCATTAACTGTGCGTAAGATAGGTTGTCATCAACACATTTTATCACTGCCCCATGCCTCAGAGAGCCCAGAGTTGCATCCTGCCTTATTAGCTGCACAACTGTGGGTTGCTCATTTTGGTTCTCTAAGCCTCAGTGTTCTCATCTGTATAGGGGAACAATAATAGTACCTCAACTGGTTGTTGTGGGCCAAAATGATGCAAACCATGTAGAGAGTGCATTGAGTGCACTTAGCACTCTGTAAGTGTTAGCTGTTGTTATTATGTGGTATAAAATAAACACATTTAAATGGGAGAAATTAAAATATGAGAACTATTTATCATGATTTGGAAGTACAAACTTTTTATCATTTGTCTGAATGTAATCTTCCTGTCTTCTGCTTAATATGACAAATATTAATCATTAGGGAGGAAAATGCCTTGTCAAGTATGAATAAATAAAAAAATACATATAACATCTGATCTGATTTTTAATTTAAAACTAAAGGCTCAAAGAAACTAGGAGTAAATATTTTATTTTTGAATGCAGAATGACAAATCATGTCCACTTGCGCCTGAAAAGAATTGCTTGTCTTCGTCTTGTAAAATATCAAGCCGTAGTGTAACACATGAAATCTAAACACTATGTTGAATTGTATCAAGTAGTCTTAAAGAGAAAAAACATAACCACTGCATGGAATCCTTGGAGAACTTACAATCAGATATCTATTTTCTCGTTTAATATTCCTAAACAAAAACAAACTTATCGAGTGTTATGGCAAAAGGCAGAACTGTATACATTTGGCTGTGAATGCTTCCTGTTATAGATAAGAAAATTATCAGAAAGCTAAATAAAGGAATAGAATGGAATTGCATTATTTAAACTTTTGTCATCTGGGTAAGAAGATGAAGCTACTGTCTCACCAACAGAAAAATGTGAACTTGGTGCAAGCAGTTTTTCAATGTTGAAAATGACTTTGCATTTTATTTTTCTCCCTTCTTTTCCCTTGTGGAATCCATCTTTTGGTCAACAGTGAGTGCACAATTGTGAGATAAATGGCTGTGAGCACACTTGTATATAATGTTGTTACCTTTTAAAAATCTGCATAAAATTTCTTGGCCCAATATGACATTTTCCTTCTGGTTTCATGAACTTTGTGCATGAACCAACTTAGTTAACAAAACAGTTCCATAATTGCTGCTTTTTTATTTGAACATAATAACCCTGGGGTTAATTTCCACATATTTAAAGTACATATTTTTCCTGTATTTAAAATTTAGACCGAAGCATTTACAAATACAGAAGTGACCTATCACAACATGTTGTCTAGAGTTAAATCGTTTGTTAGAGAGGTTACATCTTCTACCTGGGAAAGAGAACAAAAGCCTATTTTATGAAATAAAAGTTTTGAAACAAAAGATAGCTGAATTCAGCTAAGTGGTTGAAGTGCAATGAATTTTCTTTCCCTCTTCATTAAAACAAATATGCCATTTTTAGTGAGAAAGTATTTGACTACAAAGTTCTAATTTGATCAAAGTTATTTCTAAAATTCTGAATCATCAAAATTAAGTGTTATCTGACAGAAAATTCTAGGTCGGCATTTTTATTTTTAGTGTTGACATGATTTAAAGCATGCCACTTACCAAGTTGGGTGATAATGTAACATTCTCAGCAAATTTAATTTATATTTTAATCTCCATAAAGTACTCGTATTTAAATATGTACCTTACAGATAGAATTTACCTCATTTCAGTAGGTGCTGCAAATTAAATTTTTTCAGAACTAGAAAGATCTATGGAAAAGTTGATCCCTAGGCTTATGTACTATTTCAGTACACTAATCTGATTGATTTTAAAAGAAGCAGAATTCTGTCACATTACTTTCATGGCCTCTAGGAAGAATTCTCTTGAATGAATTTGCAACTCCTTCAATATCCTTACTTTAATAAGTTGAGTATCATTTATTAAATAAAGTGCCCTGTGATTATTAATTTGTTTTTCCTTATATTTTAATTTGATGGTGAAAGATTAGGTGACTAATCCAGTGTTTAGCTATCTTGGTCTCGCTAATCTAACAAACATTCAGCATTCAGCAAATGCATACTGGGTGCCTCTTACGTGCCAGTCACAGGGGACAAAGTGATCAATAAGAAAGCTCTAGACACTGTGCACATGCAGCTGGCCATCTAATAGGGGAACCTGTCAGTTAGATAAGCAATTGCAAACTGCGTGCTCGAAACTACTGTGAGCAATAGCAAGATATTTAAATATTCTAAACTCGTTTCCTCATCTATAAAACGGGCAGAAGTACCTCCCAAATGTGAATCTTCTGAAGATAGACTGAACACAATTGATACGCTCTCCTTAGTAAAATGTCTAGCACAGAGGACATAAATGGTTAAATATCCATCCCCCTTTATCATGTCATAAACTCGTGACCACTTCAGTCCTCCTCCCAACCCTCCCTTCCTCTCTCTCCCAAAAGCCCTATGTTCAATGTCCAACTTTCTAATAGCTGGCAGTTTTCTGTGAACTCCTCTTGCCCTCATCGTTCTCTTGCTTTCTTCTCCTTCTCTCCTCTTTCTACTTTGCCAAGACCTCGGCAGCAGCTTCAGCTCCTACCTCTAATGTATACCTGCTTCTGTTTTCAGCCACCTAGGAAAGCCCTGAGTAATACACTGCTCTACCGCTTAAAAGGCCAGGTACAGGTGTCCCAATGGTGCGCTGGAATGGTTCAAGTCAGCTTGTTCTGGCTAGTGGAAGTCCATTCTGTGAATCTTTCCTAATTCTGGTCTGATATTTAAGCCACAAAAAATTATAAATCTACACATCACGGATTGCCCCCCCCCCCCCCACACACACACCAAGATACATTTTACTAACATACAGCTTCTCTACACTCAGTAAGCAGCAAGAAACTGGTTTTCCAATTACAGCATGGCCACAATATTCGGGTAGGGTACACAGAGGCAAGAACAATGCTACAGAGACCACTCAAAAGTCAGTAACAGAATTGTAAGGGGCAGAGAACTCCCTTCCGGTTTCCATCTGAAAGGGGAAGTTCCTTAGATAAGCTTTACCTTTCACTCAGAACTATTGGAAGATCAAGAGGTAAATTCTTTTTCCAAGAATTCCCTCAAATTGCCTGTCAGAGGGGCTCCTGGGTGGCTTAGTCGTTAAGCATCTGCCTTTGGCTCGGGTCATGATCCCAGGGTGCAGGGGTAGAGCCCCGCATCGGGCTCCGTGCTCCGTGGGAGGCCTGCTTTTTCCGTCTCTCTCAGCCCCTGCTTGTGTTCCCTCTCTCGCTGTGTCTCTCTCTGTCAAATAAATAAATAAAATCTTTAAAAAAAAAATTATCTGTCCGATGTAACCCCTTCTGGGATACCTGGAGCATTTTACAAAACATCAACCGATCTTCCATCCTCTTTCTCGAGCAACTGAGACTGGTCCACCAGCTTCCTGCCTGGACTCTCAACACAGTGACCCTCTGTCCCAATTGCCCTATACCCTGACGCCAGGAGACATGATCGAGTCATTCCAGGTTACTTATCTCCAAAGCAGTTAGCCAGTGCTGCTGCTGTTATTTTTTACTTCATTTCAAGAATCTTCCTAGTTGACTGCAGGCAAACAGAGTAAATAAGTTAAACATGTGGAAAGTGATAAAGTTGCAGAAACTCTCATAACCAGTTATTGCTGATATTCATGGAAATGTCAATGGAGTAGGATTAACCTCTTCTACATTCATTTATATTCTCCATTCTCATGATGAGAAAGAATAATCTAGATCTATCTTCTCTATACTACTTTTGTTTCTAGGATTTGTCAACCAATTGGGCCAAATCTTCTTTTCAGTTTATAAATATTTTTAAGGCTCCTTTTTGGAAAAAGCAGGCCAACCAACCAACATACTCTCACCCCGCTCAGCTGCATGTGTATCAGCTAACTCTTGCTACTGACTATTGTGTATCACCTAACTATTGTTCTTTCCTTCATTGATAAATTTCCTGAAATTCCATCCCTATCTAATCTCTACCCGTATAAGAAAATAAATAACTTCCTATTTCAATGTTCCATAGTCATGTTTTACTCCTTAACATATTAAATGTTTTTGTTTCATTCGATAGAGCTCTTCATTCATTTGTTCTTAACCTCTGTCTAAAAAGTTCTTTCCCCCCATGAGTGCATGGCTTCTCATCAATTGGATGTGATCTCCATAGCAATGCCTGCCCTGACATTCTTATTAAAATAATTCCTTATCACCCTCTATTACGTTACCCCTTCCTTATTGTTGTTAGGGCATATCATAACTGCAAGTCTTCTGACTTGTTAGTGTCTTTGTTTACCTTTTTATTGTTGACCTTCTAGCAAGAGAAAGTCACCAGAGCATGAAGGCGGCACCTTTTGTAGTTCATTTTCCTCCATACCTTCAGAAATTAGAATATAACATGACACATACTATTGGAAAATGAAATAATTCCTCTTTAATACACTCTTCCTTGGACTTCCATAATTATGTTTTCCTCCTAATTCTCTACATATTTTTCATAATCTCTCTTTTAAAAGACATATTTTTAGCTGTCAAAATGACTTTAACAAAAACAGTGCAAAGGAAAGATACTCTTGATGATTATTTTTAAATTTTTGGCCAAATAATACAAATATCTAAGTATTTTGTAAGGTAGTATTTATTAAAATTAGGAAAACTTAAAGTATATTTTCTTCTCAACAAATCTAATTTTTCTTACTCTAGTATCTTATTCTTAACTTACATAATTCTGTCTATTGACTTTGGAGATTATAGACTTGAAACATAGAGATATAAACCCAACAGAATTGTACTTCACTTTTGTTAAATTTCTATTTTACAATAGTTTTAACTCAATTTTTCATCCTTTAGATGGATGTGCAATACATATTAGATTATTATAAAACATTTTGCAAATTTTTAAAATAATTACTATATGTCAAGACAACTAAAAACTACTCTGGCTTATCTTTGTTATTTCTGCTATAGAAATGTGGTCATCATGTCAGGAAGCCTTGCATTTAGTATATCATTGTAGCAAATACTTTTTTCAGCAAGTGTATATATTACAGTAAAAAAAATGATAAAATTGACAAGCACCTCTTTATCTGATCTTTTACACCAAAACCAGCAAAATGGATCGTGTCTCATGCTTAATGCTGGATTCAGTTGGGATGTATGAGTTTAGCACACTAGCTGGTATCCCTTCTAATTGGTTAGGAGTGCATTTTAACTGATTAGTACTTGTGTTCCAGTTATTAAAGATTTTAAATAGCTAAATATTATTTAAATAATTAATAGTTTTTAAATATTAATAGTTATTTAACCTTAAAATATTAATTATTTTATACAGCTCCCTACTTATGCCAACCCCTAGTTGGTCTTCATTAGCTAGATTACCATCCTGAGAAGGAGTTTGAAAAGATGATGACTGATTAGTGATGTCTACCATAGGAGTGGGAGGAAACAGTATTGCTTTTCATGCTTTGGTACAGTGTGGTTTCCATGATAATATCTGTGTGATAGAAAGCCATTGAGTGAACTAAAAAAGAAGTGCTAATAAAATTCTAGCAGTTGGGGGGTGGAGCAAGATGGCAGAGGAGTAGGAGACCTGGATTTCGTCTGGTCCCAGGAATTCAGCTGGATAGGGATCAAACCATTCTGAACACCTACGAACTCAACAGGAGATCGAAGAAAAGTATAGCAATAACTCTCTGAACAGAAAAGCGACCATTTTCTGGAAGGTAGGACGTGCGGAGAAGTGAATCTGAGGTGATATTCGGGAGGATAGACGGCGGGGGGAGGGGGCCTCCGTCGGCCGCTTCTGGCAAGTGATAGAGCCCTGGAGCACACAATCGGAACTTTTAGAAGTCGGCTCCACTGAGGGACGTCGCTCCAGGGGCTAAGCAGGGGGTGGAACCCTCACGAGACAGTGTGGTCTCAGAACCCTCGGGGTCACAGAAAGACCGGGGGGTGCCTGAGTGTGGAAGAGCTCCCAGGTATCGGAGCAGGGAAGCCGGCTGCAGAGACGGAGCTGAGACCTGGGCTCTCAGCTCGGGGTTGCCATAAACTGTGATCTATGGCACAGTAGGGACACGGCTTCTCCAGCAGGGACCCAACAAGTGGCAGATCCAGGGAGACTCCCCTTACTCCCCCAGGGAGGAGCGGCACACGAGCGCACCGCAGGGATCTGCTGGGTTTGGAGACTCCATACGGGGTCATGCCCCAGAGATAGACATGCTCGGTCACAGGCTGGGTGAGCACGGAGTGCGGCCAGAGACCAGGGAGATGGGAGTGACTGCTTTTCTCTGGAGGCGCACTAAGGAGTGGGGCCCTGAGCTCTCGGCTCCTCCGGGACAGAGATTGGGAGGCCGACATTTTCACTCTCGTCCTCCAAAGCTGTACCGACAGCTTGCAGGGAATAAAAGCGCCCGAGAGCAAACCCGAGCAGATTACTTAGCCCGGACTGGCAAGGACGGGGCAATTCCGACTCCGGCAAAGACATTTGGGAACCACGGCAACAGGCCCCTCCCCCAGAAGATCAGCACGAACAGCCAGCC
>NW_027397063.1:80785216-81014466 GCF_003265705.2 Callorhinus ursinus | reverse complement strand
TTCTTGTTTTCTTGTTTTCTTTTTTTTAACCCACTTCTTTCTTTTTTCAAACAACTTCTTATCAATTCCTTTTATAAAATGTTTTATAATTTACATCTTTACAGTCATATTCCATCCCTTCATCATATCAACCCTTATTTTTGTACATATATAAGTTTTTTTTCTTTAAAATTTTGGGAGGCACTTTCTTCTAACAGACCAAAATACACCCAAAATCTAGTGTGTGGCGCTGATCTATGCACTAGCGTGGTCGTATTTGATCATATTCTGTTTTTTTTTTTGTTTTGTTCTGTTTTTGTTTGTTTTTATCTTTATCTTTTTCTTTTTTTTTCTTTTTCTTTTTTCTCTCTTTCCCTTTCTTTTACCCTGATTTCAGGTCTTTTCTGGTTTGTTTAGAGTATATTTTCTGGGGACGTTGTTACCCTGTTAGCATTTTGTTCTCTCACTCATCTATTCTCCTCTGGACAAAATGACAAGATGGAAAAAATCACCTCAACCAAAAGAACAAGAGGTAGTACCGACTGCCAGGGACCTACTCAATACGGACATTAGTACGATGTCGGACCTAGAGTTCAGAATCATGATTTTAAAGATACTAGCTGGGCTTGAAAAAAGCATGGAAGTTATTAGAGAAACCCTCTCTGGAGAAATAAAAGAACTAAAATCTAACCAAGTCGAAATCAAAAAGGCTATTAATGAGGTGCAATAAAAATGGGGGTGCTAACTGCTAGGATACATGAGGCAGAAGAGAGAATCAGTGATATAGAAAACCAAATGATGGACAATAAAGAACCTGAGATAAAAGATAAACAACTACTGGATCACGAGGGCAGAATTCGAGAGATGTGCGATACCATAAGACAAAACATTAGAATAACTGAGATCCCAGAAGAAGAAGAAAGAGAGAGGGGGGCAGAAGGTATATGGGAGCAAATTATAGCAGAGAACTTCGCTAATGTGGGGAAAGAAACAGGCATGAAAATCGAGGAGGCACAGAGAACCCCTCTCTAAATCAATAAAAATAGGTCAACACCCCGACATCTAATAGTAAAACTTAACAATTCTCAGAGACAAAGAGAAAATCCTGAAAGCAGTTCCGGAGAAGAGATAAGTAACCTACAATGGTAGAAATATGAGATGGGCAACAAACCTATCCGCAGAAACCTGGCAGGCCAGAAAGGACGGGCATGATATCTTCAGAGCACTAAATGAGAAAAATATGCAGCCAAGAATACTATATCCAGCTAGGCTGTCATTGAAAGTAGAAGGAGAGATGAAAAGCTTCCAGGACAAACAAAAACTAAAGGAATTTGCAAACACGAAACCAGCCCTACAAGAAATATTGAAAGGGGTCCTCTAAGCAAAGAGAGAGCCTAAAAGCAACATCGACCAGAAAGGAACACAGACAATATACAGTAACAGTCACCTTACAGGCAGTACAATGGCACTAAATTCATATCTTTCAATAGTTACCCTGAATATAAATGGGCTAAATGCCCCAGTCAAAAGACACAGGCTATCAGATTGCATTAAAAAAAAGACCCTTCGATATGCTGTCTGCAAGAGACTCATTTTAGGCCCAAAGACACCCCCAGATTGAAAGTGAAGGGGTGGAAAACCATTTACCATGCTGATGGATACCAAAAGAAAGCTGGGGTGGCAATCCTTCTATCAGACAAATTAGATTTTAAACAAAAGACTGTAATAAGAGATGAGGAAGGACACTATATCCTACTTAAAGGGTCTATCCAACAAGAAGATTTAACAATTGTAAATATCTATGCCCCTAACATAGGAACAGCCAATTATATAAGGCAATTAATAACAAAAGCAAAGAAACACATTGACAACAATACAGTAATATTGGGGGACTTTACACCCCCCTCACTAAAATGGACAGATCATCTAAGCAAAAGATCAACAAGGAAATATAGACTTTAAATGACACATTGGACCGAATGGACTTCACAAACCTACTCAGAACATTCCATCCCAAAGCAATGGGCTACACATTCTCTAGTGCCCATGGAACATTCTCCAGAATAGATCACAACCTAGGTCACAAATCAGGTCTCAACTGGTGCCAGAAGATTGGGATTCTTCCCTACGTATTTTCAGACCACAATGCTTTGAATCTAGAACTCAATCACAAGATGAAAGTCGGAAAGAACTCAAATACATGGAGGCTAAAGAGCATCCTACTAAAGAATGAATGGGTCAACCAGGAAATTAAAGAGGAATTAAAAAAATTCATGGAAACCAATGAAAATGAAAACACAACTGTTCAAGTTCTTCGGGATGCAGCAAAGGCAGTCCTAAAGGAAATTATATAACAATACAAGCCTTTCTCAAGAAACAAGAAAAGTCTCAAATACACAACCTAACCCTACACCTGAAGGAGCAGGAGAAAGAACAGCAAATAAAGCTTAAACCCAGCAGGAGAAGAGAAATAATAAAGATCAGAGCAGAAATCAATGAACTAGCAACCAAAAGAACAGTAGAACAGATCAACGAAACTAGGAGCTGGTTCTTTGAAAGAATTAACAAGATTGATAAATCCCTGGCCAGACTTAGCAAAAAGAAAAGAGAAATGACCCAAATCAACAAAATCATGAATGAAAGAGGAGAGATCACAACCAACACCAAAGAAATACAAACAATTATAAGAACATATTATGAGCAACTCTATGCCAGCAAATTAGATAACCTGGAAGAAATGGATGCATTCCTAGAGATGTATCAACTACCAAAACTGAACCAGGAAGAGATAAAAAACCTGAACAGACCTATAACCACTAAGGAAATTGAAGCAGTCATCAAAAATCTCCCAAGAAACAAAAGCCCAGGGCCAGATGGCTTCCCAGGGGAATTCTACCAAACATTTAAAGAAGAATTAATACCTATTCTTCTGAAACTGTTCCAAAAAATAGAAATGGAAGGAAAACTTCCAAACTCATTTTATGAGGCCACCATTACCTTGATCCCAAAACCAGACAAAGACCCCATCAAAAAGGAGAATTACAGACCAATATCCTTGCTTAACATGGGTGCAAAAATTGTCACTAAAATACTAGCCAATAGGATCCAACAGTACATTTAAAGGATTTTTCAACACGACCAAGTGGAATTTGTCCCTGGGCTGCAAGGCTGGTTCAACATCCGCAAATCAATCAACGTGATACAGTATATTAACATAAGAAAGAAGAACCATATGATCCTCTCAATAGATGCAGAGAAAGAATCTGACAAAGTACAGCATCTTTTCTTGATCCAAACTCTTCAGAGTATAGGGATAGAGGGTACAAACCTCAGTATCATAAAAGCCATCTATGAAAAACCTACAGCGAATATCATTCTCAATGGGGAAAAAACTGAGAGCTTTCCCCCTAAGGTCAGGAATGCGGCAGGGATGTCCACTATCACCACTGCTATTCAACATAGTATTAGAAGTCCTAGCCACAGCAATCAGACAACAAAAAGAAATAAAAGGCATCCAAATCAGCAAAGATGAAGTCAAACTCTCACTGTTTGCAAATGATATGATACTTTATGTGGAAAACCCAAAAGATTCCATCCGAAAACTACTAGAACTCATACAGGAATTCAGTAAAATGGCAGAATATAAAATCAATGCACAGAAATCAGTGACATTCCTATATACCAACAACAAGACAGAAGAAAGAGAAATTAAGGTGTCGATCCCATTTACAATTGCACCCAAAACCATAAGATACCTAGGAATAAATCTAACCAAAGAGGCAAAGGATCTGTACTCAGAAAACTATAAAATACTCATGAAAGAAATTGAGGAAGACACAAAGAAATGGAAAAACATTCCATGCTCATGGATTGGAAGAACAAACATTGTGAAGATGTCAGTGCTACCTAGAGCAATCTACACATTCAATGTAATCCCCATTAAAATACCATCCACTTTTTTTAAAGAAATGGAACAAATAATCCTAAAATTTGTATGGAACCAGAAAAGACCACAAATATCCAGAGGAATGTTGAAAAAGAAAAGCAAAGCTGGTGGCATCACAATTCCGGACTTCCAGCTCTATTACAAAGCTGTCATCATCAATACAGTATGGTACTGGCACAAAAACAGACACATAGATCAATGGAACAGAATAGAAAGCCCAGACTTGGACCCTCAACTCTATGGTCAACTAATCTTCGACAAAGCAGGAAAGAATGTCCAGTGGAAAAAAGACAGTCTCTTTCTTACACAAATAGTGTTGGGAAAATTGGACAGCCACATGCAGAAGAATGAAACTGGACCATTTCCTTACACCACACACAAAAAGAGACTCCAAATGGTTGAAAGACCTAAATGTGAGACAGGAGTCCATCAACATCCTAAGGAGAACACAGGCAGCAACGTCTTCGACCTCAGCCGCAGCACCTTCTTCCTAGAATCATCGCCAAAGGCCAGGGAAGCAAGGGCAAAAATGAACTATTGGGACTTCATCAAGATAAAAAGCTTTTGCACAGCAAAAGAAACAGTCAACAAAACCAAAAGACAACCGACAGAATGGGAGAAGATGTTTGCAAATGACATATCAGATAAAGGGCTAGTATCCAAAATCTAAAAAGAACTTACCAAACTCAACACCCAAAGAACAAATAATCCAATCAAGAAATGGGCAGAACATGAGCAGACATTTTTCCAAAGAAGACATCCAAATGGCCAACAGACACATGAAAAAGTGCTCACCATCGCTTGACATCAGGGAAATCAAAATCAAAACCTCAATGAGATACCAGCTCACACCAGTCAGAATGGCTAAAATTAACAAATCGGGAAACAACAGATGTTGGCGGGGATGTGGAGAAAGGGGAACCCTCCTACACTGTTGGTGGGAATGCAAGTTGGTGCAGCCACTCTGGAAAACAGTATGGAGGTTCCTGAAAAAGTTGAAAATAGAGCTACCCTACGACTCAGCAATTGCACTACTGGGTATTTACCCCAAAGATACAAATGTAGGGATCCGAAGGGGTACGTGCACCCCAATGTTTATAGCAGCAATGTCCACAATAGCCAAACTGTGGAACGAGGTAAGATGTCCATTGACAGATGAATGGATAAAGAAGAAGTGGTGTATATATATATACAATGGAATATTATGCAGCCATCAAAAGGAATGAGATCTTGCCATTTGCAACGACATGGATGGACCTGGAGGGTATTCTGCTGAGCGAAATAAGTCAATCAGAGAAAGACATGTATCATATGACCTCACTGAGATGAGATATTCTTAATCTCAGGAAATAACCTGAGGGTTGCTGGAGTGGGGGGTTGTGGGAGGGATGGGGTGGCTAAGTGATAGACATTGGGGAGGGTATATGCTATGGTGAGTGCTGTGAATTGTGGAAGACTGTTGAATCACAGATCTGTACCTCTGAAACAAATAATGTAATATATGTGAAACAAAAAAAAAAAAGAAGAAGAAGATAGCAGGAGGGGAAGAATGAAGGGGGGATAATCAGAGGGGGAGATGAACCATGAGAGATGATGGACTCTGAAAAACAAACTGAGGGTTCTAGTGGGAGGGGGGGTGGGGGAATGGGTTAGCCTGGTGATGGGTATTAAAGAGGGCATGTTCTGCATGGAGCACTGGGTGTTATTCACAAACAATGAATCATGGAACACTACATCAAAAACTAATGATGTAATATATGGTGATTAACATAACAATAAAAAATTAAAAAAAATTTTTCAATAAAGGACAATTCCATCTCTATTTTTTTTAAGATTTTTTTTTATTATTTATTCATTTGAGACACAGAGATAAAGAGAGAGAGAGAGAGAGCATGAGCAGGGAGAGAGGCAGAGGGAGAGGGAGAAGCAGGCTCACCGCTGAGCCAGGAGCCAGATGGGGGACTGGATCCCAGGACCCTGGGATCATGACCTGAGCTGAAGACAGACACTTAACCATCTGAGCCACCCAGGTGCCCTAGGACAATTCCATCTTTAGAAAAAAAAATTCTAGCAGTCTCTGAATTTTGACGTCTTCATAAATATTAACATGTTAATGCCTTCCAGAAAAGACAGATATAAACATGGGAGGACTTTTTGATTTTTATAAGTTTTTAATAGACATAAACACAAATTTGAAGAGGATTCAAAGCTAGATTATATGATAGTAGTAAATTTCTGAAGTAAAACTTGTATTTCGGTAACTAGTACTTCTGATGACACTGTATTTTGTCAGTATGAGAACTTCTTGGGTTTACCTTTCTGACTCTGATTAGAAAATTATTGTTTTAGTCAAAGCAGCAATGCTTTTCAAAACTTCTGTACATTCAGAATCTATTAGAGAAGAGCTAACAGGATCCAGAGTGATTGATTTGGTTGAAAATGTCAAGTCTGAAAAATTTCAAAGCATACATCATTTCATAAGCATGAATAATTTTTGCTACCTCAAGAGAGAAGAGAAACATGGCACTGGATTGTTCGTCACTGTGGAGCACAGACCACCCACAGGTAGACGGCCCTAGATATTCTTCTCTGACCTAGTTATTTCCATGATTGTCCTATTTATTGTATTTAGCTGACTACAGGAAATAACAATTCTATTCATTTCTCTTAGTTATTCCTTTCTGTTGCTTTTGCTAAGGATATTCTCACCATTTTTGTGTAGAAGCATAAAACAACTGATATAACAGAATAACACTTTTTAATGTTTTGAATTTTTGTTATCTGGTTTATGATTCCTTCTACTCACATATTTTGCCACAGAAGATAATTGTATTTTAATATTTAGTGTTTATTTTGAAATCATGCCACTTTTTCTCTTAGCTGCTACCACACTCTCTGCTGTCATTGCAATACTTTAAAATCTTTAATGAAGTATAAAATATTTGGTTTTTTGTTACAGTTGTTGCTGTTGTTTTCAGTTCTTTGTCTTTAGTCAAAAATTAAAGAATAGAATTTAAATAAAAATTAATGTGTAGATTGGGGTGCCTGGGTGGCTCAGTTGGTTAGGCGTCTGCCTTCGGCTCAGGTCATGATCTCATGGTCCTGGGATCAAGCCCGCACTGGGCTCCCTGCTCAGAGGGGAGTCTCCTTCTCCCTCTCCTGCTGCCCCTCCCTCTGGCTCATGTTCTCTCATTCTCTTCCTCTCTCTCAAGTGAATAAATAAAATCTTTATAAAAAATAATGTGTAGACTTTTTTATATCTCTCCCAGGTTAAATTAAAACAAAACAAAACAAACCCAAAAAACAAAACAGAACTAGTTCCATTTTACTTTGCACCTCTCAATTACTCCCTCCTATGTGTCAGGGAAGTCCTCAATGGAAAAGCTGGTGCACACAAGTGAATAGTTCAAGTACATAGGTTCCTTCTCATTTGATATTTTCCAAAGGGACTGGTCAGATGTAACTTAATCCTTGTATTTGGACATAAATTAAACATAGTACCACAGTTGGTTGACTGGATGATTGTCTAGTGTGACAGAATACATAAAATAAGAAAGGTTCATTGTAGAAACAAGAAGGTGTGGAAAGAAATGGCTTGACATTTTATCATATCATTGTATATTGATTTGTGTCTTAGAAAAATTCAATGTGCTTTCTTGCAGCTGTGATTTTTCAGTTTGCTTAAAGGTAAAAAGGAAAGACTTTCAGGAAGGACCTGATTCAGAGGCATCTTTTGAAGACAATAGATACATTTTTATTATCACCTGTCAAACCATGAGAACACTGATTTCTGTAATTATTGATTTTTAATGCAGAAGCCAAAATAAATTGGTATAATGATGCTGTGTTGAGGACTAGCTTTGTGAAAAAAGAAAAAAAACCCCTCTTCTTACGTGTTAAAATGCTTGAATCTATTGATGTGCTATTTAAAGAAAGATAATTAAAGAGCTCTTTAATTAAAATTGCCATTGAGGCAATATTGCTATTTTCCAATAATGTAAACTGGTGTTTTTGTAACTCTCACATCGTTCTGGTATATACACAAACAAAAAGTCAAAGTCTAGCTCACACCATCTCAAACCAGCATGATCATCCCCCGGCCTCTCCTAAATGAAAAATATGTTCATTAATATAACCAATTGAGTAATATCCCTGTTTTAAGATGATATCAGTGAATCACACATAACTACTAGGTAGCTTAAAAATTTAAATGAATAATATGAATTCTCTCATTTTTCCAGTGTGATGATTATTAATATTATGTGATCATTTATTTAATCAGGCTTTTAAAATCATAAATCCATGGTTATTTATATTGTAATGGTATTAGCAAACTCAAAAATTATATTAATAAGGCACTGCTTTAAATCCCATTTTAATAGGAACAAAATTGTTATCCAAAACCATTCTGACAGAAGAGCTTTTAACAAGGTTTTCTTTCTTTTTTTTTTTTTAGTTTTTGCTGTAGTGTTCCATGATTCATTGTTTGCATATAACATCCAGTACTCCATTGAATACATGCCCTCCTTAATACCCATCACCAGGCTAACCCATCCCCCCACCCCCTCCCCTCTAGAACCCTCAGTTTGCTCTCAGGGTCCATGGTCTGTTTTCTTAAGAAATCCATTTGAAAGTACAGCTTAACTTTTCAGAGATATCATATAAACTATAATTGTTTCAATTTAAGACCTATAAGCCAACAGTGTATGCTGGACATCTGGGTGAGGAGTGAGAAATGTGCATGATGGGCCTTCACTGAGGAAAATTTTATATATATATATATATATATATATATATATATAAGAGATGAGTCCAGTGAGGTCCTCATGAGAGTCAGAAATAAATCACTGTGGGATTCAAAGTAGAGAAGGTCACATACTTGGGCAACAGGGAAATACAGTTCATCAGAAGGTAACATTTGATTGTTCCATGACCATTAATCATGGAATACTACATCAAAAACTAATGATGTAATGTATGGTTATTAACATAACATAATAAAATAAACAAAACAAAACAACAACAACAACAAAAGAAGGTAACATTTGAAAAGGGCTTTACTCTATCAGTAAAGTTTTGCCAGATGCAGATGAATGAAATGATTAAGGAAATATTTCATGCCAGAAATGTTTCCTCTAACAAATTTGCTGGTATCTTGGTGGTATTCACATGTGCTTCTAAAAACAGAATCCTCTCTTCATATGAGTCTTCTGTGGAAGCCCTCTGCATGAAATTGGCCAAAGAAATTAGCTCCACTTGAGAAAGGTGGGAAGTTAAAGGTCTGGATTCTCCAGCTTTATTCTTTCACTATTTTACACCACTAACTCCTTAATGTCTCAATGTATATATGCTGTAGTTTTAAACAGGACATTCTGTATTATAATGTTATCATTGGAAAGCATAATAATTGCTGTTTTTTTAAAGACTTATTTATTTTTGAGGTGGGGGGGCACAGAAGGAGAGAATCTTCAAGCAGACTCCCCACTGAGCACAGAGTGTGGCATGGGACTTGATCTCACAAACCTGAGATCATGACCTGAGCTGAAAACAAGTCAGATAATTAACCGATTAAGCCACCCAGGCACCCCAACGATTACTATTTTAATAAGAGAAATTATGGAAACTAAACCTAAAAGGAATCATCTTGGATCACAGGAATATGTGTTTGATAGAACCCTCAGTATGGTACTTTTCAAGGAGAAGGAAAGGGGCAACTACATAGAGGATTCTCATTAAAATCTCCAGAAAGGATAAAATTTTAACATTAATAAAAGGGGACTTTTAAAAATAAGAAATATTTGATGTAGAATATAAGATAACTGTAAGGAGGGTAGTGGGAAATGTGACAGAGATTGTAGTCTGGGCTCATGTTCCAAAATCCTTGAATGCCAGACTGGCACATATGGTTGGTTGTACAGGTTGTATCCTGCATAACCCAAGGGGTTGTCATTCACACTGAATATATGTACCACCTGAACAGCTGTGTATGATGGACTTAATTTGGATAACAATTGAGCGAGCCTTTGAATTGTTTATAAGTCTAAGAATGGTATGATTTTTGTTGAAATGTAAGGACATTAATCTTATATTTTGTAAAATGGTTCAAATTCCAGAAACATAAATATATAATATGCCAAATTTGATCATCTCTTAGAGGAATGAATTGAGGTTGTAACTTGTTTCAGGGGGAGAGGGCAAAGGAAAAATGAATCTAAAACTTGTCAAAAATTTTTTATTTAAATTCAATTTAGTTAACATATAGTTTATTATTAGTTTCAGGGGTAGAATTTAGTGATTCATCAGTTGCATATAACACCCAGTGCTCATTACATCAAGTATCCTTCTTAACGCCCATCATCCAGTTACCCCATCCCCCACCGATCACCCCTCTAGCACCCCTCAATTTGTTACTCTAAACCATTTTTTTAAGTGACCAGGGGAATTGTTGTATCCTAATAGAAATAGGAAGATCATGTCTGTAGTGATTGGGTCAGGGTAAGAGTAGAAATAGTTCTTTTTTGAATATTTCAAATTATTGTGAATGATTTTGTCATACTAAATGGACAGTTTGCTGTATTTTTCTTTTTCTCTTCTCTTTCAGGCTGAAGTCATTGATGTGGGTTATGGAAATGCAGATGATTTAAAAAGGATTCAAAAAATGAAAAATACAACGAATCAGATTGCACTCCTGAAATTAGGAAAATTGCCATTACTTTATAAGGTTGGTCCAATGCTGTTTGTTGGTGGTAGGGTGGTATATATATATATATATATATATATATATTTAGTGACATGCCTCTGTGAGTGGAGAGAAAGAGAGAGAGACCTGGAAGAAGGGAAAAAGAGAGGCACAAAGAGTCAGAGAATGTCACATGAGATGACTTTACCAAAAGAGAACATTTTAAATTAAAATCTTTAAGAGAAAAATTAATGTGTACTATCACATTAGTCTTCATAATAACCATATTATTGAAGTAGGGACGATTATTATATTCAATTTATAGATAAGTATCATTAGTGCATAAGGAAAGAAAGGAAACAGAGTTCACTCCTTCTGCAATAACAGACTGGAGCTGGTGGAGGGCAGGAAGATGAAATTTTAAATCAAGGGTAGAGTTTTGATCACGATGTAAGATGATGTATTCTAATTATTTAAGACACATGACTCAAATTGATTAGAGGACTTTAAAAATTACCAATAATCAGAAGAAGTCTTCTTCTAGGTGTTTGGGGATCCTCTCCAGATATGTTCTGAATGGGCAATGAGAAACAGAGCAGCATTGTTTGTGGTACTTGAATTCTGCTTGTTCAGTCTTCCAGGGATATACGTTGACTAAAATGTTTGTGGGAGGGGCCAATTATGTAAATTGGATTGGTGAAATTATGAATGATTAAAAATTCAAGTTACATAAGACATTCAAAAACTTTTGTAACAGAATTTATAGGTCAAATACTCCAAATCCTTACCAGTAGATTATGAGTTAAAGCAAGTTTCTTTATATTTGACTGCTCCAGGGAATATTTATATTATGAAACCATTTGGCCATATCTACGAATTAATGTTCTTATTACTTAAGACAGAAGATACTTTAAGCCGGATATTGGAGTTTGTGGGACCTTGATAAAATTGGCATACTCTTTATAATAATACCAATGTAGAATGCTAGAAATGAGAACCAGAGTTTCCTCTTATGACATAGGACATATGTGAAACTTCTTTTATCAAAACTGACTAATTACTGTATGCTTTGTGTTAGACCAGTATCTAGCAGATTTATTCTCCTTAGTGATTGATTTTGTCAACTGTATAACTTCACAGTTACTGACTGTACTCAAGAATTTAATTAAAATAGGGCGCCTGGGTGGCTCAGATGGATAAGCGTCTCCCTTCGGCTCAGGTCATGATCCCGGGGTCCTGGGATCGAGTGCCGCATCGGGCTCCCTGCTCCTTGGGAGCCTGCTTCTCCCTCTGCTTCTCTCTCTCTCTCTCTGTCATGAATAAATAAATAAAATCTTTAAAAAAAGAGTTTAAAAAAAGAATTTAATTAAAATATAATATGCTAAGGAGAAACAGAATTTTGATCTATTTTATTTAAATAGAAGTTTATTAACACTCATCCTCTAGATACATTTACATAATTAAAGCAGCTCAATCTAAGTATCTCATAATGAACCACCATGATAGACAGCTACTACTGCTCATTCTTACTTCATTTTCTTTTTCTATTAAAAAAGAATGGTCAGGGGCATGTGGATGGCGCAGTCAGTAAGCGTCTGACTCTTGGCTTCCTCCCAGGTCCTGATTTCAGGGTTGTGAGCTTGAGCCCCGCATTGAGCTCCCAGCTCAGCATGGAACCTGCTTAAGACTCCCTGTCCCTCTTCCCCCTCTCCCCGCTCTCTCTTGCACACACACAATATGTCTCTCTAAAATAAAGAAATCTTAAAAAAAAAAAAGAAAAGAAAAGAATGGTTATTGGAGTTGTGTCACTGGAACTGTCTGGTTCTTAAGATATATTGGATTTCTCCTCATCCAACACTTAAAGATCTTTGCTTCCCAGGCCAAAAAATTTTCCAGAAATCTGTTTGCATACACTGTAAGGACACAAGAGAACATCCTGTGTCTGTTATTCATTACCTTCCATGGATGCCCTTATACTTAAATCAATCTCTGATAATAGATAATTAGAATTTTAAGGTAGTCTTAAAAATACATTATATTTGAGATATATGAAATATGTGTATCAATGTGCTATAAATTTTTAGCAGTGTAATTTGTCAGTGTATATTAAATCACTTAATCATATTTTGATCCAGTAATTCCAGTTCAACCAGTATATTATAAAGAGGGAAAAACAGAGATGATAAACATCATCATCATCAATGATGTGACAAATTCTGGAATGATATGTAGGTCCAGTTTAGTACTGAAAATGATGCTATTTGTATGGCTGAATACTATACAATTACAATGTAAAGAAGAATATTGAGGAGCACCTGGGTGGCTCAGTCGGTTAAGCTTCTGCCTTCAGCTCAGATCATGATCCCAGGGTCCTGGGATCGAGTCCTGCGTTGGGGGTCCCTGCTCAGTGGGGAGTCTGCTTCTCCCTCTGCCTGCCGCTTCCCCTGCTTGTGTGCACACTCTCTCTCTCTGTGTGTCAAATAAAATTTTTTTAAAAAAAGAATATTGAACAGCATGTGAAAATCCTCATAAGTCAAACAAGTTATAGAGTAGACATTTATAATAATTATCATAATAATGATTGTATTATTGTTACTTCTAAAGATAACATGTTAGTAATATGGGATAAATACTTTTCAAAGTGTTATTTTAAATGTATTGTCACATTAATCTTCACAATAATCATGTTGTTGGGTAGGGACCATTATTATCTTCAGTTCACAGGAGAGGTAACTAAGGCAGAAAACGAGTAAGCGACTGGCTCAAAGACGACCGGACAGTGAAATGAAACAATCAGGATTTATACCCAGGCAGTCCCACCTCACATCCTGAGTCTTTAATGTGTAAGTGTATATGTGTAGTTAGAGTAGATTGGTAGATAGATATAGCTAGCTAGCTAATCAAGATGATAAATTGGAATTTTTAACTGAGACTCTAATATATCCAAGAGTGTGTATTTCAATATGAACTACCCAACACCAGTATTTCAAAGGAAATAATTAAAAACATGTTAGAGTGTTGTTGAGCCTCTTACATCTGGTATATAAAAGATTTGGAGGATGGGGCAGGGAGAAGATTTTATGAATATAAATTTTGGAGAAATTTATTTTTTTAGGATTTTATTTATTTATTGAGAGAGAGAGAGAGAGAGAGAGCATGAGCAGGGAGAGAGGGAGAAACAGACTCCTTACTGAGCAGGAAACCCAGCCCAGGGCTTGATCCCAGGACCCTGAGATTATGACCTGAGCTGCAGGCAGATGCATAACTGACTGAGCCAACCAGGCACCCCTGGAGAAATTTCTTTAGTTTCATTGTAAGCCAATGAGCAGAAAAGGAGTATCTGTGTTGGGATTGGCCTATGTCTTCAGAGCTGGGAGCAGAAAAATATATGTGTGTTTATATATTTGTGTAATATCTATGTCTCTCTATATTTATAGATAGATACAGTTATATATACATACACACAATATTTGCCAGAGACCTAGAAACAGTATCTATAATTGGCTCTTTAGGAAAATACAAAGTAGCTGCCTGCCTAGTCCTTCTGGTCTAGAGAATGCACTAATGTTTATTGTGACTCTTGAAAAGGTAGAATGCAGTAGTAGAGAGGTAACACAAATTCATACCGATCTGAAAACTCTCCAAAAAGAAAAACTAATTTATATTAGGTATATTTTCTAATGAAACAAAAGAGTATAAGTAATTACATGTTTTTGTTAAGCTACTTGATTTTAGGTCTAGTCAAATCTGTAGTTCTTTGGTCTGGGCTAGACTAGTGGGAGTGGATTATTTCTCCTGGCCAAGAAATGGTTTGTCTGCCCACACCCGCCAACCCCCTTGTTCTGATGCACCTTCCTTTGACCCAAAAAGGCTCACAGCTCTCCAGTGTTATTTACTCCAGCCTCTAGGGGCCAATCATATAAATCGGGTCAATGGAATTATGGATGATTTCTACTTCTTTATATTTTCCCATTGTTAGTAATATGAGCTAGATATTTTTCTAAGCATTTTTGTGTACTATCACATTAGTCTTCATAATAACCATATTATTGAAGTAGGGACGATTATTATATTCAATTTATAGATAAGTATCATTAGTGCATAAGGAAAGAAAGGAAACAGAGTTCACTCCTTCTGCAATAACAGACTGGAGCTGGTGGAGGGCAGGAAGATGAAATTTTAAATCAAGGGTAGAGTTTTGATCACGATGTAAGATGATGTATTCTAATTATTTAAGACACATGACTCAAATTGATTAGAGGACTTTAAAAATTACCAATAATCAGAAGAAGTCTTCTTCTAGGTGTTTGGGGATCCTCTCCAGATATGTTCTGAATGGGCAATGAGAAACAGAGCAGCATTGTTTGTGGTACTTGAATTCTGCTTGTTCAGTCTTCCAGGGATATACGTTGACTAAAATGTTTGTGGGAGGGGCCAATTATGTAAATTGGATTGGTGAAATTATGAATGATTAAAAATTCAAGTTACATAAGACATTCAAAAACTTTTGTAACAGAATTTATAGGTCAAATACTCCAAATCCTTACCAGTAGATTATGAGTTAAAGCAAGTTTCTTTATATTTGACTGCTCCAGGGAATATTTATATTATGAAACCATTTGGCCATATCTACGAAGCAATGAATTAGTGGTTTATCTCGAATAGAACACAATTATTAAAAACCTGGTGTATTTCCCCTCATCATCTTATTTATAGGCCCATGAGTAGATTTAACAAAGAGATCTATGCAGAATCCTCCTCCAGACAGAGCCTTGCCACAAACAGTATTATCTTCGAGGTGGAGGAGAAAAGGAATCCTTGCTTTAACTTTTTAAATTCCACTCTAGCCATCTCTGTGTTCTATAGATTATCCCAGATATTTTGGGGGAATCGTTGATAATACATTTATTAATACACATTCACATAGTGAAGAAAAAAGAAGCAAGGACTAGATAAGGTTGTACAGCATGGTAACAGTTCAGTGTGTTTAACTGGTCTATCAAGTATATTCTGGGCTGACACCAGGAAGCGAGGTAATGTAGTGATACAGCTGGGTTGAAAATGGCAGAGAACCAACTGACTTCTTTGTGCATCACAACTGCTAATCATGATTCTCAATAAGCATCTGGACTGGGAACATGCAGCTGAATGAATAAAGAGAAAAGTTCATCTTTTCTTACTTGTGCAGTAGCTGCTAAATCAGAGTTCAAAAATAAATTTGGGTGGGATTCTCTGCATCTAAGATAGATCAAAAAGGGAAACTAAGTGTGATGTTATCTCCTAAAATGAGTAGAAAAATAATCTGTGGCCAAGAAGGAGGAGATCTCATTAGTTTTATCATAAATAGCTGTCTATGTGTTAATTTAGTCTCCATGAAGGGTTTGATGAGAAAATCCCTACAGTGTGTAGCAGAAACGATGAAAGAGGCACATGGCTTTTAGATGTATGTCTTGACATCCATACATTGTCACTGCAGGGGAGAGCCAACCCAGTTCTCCAGATCTAACTTGTGCAACTATAGTTCCTTAAGCTTAAACCTTAAAGGAAAGGCTTTGGGTTTATTTTAGTTTTGTATTTTAGCAGTTTATTTTATGGGAGAGTGCTTTAAATCTTTAAGCTTTAAGGCAGAATATTATTTTATATGTCATAATGGATCCACTTAGATTTTTCTGTGACAAGCTGAAACTTAGTAAAGCCCATCCTAAGACCCTTACATTTTTCCAAATTGCTGAATAGCACTCTAGAATGAAATTTATTTTATAAATGTAATAAAAGAATTTGGCTTTCATTTTAGAGTCATTTTCACAAAAGCAATAATAAAAAAATTTACTGTATACTTCATGACAACTAGAAATCATATAAATCCTACTGAAATATGGAGGCTGGGCTATCGTCTAGGTCTATACCACATATCAGCCTCATGTCTTACAGGAGTTAAATTTGTATGCAGTGAAATTATAGGTGAATGCATATATTTATGCCTTTTTTTGCATGGTGATATTACATATAAAAATCCACAAATGCTATTGTTGTTTTTTTATAAAAGGAGTAACAGACAGCACATTCCTAGCACTCATTGTTAAATAGTAAGATATATCTGTAAGTATTAATGGGTTTTTAAATTTTTCTTATTTACATTTTATCCTTATAATCAGAATTTTAATGATCCAGGAATCCAAATGATTTTGTAATTTCCTACAAATGAATCATTTTCCTATCTATTCATCCAATAAGATTTATATTTTAATATTAATTGTGTATTGTTTGGCCAGTGTATAACTTAACCAACCAATATATAAAGCATTCTTATACAGGTAGACCTCTTAGAAGAGCTGGAGGGAAATGAGAGGTAGGAAACAACTGTTGGGTGTTTATACTTTTGAATAGAATGTTTCCCACAGATTAGGAAGGAGTAGTATTATTTAAAGCAAGTAAACTTCGTACTATTTACTTAATTTATAAAGTATTTAAATTTAAAATGTTGAGGTGGGGATTTAGTGAGGAAATATCTATAGGTATTTGTGATTTCCCAATCAATATTCAACAAATGGACAGTTGGATGATCAATAAAAAATCTTTTAGTTCAGGTAAAATCAATAAATCCTCTGCCTGTCTCTGCCATTCCCCCTGCTTGCACTCTCTCTTTTTCTCTGACAAATAAGTAAATAAAATCTTTTTAAAAAAAGGTATTCAATATTTTTTAGAGATAAAATATTCACAGTCTGTTTATGTGTGTATGGTGGATGCATGTGCACACTGGTATAATCTTATGTGTGATGTGGCAATGAGGCTGGAAAGATAGGAAAAAAAAGAAAAAAACACTTTTTTTTAGGATTTTATTTATTTGAGAGAGAGAGAGAGAGAGCAAGCGAGTGAGAGAGAAAGAGAGCACAAGCAGCAGGGAGGGGCTGAGAGAGAGAGAGGCAGAGGGAGAGGGAGAGGCAGAGGGAGGACCAGACTCCCCATCGAGCAGGGAGCCCGATGCAGGGCTCCATCCCAAAACTTGGGATCATGACCTGAACTGAGGGCAGACGCTTAACCTGCTTAACCTACTGAGCCAAACAGGTGCCCTGAAAACCCCTGTTTTTATTGAAAGTTTTAGTGCATTATAATTTCCCCTGGTATTGATGATCCTAGTGGATCTATTTATGTGGCATTCTATGAATATTTCAGTTGAAAAAATATTTAATATGGTTTTGTGCTGCTTTCTTAAGACAACTTTTGAAAGTATTTTATGAAAATAAAAAATAAACACTATCTTGATATTTAGAAAGGGTATGCTTGTTCACTGATTGATTTAATGAGGTACTTCCTACCCAGTTCTCAGAAGTAATTACAAAAGACCAATGCTCCATATTTTATAATTACAAGACTCCAGAGCTGCTCTGTTGATCACAGAGAAGATATGGTCAGGGCTAGAACAGAAAACAGGAAACAATGGTTTAATGTATTTAAAAGCTAAATCTGCTGTTGTTTTTTTAAATCAGAATGCTTTCCATTTTCCACTGACTGACTTTACTTATTTTTCTAAATGACTTAGACCAAATATTACCATATCTCCAAACTAAGTAGTCTTTGTTGAAATACAACTTCAATCATAAGTTGTAATGAAAAAACTTTGGACTGTTTCATTATTCTGCCATTGAGTAATCAGACTTTAAGAAAGTGAGTTTAGGATAAGAATAACTAATCGAAAGCTTCAGATCATATTCCAAATATTAAAGTATTAAAGTATTTTTTGTGACTTAAAACCAAATGAAGGTATGTCTACAAGTCTTCAAAGTCTATAGTGAATGGATCCCATAATTTGGAAGTCTCGTCTGTATTTTACCTATGTGATAATATAATTTAATTACATTTACTATCTTAATATCATAAAATCAAAACACGTGACATCATGTATCAGAAGAGATGATTTTTGCATACATGTTGTAATATGGTCAACAGAAATCATCACCATGTATTCACACAAGTTTGGCACCACAAGAAAGGGTGCAAAGCATATTGTTGCTCCTAACTAAGAGTTATAGTATAATTAAGAAAAGCAAGAAATCAAGAGCGAGAGAGAGAGACAGAAGCCAGAGACAGACAAAGATGGAGGGAGGGAAGGAAAAAAAACAACTGATTTCTTCTAGTTCATTCCCTAAAGTCACACGTTTCAGAAATATTTTTATATATTACATATTACTCTACAATCTGAAAGAATAAGCTTTAGACATATTTTAACTTTTGGCAGTTATAGATGTCTATTATGGCAATAACATAACTTTGTGGTAATCCCGAGCTACTTTCAAATATTCCAGTTTTTCCCTCTCCCCCTGTGTAGGGTTGACAGTTTTATTTTCCCCGCTGTGGATAGGTGTCGCAGTCCTTCCAATCTGCTGTGTTTGCTCTGTGTTCGACAGGTCACTTGTTGTAAGTCATGAAGCCCAGTATGGAAGGATGTGAGGCTGGTAGATACAGGCTCAAGTCCTGGCTCTTCTTGATGGTTAAGTGACCTTAGAATATTATCTAACACCTCTGAAGTCTTAGAGGTTTTGTTTGTTTCTCTCTCTCTCTCTCTCTTAAATTACATTCTCTATGGTGGTGATAAAAATAATATCAACTCTTAAGGTTGTGTGAGCATTAAATTTGAAAATGCAAGCATCACTCTTTTTTTTAATATTTTTTTATTTGAGAGAGACAGAGATAGTGAGAGAGCACGAGAAGGAAGGAGGGGGAGAAGCAGACTCCCCGCTGAGCAGGAGCCCAGCAGTGAGGGGGCTCTATCCCAGGACCCTGAGATCATGACCCCAGCCAAAGGCAGACATCCAACCAACTGAGCCACCCAGACACCCCTAGTATAACTTTTTTTTTTAAGATTTTTTTTATTATTTTAGAGAGAGAGCATGAGTGGGGGGTGAGAGGGGGAAAAGGAGAAGCAGGCTCCCCACTGAGCAGGGAGCCCCATGCAGGCTCCATCCCAGGACCCTGGGATCATGACCTGAGCTGAAGGCAGATGCTTAACTGAGCCACCCAGGCGCCCCAGCAAGCATAACTCTTGATAAATATTATTATTAAGCCCTTAAAAACCGAGAATCTAATGAGAAGGAACATGAATTTAATAACGAGGAAATGGAAATTCTCTCAAAGTTGCAGAATTGAACTGAAGACAATAATACACTTATTAGATAAATCAGTTATAGAAATATTATCTCTCAAGATTGCACTTTTGCACAATTTAACAATAAGAATTATGTTGATGCCATGTAGCATAATTTGAATCTCAAAGGAAAAAAATTAAACTTGTCTCTTTAAATTTTTTTGCAGAGTAAGACATATAAATTAATGGATAAATGAATGTTAAAAACAAATATAAATTGATTAAGGATGAATATAAACAATGAGTTAACAGGATAGTGCCTACTTTCACATTTTACATTCTCCGGTATTTATTTTTATGCACAAACTTTTTTTGAGGTGATGGAATTGTGTAATATGAAAATAATATTTTGGTAATTAAAACTGTATTATATTTATAGAATAGTAGTATAAACATCTATAAATTTTAAATTTATTGTGAAAGCGGAGGTATCATGTATGGTTCTAAAAACATAATGAATTTGCCTGACTCATAAGGTTATTATAGAAATTAATTGAAATAATATATGTAAGGGTTCAACACAATGTCTAAAACATACTAAGCACTGAAAATAAGCCAATATTTTATTTAATCACTATTATTATTATTTATTTATTTAAATTAATAATTAATTATATATTTTACAATTAATAATATATATTATATCATATATCATATATAATTTTATAATTAATTTCATATTAATTTTATAATTAAAATTAATAATTCTATAATTATTTATTTATTATGTAAATTTATAATAATTTAATTATTATATATAAAATATAATAGTTTAAATATTATTATATTAATTTATAATTTAATTTATTTAATTAAATAATTTATTTAATCACTATTATTAAATCACATTTAATCATTAAAAACCAAAATGTTTTACTAGTTACTGCATTTTCTATTTGCATTTCATTTCCTTAATGGTCACTACCCTGTGTAATCAAAATCTAAGATCTTATTCATTACATTGTATAATCCCTGCCTTGTTTGTTCTAATTAAAGCTCAGTACTTCAGTAGAGTGTTTAGACTACTTCAAGAATTATTATGGCATTGAAGATTTTCTTATGTATTTGAATTTAGAATATCCTAAAACTAACTTTAACTTAGAGATTTTTGTATAGTTCATTTCTGAAATTTCATACAGGGTGTTACAAAATTGAAAAATTAAAAAGTAAATAAACCCTTGGCTCTATGCTTAACAAAGTTTTAAAAAAGCCATCTGATGTCTAACTATTAACTGCTATCTATTTGTCACTGAGCTCTCTCTCTCTCTCTTTTAATAAAAATAAATTAATTATTATCTTGCTGAGGAACACATTGCTAAGGAATCCTAGTCAGCAGCTTGGATTTTACTCATTTGCTATTGCTATAAAGTATGTGGAAACAGTTAAATTACTTCTGGAAAGAAATATTAAAAAAATGAATACTTGTTTGGCAAAAAATCCCCAAAACCTCTCCCTAAAATTTATGTAATTAAAATTATAGCCACACAATATATTGTAGCTGGTTTTGAATTCAATAGACTTCCTGTTTTTATAACAAATTAACCTTTAATAAGTTATAAAACATTAGCCTAGTTATAAAAACTTAAAATATTCTCACTTGAACTTTGAAAGTAATATACACTGAATAAATTATTATTTTAATAAGTAATTATTAACATATAAGTTAATTTATTGTTCTCATAAATATTCATTAAATTGCTTTTTAACTGAAAAAATATTTTTACTGCAAATAGTAAAAGCTATTGGGAAGGTTGTATAGCCTAATGTACATTATAGTTAAAAATAAAGCTTTTGTGGTTTTAATAATGTGCAGTTTGAAAAAAGCCTATTACAGGTAAAATGAAAGTTACTTTTATTTACTAGATTTGCATTTCCAAATTTTATTCAATTTTTATGAAAGTTTTTGGTATATTTTCTCTTGTATTGAATTTTAGATTATACCTAGGAATCTCACTTAGCATAATAAATTTCTTATAAATTTTCTTAAATTAATAATAAGTACATTATTTGAATATTATAGTCATCCCACTATATTTTAAAGCTCTTACAACACTAACAGTTCCAATCATTTTGGAATAATTCTGCTTTTTAAATTAAGCTTGTTTTGAAAATTAGAAAAATTAGAGTCTTTATAATCTGAGAATATATGTAGTATAATAGCAGACTTCGATTTGGACTAGTAGTCATAATCAAGTAAGAGCTATCAAGCAGATTCTTCAAAAGATCATGTTTATTCTTAAATTTTCAGTTATGGTTTTCTTTTTGTTTTTATCCAAATATATTGGGTTGTTATTATCCCTACCTATCAGTAAAGAGCAGGCTTGGTTTTTGTTTTTGTTTTTAAAGATTGCATGTATTTATTTGACAGAGAGAGAGAGAGACAGCGAGAGAGGGAACACAATCGGGGGAATGGCAGAGGGAGAAGCAGGCCTCCCGCCGAGAAGGGAGCCCGATGCGGGGCTCAGTCCCAGGACCCTGGGATCATGACCTGAGCTGAAGGCAGACTTTTAACAACTGAGCCACCCAGGCGCCCCAGCAGGCTTGTTTTTTTATTTTTTATTTTTATTTTTATTTTTTTAAAGATTTTATTTATTTATTTGAGAGAGAGGATGAGATAGAGAGAGCATGAGAGGCGGGAGGGTCAGAGGGAGAAGCAGACTCCCCGCTGAGCAGGGAGCCAGATGCGGGACTTGATCCCGGGACTCCAGGATCATGACCTGAGCCAAGGCAGTTGCTTAACCAACTGAGCCACCCAGGCGCCCCAGGCTTGTTTTTTTAACTGGATAAATTATCCACATCAAACTTTTATAATTCTCACACTAAGAAGTTTTCAAGCAATGTTAGGATACACTCCATCATATATAAAATGAGTCATCAAATGAAATGCGAGAGAAACATTTATGGTTACAAACCTTATGGTTGTAACTTGCCATACTTACCTGACATTGTTCCAATACCCAAATCAATGACTGTTCTAATACAATTTCTTTGTCTTTAAATAGTGGTGTATCTAAAATTGGACAGGAGTACAACTTGGTGGTGGCATTATGGATATTAAAATATCTGTGATAAAATCTAAAATTTAATTTCCATTCTGTTAAGAAAAGGACGATGGTAACACTTTTCTTCACCTTATATTTTGGGTGATATCTATTTTCAGTTTTATAAATTTTAAAACCTCAAGGAAGAATTGGTAAAAAATAAAATTTGTAATATTTAGTAGATTAAAATAGAATTACTTCCCTCCCAAGTTACTATTGTATGACAGATACACAGCATGGTTCTATTTCATATCCTTCCTTACTGAATTTTCTATGACTGTAGGAAATTATCTAAACCTTTCACACATGTACCTGGATTAAATTTTTGTTTTTAATTTAGAATAGTAAACAAAATAAAGCAAGTCAGCCCACTTCGACTTCCTGTGTTATGTGTGCTGATACATATGTTTCAATATTTGTAGTCATTGTTTCAACATGTTTTGATATACAACAGCCTATTTTGAAGTAAACCAAAGAGAAGGGTAGCTACAGGATATGAGTCTGATTGGATCAGAAGATTTAATGAGGGGATCATTAAAAAATAATCTCTAAAATTTTCAAAATTGTCTACAATATTCTGGATTCTTTATTGTCTGTTATTCTTAGACAGCAAAGCTAAATGACAAAGTATTTTATGCTAAACTGGAATCAGAGAGGCCTGGACAAAATAGCAGAGTAATCTGTGCTGGAAATAATGAAGTGAAGCATGGCTACAAATGGTATTTTTTACATAATGATTGGTACAACATGTACAAATACTTTCCTTGGGCTTTTACAAAATTCCTAGTATGACTTACTAAATATGTAGATTTTGTTTCTTTTATTTTGCTGAGCTTTAGCATTTGTGTGTTTTAATCACAAAACAGGCAGAGACAATCTGTTTTTTAAAATAAGGTCACATGGGGCAACTGGCTGCCTCAGATGGTTAAGCCTTTGCCTTTGGCTCAGGTCGTGACTTCCAGGGTTCTGGGATCAAGCCCCATGTCAGGATCCCTGCTCAGTGGGGAGTCTACTTCTCCCTCTCCCTCTGCCTCTCCCTCACTCATGCTCTCTGTCTCTCTCAAATGAATGAATAAAATGTAAAAAAAATAAAAATAAGGTCACATATAGGTTAGGGAACTGATGAGCCAGGGAAGAATTTTGTTGTACAAGTAATTTGAAGTGGTTTAAAATTCTGTTGGGGGGCGCCTGAGTGGCTCAGTTGGTTAAGCGTCTGCCTTCAGCTCCGGTCATGATCCCAGGGCCCTGGGATTGAGCCCTGCATCGGGCTCCCTGCTCAGTGGAGAGCCTGCTTCTCCCTCTGCCTGCCACTCTATCTGTGCTCTCTCTCTCTCCCTGTCAAATAAATAAAATCTTTAAAAAATAAAAATAAAAAATAAAATTCTGTTGGGTTAGAAAGTACAATGTTAAAGCTCTTTGCCCTAAAACTAGGAAACATGTATGCAGATAGCATTTTACAAATGGGCAGAGTATGAGACCATATTCATGTAATTTGAGAGGTTTTGGGAAGGTCTCTTTAGCCTAAATTATATCAGTTAAATTCTAGAAATGAAAAGTTACTACTTGATACACTTAAGGGACAATTTGTTAAGATGTAACTATACATAATATAATTCATAAAGATTGTATTGAAAGGTAATTGATATCAGTTTAACACTAATTTCATATTCTTAGCATAGGGAAAAGAGTAGGCAGACTGTATCTGGGGCGAGGGGCTAGGTGTGGAAGAGGTGGCTAAAGACAGATTTGAATTCTTCACTATTTTGACCTCAGGGGCCTTTGTATCAATTGTTTGTTTGCTATTTATAATAAATTTCCTACCTCATTTCTCATGGCCAAAGTGTAGAATCTGATCAGTTATATGGGTTTGAGTCCCAATTCTACCATTTAATTGTTATGAGTAGTCTCCAAGCCTTTAACCTCTTTAAGACTTAATTTTCTTCCTTGTAAAATCAGTAGACTAGTGTTGTCTTAGTTATCACCTGGCCTTTCGTAAATGGTCCATAAATGTCCACTATTGTTGTTGTGTTGTAACCATGGTAAAGGAACAGTTCTTATTTTCACTGGAGATTTTTAAAAATGTAGTTATCTGAATGATATCCTGTGTAACTGTAATTTTCAGAAACCTTATCTCATGTAAACACTCATAATCTTTACAAAATCACTGTGATGTGTAGGAATGGTCACTCCTCTACAGTAACTAAGTCTCTGAAAGTTTGAGTGGTTTACTTGATGTCATGCCTAATATTAGCCAAGAAAGCCAGGGCTATTACTCCAGACCTTGTGTGCCTCTCAGCCCCACAGCTTTATAATTTATCTGAATTAATGAAAGATGGGACGCCTGGGTGGCTCAGTCAGTTAAGCGTCTGTCTTCAGCTCAGGTCATGATCTCAGGGTCCCTTGCTCAACAGGGAGCCTGCTTCCCTCTCCCTCTGCCTGCCACTCCACCTGCTTGTTCTCTCTCTCTCTCTCTCTGTCTGACAAATATATAAATAAAATATTTTTAAAAAATGAATTAATGAAAGAACCTTTACTTTAAGATGCCTTCTTTCAGACATTAGCACCACTATGGCTTCAATCATGGTTCTTTACAACTAAAAAAGATGTTTTTAGGGGCACATGGGTAGTGCAGTCAGTCAAGAGTTTGACTCTTGGTTTCAGCCAAGGTGGTGTTATTGGGGTCATGAGATTCAGCCCTACGTAGGGTTCCATGCTCAGCGCAGAGTCTGCTTGAGATTCTCCCTCTCCCTCCGCCTCTCCCACTCATGCCCTCTCTCTCAAATAAATCAATCAATAAATGTTTTTAAAAAAGATATTTTTAGATTACTTGTAAATGGTTCAGAATGAGAAAGATACCAAAGATAAAGCAAATGTGGGGAAAATAATTAACATCTGGAGAAGTCAGGTGATTAGAATGTGACTATTAGTCCTGCTGTATTTCCATTTCTATTGAAATCTTAAAAATTTTTTAAAATAAAAAGTTGGGAGGGGAGTGAGGTTGGACTTAACCAACAGGTGCCTGAAAATGCCTATATTCTAGCATTGATTTAGCTTCCCCCACCTCCAATGAGAGCAGACTGAGTGATAACAGACATGCTTTCCATTTGGACGAGATTTCCCATTTATGTGGAGAGTCTTTCAGCATCTGCCCTTTGTCAATCAGGCACACTAATCAGATGATTCAGACTTATCAACTTCCCTGTCCCAAATCTGACCCAATTTAAGGGGTAAAAAATATCACTTGATATTTTCCCTGCGAAGTATGGTAAAAATCAACCAGTGGGTTGGATATGGTTATTACAGTTAAATCACTCTTCATCCACATTGACTGAGTTTTGATATTTTTTTATCAGATTACTGACAGCTGGGAAGACATCGCCTTAGGCACCTAAACAAAAGAAAACTGAACATGAATTGGTGTTGAATTTATTCCCAACCAGAGTGCCTGGTGAAATCATAGGGCACTTGCATATCTCAGCTCGTTTATTATTATAGAAGAGTTCTCATTAACTTCTTTGGGAAACTGTTTCCATTGAATCTTATCTTGAATGAGAAGAATTTGTAACTTGAAAATGTTTATGAATTTTTCATAAGGATCGTTTTAGGGTGCGTGCTTGTATGTGATAGCCTGGCAAAGGTTGACAGATATGTGGAATATTGTAATGACCTGATGGATGCACATGGAATGTTTAATGGAAAAGTGAGCAGGGACTGCTGGGCTGCTATGAACATCTTCCAGTATTGTACTGATTTTTATTGACTGTTAACGAAATCCTCACAGAAAGGAATAGTTTCTAACTAATGAGTTGAAAATGACAAGATTATTTTATTACACTAACTAGGCCTATAAGAAATGTTTTTGGAGAATGATCAGTGACTTATTTTCTGTTTCATTTTATTAAAACACATTTTAAAAATACATACCTCAGCTAAGTAGATCTTATAGGTAGGCACACAGTGTTTTGTTTTTGTTTGTTTTTTTTTCCAATGAGGATTCTATGTAATTACATTCTCTTAACTGCTTCAATGTCACAGAATCCCAGAGAAATTTCAGTTACAGCGGAATATGAATAGTTTGGCCCAGAGCAGCAAAGACCAGAAGATATCAGGAAAATAACATTAAAAACAAACAAAAACTTGATTCATCTTAGCAAGAGAAAGATATGCAAAAGTAGAGAAATAACCTGTCCCAAGCATTGTTAATTAGTACAGTATCAGGTTCAGTTTGATTTGCTCTATTTTAAAATGAATAGAAGAAATTGAGGAATGGATTCAAAATGATTGGTAGATCAGGAAAATGTGATGAATTATGTAATTGGGAATTATTTAATCTGAAGAAAAGAAGCCTGAGAAAAGAAAGTTAAAAAAATTTTTTCAAACACATGAAGAAATTTCATGTGTCATAAACTATTCCAATCTTTGTAAAGGTTAAAGCTATAAAACATGGTCTTAAATTGTAGCAAAATATATGTAGGCTATTCATAAATAATTTTATAAAATAAGGCTGATTAAATACTAGAAAAGGCTTTCAAAGATGGTTGCCCCAGACTGCTTCTAGAATATTTAGAATATCTAATGCTTTATATAGCATTTCTTGATAAGTATATATGTATATTTATTTATTATAATCTTTGACAGTTCACTACAAAGTATGGAGTTGTTTATTATCTGTTGCATACTGGATGTCTACCTTTTTACTGTAGCCCCTGATTAGAAAACGTTCAGGCAAAAAATAAGAAGGCCCAGAATGTGACCACACAATGGTTGTGATCTAAGAAACCAAGAAATCTGCCCTTTCTGAAAGCAAATGCCTCAGCATTTATAAAATCATTTAATTCATTCTAGTAGAAGGTAAGGTGTTGGATTTTTTTCATTCAACTTTTGGCAAATTCTGTACTTTGTAAAAATCTGTTCCAGGAATGCATCAATTTAACATGTGTCTTTATTTAAAAAAATCAAAGGACCATTTTTTTTGTTTTGCTAAGAAAATGTATTTATCATATTTTCAATCAAATTATGTGAAGTATTAATCTTTAGTATAAAAATGGGGTTGTGTAGGTAGATGGACCATTTTCCTTTATGAAGTTGACCAGTGTCCATGCATCTCTGGCTATAAAATCCATATCTGGACTATGTTGGTTAGTATGGAAAGAATGCCTCTATTCTAACATTAATTTAGCCAGATAAATTTGTTGATTTGTTTCATATCTTTTCTGCTTAAAGTCATTTATAACTTTAAAAATTGATCTTATGATAACAAGTTACTTGGAAAATTTTATAATTCTGATGTCTGAAAGGGACTAGTCTAATAATGCATTCCTATACATATTCCCAGAAGAGACTCTAAAAAAGAAGAGCATTTAGTCTCAGTTACCATGGCCCTGTCCAGCTCGTGTTTACCACATAGAAGATGGAAGGCCAAATTGCTTGAGATGTGCTGCTTATGCTTTATGTTATCATTCCAGTCTTAAGGAATCTTTGTGACAGAGCTAAGATTAATTAGCTTATTGGATCTGATTACCGTAGACCCTGATTTCTGTTAATAGCCATGTTTATCATCTTAATGTCAAATTTGCTTCTAGCAATTTACTTGATAACATAAATGTATGATGCATTGAACCTGCTGCATTTGACATCAGATAAATATTGAGGGTTGAGAGGCTTACTTCTGTGATAATATGTCATCCCTGGTACTGCCCTCTCTATCCCACAAAACAGTTTAAAGTATTACTTTTTCAATGTAGAAAATATATCTGGGGAGAGTGAAAAATCATACAATATGCATCATGTTTCTCCTATCAAATGGGATAATTCCATCTGTAATTCTAAGTACACAGAAACGAGATGTTATTAATAATCCATTCAGTTCTTTTGGGTTATTTTTCTGATATAAGGTAAAGCATTGATATTTTTCTTTCAAATATATTCTTTTATATGGGAGAGGGAAACTATGGTTTAATAAAGTGTAAGAAAAACAAATGTAGCCATAGTAACACAGCAATAACTTATAAGAACACCATGCAGATAAATTACAGATTAGGATAAGAAAAGGAACAATATTTATTTATATTTTATACTTCATCTATGGAGTATCCATTTTTCATAGGCTTACCTCTACACATTTAGTCTATTTAAATTCATGGCTTATGTAATTTAATATCAGAATCCCATAATGATTTTAATGTAGTTTTCATTTTAACTGTAAAACATTAGGCTTCATGTTGTTTACGGTTTACCTAGAGGTCCATGTGAACACGAATACTTATTGTAAACTGCAACACAAGTGTCTGATAGAATTCTGCATTTATTTATTTGTATTGTTTATGTTCTTACAATTCATTCCACGTATATGTCTATAAAAATGAAAAATTCATCTTCTTTATTCACCAAATTTATTTTGGCTGCATATTTGTAAGTAACCAAGATAATTTATCTTCCTTTAAGTATTTTATCTTATTCTATTATAATATAAATTTCTTATTCCAAAGCAGTGCCAAGGATTTTCAGTTGTTATACTACATTATCATCCATATTAGAATCTTATATTTTTCATTCACTTAGGAAACATTGTCATTGAAGATTATCTATAAGAAAAAAACAAGATTATCTATAAGAAATTCTTAATTTTAAATGATATACAAAGAGATTAAGAAACTTGCATAGGTCAAACAGTTTTTACATAGATCACAAGGAGACCATGTATTCTCCTTTTTACCCCTAATGTAAGAGAATTTCAAGTGAATCTTCTGTGTTTGTGGGGTGGGGGATAAAGGGTTGGTATTTCCATTGCATTTTATTTTGAATATACATCTGTGATGGAAATACAGAGTTTAGATTTTTTTCTGTATATATTTCTGTTATTAGCAATTTACAATAAACATGTATTACTATTATATTTTCAACAAATTTAAAAAGTTTCTTAAATAATAGGCATTTCTTTGAATATTCTAGATAAACCTACTATAGATTAATAGAGTCGTTAAGTAGAAATAGAAATGTTTCGCCAAATACTCAAAATAGCATAATAGTACAATAAAAGAAAGTGAAATATAGTACATGGACGGTATTTTGAATTTCAAACTTCGAATGCTATTCTATTAACAGGTTACATGGTCGAATTTCAGAGTATTAGTGAGCTATGAGCTATGTGAACTCCTTTGTTTTGTTTTCACTTGGAAATAGCACCACAAAATTAACCAATAAGGCAGGAGAGCTTAGTGCTAAATGGCACGGACTCTGAAGCAGACATTTGGGGGCTTAAATCTTGGCTCTACCTATGACATTAAGAGGACCACTTCACCTACAAATTCATCTATTCATCTGTAAAATTAAAATTATACTTGCCACAAAGTATTCACTAAGTCAAGTGAAAGTAAACTGACTTCAAGAGTTTTTGCAAGTTAGATAAACTGGACCCATAATTTTCACATATTTAGAGTTATATTTTATTCCGTTGTACATAATTATTCTTTCCCTACTCTTGAAGACGATTCACACACACACACACACAAAACAATATTCACTTAATTGAGAAAAATGTGTCAGAGTGATGAATATAAGAAATAAGCCCTCAGGAAATCTTAAGAACTATAACACGAAACACCTCCATTTGTGACCCTTTTTATTTCACTTTATTCTCCAAACAGTTCCCCTGTCCTCATATACTTTTTACTGGCTAAGGTTACCTCCTTGTTTTGAAATGGTGGCAGTAAAGATATATTAGCACTAAGTTTTCCTGGTAATAGAAAGCAGGTGAAGTGTCGAGGTGGTAGAAATTATATGTTAAAAAAAAGAAGATAGTAGGAAGGGAAAAATGAAGGGGGGAAATTGGAGAGGGAGATGAACCATGAGGGACTATGGACTCTGAGAAACAAACTGAGGGTTCTAGAGGGGAGGGGGGTGGGGAATGGGTTAGCCTGGTGATGGGTATTAAAGAGGGCACGTATTGAATGGAGCACTGGGTGTTATATGCAAACAATGAATCATGGAACACTACATCAAAAACTAATGATGCAATGTATGGTGATTAACATAACATGATAAAAAAACTAAAAAAAATAAAATGTGAAAATCAAAGGTCATATTCGGATTTCATTATGAGTAAAGAGATGTTTACTGATGGAAGATGTAGAAGGAGAATACTCAATTTCTGAGAGTATTCATCCAACTAGCTTAATAAAGAATATACTATATTCATATAGAAGTAGTTTACTTTTTTAATGTTTTCAGGAAGATCTTAAGAGTCCCCAAAATTAAATAAATTTCTTTTCTTGTATATTTCCAGAAAACTAAAATTTCACATAACCTTTTCATTTATACACAAGTGTGGAGTTCCTTTATCAGGGTACACTGCATACAGTTGTGCCAGTCACACCCTTTACATCTTATGGGGCAACATTTACAACATAAACATGAGGGATTTGTGTATATTTTACATCTGTTTTCTGGCTAACAGTAGTATAATGTCTCCTTCTAACAAAATCTATATGTAAGTCAAGTGTCTTGAGGACACTTGTCTTACATGTGCCTCTACCCATATGGCATCTTTATGTGTATTAGTAAGAGCTAAAAATTTAACCAATGTAAAATTATGACATATTATAACCCTAAAATATGAAGATCAAATATTAAGTCCTATGCCTAGCCTTTCAACAAAATATATGAGTACTTTTTTAGTTATTCTTATTAAAAGATAGTAATTATAAATAAAAATTTTAGGGATGTAATAATAATAACAAAACTCCAAAGTTCTTTTTTTTTTTTTCCCTAGAATTCATTACTGCAACTTTGGTACCCACCAGAAGTTAGTATGGCACTTGCATGATATAAAACATTTTAATGTTATTTTTTTAGTCATAAATAATGAATTTTAATAAAAATGCAACTATGTGAAAAAATTGCTTCATATTTTAATAAAAGTTATACTATACTATAAATAGTAGTAATCATTAAATTTCTATAAGGTGAGTAACATAAGGAAAACAAAAAAAAAACAGATTTACCATGAAGAACTTTTTTTTTTTAAGATTTTATTTATTTGACAGAGAGAAAGAGAGAGAGTACAAGCAGGGGGAGCTGCAGGCTGAGGGAGAGGGAGAAGCAGACTCCCTGCTGGGCAGGGAACCCGATGTGGGACTCGATTCCAGGACCCTGGGATCATGACCTGAACTGAAGGCAGACACTTAACCTACTGAGCCACCCAGGTGTCCCAATAACTTTTTTTTTTAAGAAAGATTTTATTTATTTATTTATTTATTTATTTATTTATTTATTTATTTATTTTATTTAAGAGAGAGAGAGAGAGAGAGATAGGGCACAAGTGGATGGAGGGCAGAGGGAGAGAATCTATAAGTCTTTAAGCAGACTCCCTGCTGAGCATGGAGGGTGAATGGGGTGGGGGATGGGGGTGTTGCTTGATCCTGGATCCATGACCTGAGCCGAAACCAATCTGACACTCAACCAACTGAGCCACCCAGGCACCCCACCACAAAGTGCCTTTTATCTATCATTTAAACAGAATTTGTTCATTGTTGAGTTTATTCAATGGCAAGGTCTCCATTTCTCTTTGTGGTATCATTAAAAATAATTTTTGCCTTAACAAGGCTTTTGAGGATCTCTTTGCAAATGTATTCTTGAACCCCAAAGTTGTCAACAGCTTTTGATGAGAAAGCAGTTTAGGCAAATCATGTAAAAATGACTAAGCAGATGTGAAAAAATTCAAATAGAGCTTTTATAATTGGGATAGATGAAAATAGAATGCTAACAGTGAAACCATACAGAGTAATGAAGAAGTTCAGTTTTCATTAACACAAAATCCACTTCTTTCATCTTCCAACCTCAATAGTGCAACCCAACTAATTTGACTAATCCTCTTATTTACCAGCTCACTTCACCTTCCCATCCCATTCTCAATTCCAGAGACACTAAGGTATGCTGACAACTATTGGCGGGACCTAATTTTAATCATTCTTAAGACAACTTAGAAAAAACATTCATAACTGTAAAAAATAAGACTTCCAATATCAAAGACCCAAGCTATAAAACCACTGACAGCCAATATTTTAATATCATCATGTATTGCACTACAAACTGAAATTTGTGTTTGATTTTATCAAATATGACTTTAACTCTGATTTGTCAAGCATCTATATTTTGACTAAAATATAAGTTGTATTTTGAGGTGATTATCAAGACATAGTTCCTAATTTATTCTACCTTTTCTGGAAACCTAAAAGTTGTAGCAAGGTCATGGATTTACAAACCAATATAGGAGAGATTTGAAAAATTGGAAGTAATAGTTAGTAAAATGACCATATTTCCAGATATACAAGTATCTTAATTCAATCTTCATTCTTTTCAGTCTATCCTTCATTTAAAAGTTAAAGTGATCTTTTTCTTACACAAACTTGATCGTAACAATACATGCTTGAAACTCTTCAGTGGTTCTCATTAACATAAAGACGTTCTCCACTGACATAGAGCCCAAAATGCTTAGTATTACTTACAAATCCCTTAATAATCTGACATTTGCCTAACTCATTTTTTATAACTTCATTTTTTTTACTTTTTTAAATTTTATATTTATTATGTTATATTAATCACCATACATTACATCATTAGTTTTTGATGTAGTATTCCATGATTCATTGTCTGCATATAACAACTTCATTTTTTTACTTGTCATCTTTTACCTTCTAAAATACACCATGTGCCCTCCTATCTCAGGACATTTATTTATTCTAGTTTATTCTACCTGAGTCTTCCTTCCCCTACCCTTTTTCTTACACATATATATAATATAATATTACTTCCTTAGATAATACTTCCCTAATTCCAAAGAATATGTTAGTGAAGCATAAATAGCCCCTTTCTTAATAAATATCACTTACATAATTTGATGTATTTGTGTACTATAGTATGTGACCTCCTACTAGACAATAAATTCATAAAGGAAAAGACATTGGTTTTCCCTGCTACTGTATCATCAGCTTTTAAGACGATGCCATCTTCCGTACATGCTAGGTGTGTCTCAAAAAATTGTGTGTTGAATTAATGAATAATTTAATTAATGTATCTGGTTAATATATCAGAGAAAAATCTCAAATCTAGCTCTGTTTTCAGCTCTAGAACTCTTTCCTGTTAACTGGTTGAATAGCTAAGTTTAATCATCTTATGTCATTCAAGTTCAAGGGAACAAGAGGAATGCTAGTCAGGGTGTGACTAGCCAAACCCTGACCAGAGTAATTTTGAAAATAGAGACTTATCCACAGTGTGATGGATTTGCAGCTCTATACTTCCTTTTTGCTTAGTAGTACTCCTGTGGAAAAGTCCGATTTAAGTAAACTGTTCCAATGAGCAGGTGACTGCATTGTACCAGATGATATATTTGTGTGACTTCATTTACATTCTGTCCTTTCCACGACCTTATTTTAAGGTATTCACTGCACATACAGGTAAAATGAGGCGCTTGGTGATTAATTATTTTTGCAATTATACAGTTTAGTAGGTGGAAGAACTTAGACTGGGGGATTGGAATCCACGACTGGAAAACTCGTCCTTTTCCTATGCTAAGTTGTAGCAATTCCATCTGTATATGAAGGGAAATATATGAAGTATTTATCTATGAGATAGGAACTACCATCTCCTAATGTAACTTCTCCAAAGGTGAGATGCTGTTTTTGTTGTGTTGTTTTATGCAACAGTTCTATATTCCAGATGGAGTGAGTGTACATTTCCTTCCTCTTGGAAGAGTCTACACAGTGTCCTTCATTTTAGAAGAGTTTAACTTTTTAGCTATGAATATATCTACTAGTTGCAATTAGAACTTTATTGTAGACAGGTCACCAGAAACACTCCCTACAAGTAATACACCATTGATAGTGACAAGGCGGGTACAAAAGGAACTCTCAAACTTGTATTCATTTTATATGGAACCCTAGAGCAAGTGGATATTTAATCTAAGCTAACTGCAGAGATTTACTCTTATAATTGCCAATGTACTCATTGAAATTACTATTTTAGCAACAAAATATTTTAGCTCTAGGAAAAGAAAGTCCATCCTACCATCTAGAAGAATTTACTACGCGTAATTCTGCCTGAAAGCTAAACCTCCTTAATGTGGATTTTAATGTCAGTTTTCATTTTAGATTCATATGTAAAGTGCTAATGCTTTTGATTGAAAATATACCTTTAATTAAAAGCATAAGAAGGTTTTTTTTTTTTTTTAATGTTCCCATTAGATTTAAAACACATAGTAAATCTGTTGGTTGAATACTTTCTAGGAATAAAATCATATATTATGTCTCTTCAAAACTGCATACTTTAATTCTTAGTTCAAACCATCTGGGTTGTTTTGTTTGTTTGTTTTGTTTATGGCACAAGATATTACATAATGTCTGATTGCTTCCTGAAGTTTGGAGAGGGAAGAATGATCTAGAGTGATAATGTCGGGAAGGCCAATATGATAAAAAATGGTTCTGAATTTTCCAACAATATTTATAAGATCTTCTACATGTTAGTATATGTATATATTAGAAATAAAGTTGTACATTACAAGCTGCACTGGAATATTAAAATATATGATTATGGCAATTAATCACTGATAGATATGCACTTTGCTAGAATTTTAGAAACAAAAAGCCATGCAAATTTATGTTGGGAAATTGTGGGGGACAAGAATTTTTTCTTCTTTTTTGATGGAATAAATGAACTAAAAAGTAGTCTTTGTTTTCACACCTTCATTTTAGATACTTTTAAATATTATTTTAAGAGAGGATCCAGGGACATAGCATTCATGATCTACCATTTATTTCTTGGCAGGCATCTGATATTCCTGTAAGTGGAAAGATGAGGAACCTTTGTTTCTTCTTACTATTCTACCAGCTATTCAACTAGTTATACCTTTCTAGTTTTTCAGTTTAGTTTTTTTTTTCTTTGTTCTCCATCTAACCATTACTTCTGTTTATACCCTTGAAAACATTCTCTATTTAAAAAAAAAAAAAATCTACTTTGAAAAGAACCAGGTAAAGATAGTGCCCCCACCTACCTCCAGCCTTACCAGAATCTATAAAACCATTAAAAAATTTGTGAAGAAATGCATATACTCAGAAAAAAAAAAAAAGAAAGGGGACTTACTGTTGTTAGTTTGTGATTAACATCTTAACTCCTATGTGTTACACATTCATCATCGGGTGTGTTTGAAAAAAAAAATCCTATTTCACCCTGCTAGAACTAAGAGAGAGTAAGATTAGGGAGGTTGTCACATCTCATTGAAAACTGTGAGAGATGCTAGTTAAAATATGTTGTTACCAGTGAAAAAATCATGAGTATTTGCTTAGGAATCTTTATATGAAATTGAAAAATAACCTCAGTTTGAGAGAAACAAATTAGCCTCTCCTCTTCCTGATACACTTACCACATGAACACAGTTGTGCATCATTTAAGCTTAGTGGATAAAGAAGAAGGTTTTGGTACTGTTGATGGGAATGGAAACTGGTGTAGCCACTATGCAAAATAGGAGGGAGGTTTTAATTTAAAAAATTAAAAATAGAACCACCATATTACTCTGATTTCCCACTTCTGGGTATAGATCCAAAGAAAACAAAAACAGTATATCAAAGAGGTATCTGCACTTCCATGTTGATAGCAACATTATTCTCAATAGTCAAGATGTGGAAACAACTGAAATGGTTGTCAACAGGTGAATGGACGGGGAAAATGAGATATATATGCACACACACACACACACACACACAACGGAATACACAAAGGCGGACACTTAACTGACTGAGCCATTCAGGCACCCCTCAGAAAATCTTTTTAAAACTTTCTCCAGTCCATAATTCTAACTTCATAGAAGAATTTTAAAGGATCTTAACATGGTATATATATTTTCTATTATTTTCCTTAAAAAATTTCCTTGGAATTTGGAGAGCCTGGGTGGCTCAGTCATTAAGCATCTGTCTTTGGCTTGGGTCCTGATCCCAGGGTCCTGGGATCGAGCCCCGCATCAGGCTCCCTGCTCAGTGGAAAGTCTGCTTTTCCCTCTCCCACTCCCCCTGCTCATGCTCTCTCTCTCTCTCTCTCTCTCTCTCTGTCACTCACTCTCTCTGTCAAATAAAAAATAAAAATCTTAAAAAAAAAAACCAAACTTCTTAGAATTTGTTATTATGGGTAAAATTTAATTGCCTTTTCTAGTGTCACTTTCTGTGTGTAAGGTCCTTAAAGTAGTTTGTAACCGGTCTCAATTTTAAATGTTATTGGTTTTGATAATAAATTAAAAAGCCTTTTGCAATGTTTGTATTTTCTCAAGGTTCAACTGTTTTATCCAAATTACTTGATCAAGTTGATAAACCCAAAACATTTTAAAAGTACACAAAACCAATTTTTAATTAAACAATACAGAACCATGTTCAGACTGTGTGTCTCTACAAGTCATTGCCATCTTTGAATTGAGCACCCCATTTTATCTAGAACCTTCCACGATACAAGACCTCACATAATACATCATGTATATAATCAAGCTTTTATTTTTTAGAATTAGGGATTGCAACATCCTAAATAAAGCTTTATTTATTCTTGTGGATATTTGAATTTTGTTTAGACAAAGAATCTAGTTTTTCTCTTGTTTCCCAAGTATTTTTTATTTCATTTTCCATGTGGAATGTGTAAGCTCTTCTCCATCACTTTGGGTTATCACAGGCCCCAGTTCTCTTACAAAGCCTTCCCCAACTATCCTAGCTGACTTGGATCTCTCATTGAAAATGTACTGTAATCATTTTTTGTTGTTGTTTCACACATAATTTGTATCTTTACAAAGCAAATTAAATACAAGGATTATGTTTTATGCTTCTCTGATATCTCTGTTTTTAGTTTCTCCTTTTCTCCACCAAAATCAAGGAATAGACACGTGAAATTCACTTTAAAATATTTTATGATTAAATCATTTTATAATACAGTAAATAGTAACACATAGTAGAAATTTAATATATATATGTGTTTTACAAATAAACAAATGAAGTACTGAAACACTTTTTCTATACATATCAGAAAGCCTTAAAACCTGGCTTATGTTCCTACAATTAACCCAAGTCAATCTATGATAGTGTGGCATGAGTGAGATAACCCGAAAATTACGGCTTGCTGTTCTGTTCCTTGATAGAGCTGGTCAGGGAAAATTTCCAATTCTTAGTATACTTGTAAGAACATTTAGCAGGCTGCAGTTATTGCATGCTTCTATTTTCTATCCTTTGAAAGCCTGTGACATCAGCTACTTTTATAACTTTAAAACCATCATGTCAGGCTTTAAATTCCTTTAAATGTCTCAAGGAGAAATAGGCAGAGAGAGTAAAAGGAAAATAGTCTGGATAAAAATGAATTAACTTTGAAGAGTTCTTCAAGCCCCCCTCACCTAGGGGTCATCAGAAACATGAACCATTCTTACAGGGAAAGTTTAGGTAATGTTTAGTGCATTTATTCAGCAACTTAGCATCTCTTAATTAAGAGGAAATTTCAGTGGGTGGAGAAGGGAAGGGTAATGCTGTAGTTCTGCAATTTTGATTCTTTATAGCCTCTGTCCCAATGTCTTCGAGTTTGTGACTCAACCTTTTATTTTTATTTTGGTTAGAGGGAGAGGGTGGCTGTCTTTTCTTTCAAGAGTGAAATAAACGGATATTATCTCTGTTTTGATATCTACTTTTCTTCATTCTCCAATTATTCAGGATTTGTTCTCTAACAGAAATTCAACAGTAACAGAATCAGCAATGACAGTGATCAATACTAATTTTTTAATTCTGACAAAAGCAGGGTTACAAGGAGATATAGACACAACGTTTGTTTCAACATTGATAAGTTGAGGGGGATGGGAAATGGACTCAAATTAAAATATCTATATCTATCTATTTCTATATTTATAAACATTTATGTTCTTTATATATTTATACATAAAGAATACAAAATATTTTTCTAAGGATTCAGATGAACTCCATATCCATTTGCATGCATGTTTTAGGATTCAGTTCATAGTATACTAAAAACAGCATGATGGCTTCTTTCCCTCTCCTTCCCTTATATTTGTAGGTTGCTTAGGCAGATAGGAAGCACAAAGAAGCATAAATCTCAAATAAAATGTGACTGCAGTTTATATTTTCTACCTGAAAAATATTCTTTATATTTGGTGCTGTCATCTGATTTACCTAAAATAATAGAATCTGTGACGTTAACAGAAGTTACTTCTTCAGCGTACTTTACAAAGAAACTTTGTTCTATCAGACAGGTCTGACAGGCAGTTGGCCCTCATTTTATGTTCATTTTCTTCCTCCTATTAGAGAAATAAAACATTTCTGCCAACAAAAAGAGCCTTCCATATCAATGCTGAAGCGAGAGAGAACATAATTTATCATTGTGTAAGCATTAACAGATTTACTTGTACATAAGCACAAAATTGACTACAGAGTTAGGGCAAAGTTTCATACAGTTGATACCGAAAAGTACAAGACAGAACAATAACTTCTCTTATCTGTTGGAGGGACAAGGATCTGCACCTTGTGTCCATTTCCTGAACATTTTACTAGAGACCCCCGAGCTTTTTCTGGAAGTATGTTTTAACATGTCTGGTGGTCATTTGGTTGTTATCTTGGAGATATTTCTACATTGTACAACAGGGAATTAGGCTTAATCTCTAGAGAGATTTATCTCTATCCTAAAGCAATGCCTGTTCTTGGAGGGTTTTAAGAATCAGATTCTTCCATCAGATAGAATAAACAATGTTTCATAACAGAAAAGGGGAAAATGATATAAAACCCGTGTTTTGTAATGTATGTTTGGGCACTAAATTGTCCTTGTGTTTGGGGGAGGGGGGAAGGTATCATGGTACATTTGGAGTCTGGATTCAGGTGTGTGAATTGTCTAAAGTCCAGGTTGGAGATGCAGCATCTTCATTGTTGACTGTCAGTTAAACCCCAATAATGTACTGCAAAGAGCCTCATTCTGTGGACACAGAAAAAGTTAAAAATGTCTGTTTTGTCTTGAGACTTTTTCCTCAAGTCTAAACCAATTCTTCAGATTTGTTTGTCAGTTTTTAAAATACAAGCAAGCTCTCTACCTATCAGTGACACTGAAGAAGAGGCAAGATACAAATATTCATGTCAAAATACCTGGTCAGTTAATTCAGGAAATTATTTAGGCATTTTTTTCAGATTTTTTTTCAGATTTTTAACTGGACTGACAAATTATTTTAATGTCCTACAAGTGTTACACAATAAGAAACTTATGGTGGATTGATAAATGGCAGTTGATGGAAACAGTTTATGTCTGGGTGAACTCACCTCAACATATTTACTGCTTTTAAGTGTGCTAAGAACACTTAAGTGGTACTCTCAGAAAATTTCAGTTCTACACTACGATATTATCAGCTATAGTCACTATGTTATACACTAGATCCTCAGACCTTATTCATCTCATAACAGAAAGTTTAACCCTTTAACTAACCTCTCTCTCTTTCCCTGGCCCCAGCCCCTGGCAACCATCCTTCTGTTCTTTCTTTTTTCTTTGTTTAAGACTCCACATGCGTGATACCTGCAGTGTTTGTTTTTCTCTGTCTAGCTTATTTCACTTAGCATAGTGCTCCCTCAGGTTCATCCATGTTGTTGTAAATGGCAGAATTTTCTTCTTTTTTTTTAGGCTGAATAATATTCCATAGTATATATTTATACCACATTTTTTTATGCAGTCATCTGTTGATGAATACTTAGGCTGTCTCCTTGTCTCAGCTATTGTGAATAATGTTGTAAGGAATAAGGGAGGACAGATATTTTTTCGAGATACTGATTTCATTATTCTTGAATATATTGCTGGGAGTGAGATCACTGGATTATAGGGTAGTTCTATTTTTAATTTTTTGACGAACCTCCATACTGTTTTCCATAGTGCTGTGCCAATTTACCTTCCCACTAGCAGTGTACAAGGTTTGCCTTTCCTCCACATCCTCACCAGCATTTGTATCTCTTGCCTTCTTTGTAATAGTCATCCTAACAAGTGTAAGGTGATCTCTCCGTTGTGATTTTGATTTACATTTTCCTGATAATTAGTGGGGTTGAACAACTTTTTATGTATCCTTTGGTTATTTGTAGGTCTTCTTTGGAAAAAGTGTCTCTTTAGGTCTTTTGCCCATTTTTTTTTAATCAAATGATGATGATGATGACGATGATGATGATGATGACTGCTATTAAGTTTTATGAGTTCCTTTTTTATTTTGGATATTAACTGCTTATCAAAAAAGTGGTTTGCAAATATTTTCTCCCATTCCATAGGTTGTCTTTCATTTTGTTGATGGTTTCTTTGGCTGTACAGAAGCATTTTGGTTTCATGTAGTTTCACTTGTTTATTTTTTATTATTTTTTAAAGATTTTTTTTTAAAGATTTTATTTATTTATTTGAGAGAGACAGAGAGCGAGCACACGAGAGGGGGGAGGGTCAGAGGGAGAAGCAGACTCGCCGCTGAGCAGGGAGCCCGATGTGGGACTCGATCCGGGGACTCCAGGATCATGACCTGAGCTGAAGGCAGTCGCTCAACCAACTGAGCCACCCAGGCGCCCTTATTTTTTAAAGATTTTATTTATTTATTTGAGAGAGAGAGAGAGATAGCAAGAGAGAACATGAATAGTGGGGGGAGGGAGAAGCAGGGAGCCCGACACGGGGCTCAATCCCAGGACCCCGGGATCATGACCTGAGCCAAAGGCTAGATGCTTAACTGACTGAGCCACCCAGGCACCCCTCACTTGTTGATTTTTGCTTTTGTTGCCTTTGCTTTTGGTGTACATGAAAAAAGAAAAAAAATCATTGCCAAGACTAATGTCAAAGAGTGCAGTCTCTGTTTTCTTCTAGTAGTTTATGATTTCAGTTCTTACATTCAAGTCTTTAATCCCTTTTGAGTTTATTTTTGTGGATGGTGTAAGGTAAGGGTTCAGTTTTATTCTTTTGCATGTGGCTGTCAGGTTTCTTAACACCATTTATTGAACAGATTGTTTCTTCCTACTGTGTATTCTTGGCTCCTTGTCAAAAACTAATAAACTATATATACATAGGTTTATTTCTGGACTCTCTATTCTGTTGTATTTATCTATGTGTCTGTTTTTATGCCAATATCATACTGTTTGAGTTACTATAGTTTTATAATATAATTTGAAGTTAGGATGCATGATGCCCCCAACTTTCTTTTCCTCAAGATTATTTTCACTATTTGAGATCTTTTATGGTTTCATATGAATTTTATTATTTTTTTCTATTTTTATGAAAAATGCCATTGGGATTTTAACAGAGATTGCATTGAATATGTAGATCGCTTTGATATTATGGACATTTTAACAATTTTAACTCTCCCAATCCATGAGCATTAGGTAGCTTTCCATTTATTTGTGTCTTCTTCAGTCTCTTTCATCAATGTTTTATAGTTTCCAGGGGACAGATTTTTCGTCTGCTTGTTTAAATTTATTCTTAAGTATTGCAAATGTTTTGATACTATTATAAATGATATTGTTTCCTTTATTTTTCTTTCAAAGAGTTCATTGTTAATGTATAGAAACACAACTGATTTTTGTATATTGATTTAGCATCCTGCAAGTTTATTTAATTAGTTTATCAGTTCTAACAATTTTTTGGTGGAGTCTCTTCTATATGTAATATCATGTCATCCACGAACAGCAAGAATCTTATTTCTTCCTTTCTAATTTGAATGGATCTAAAGCATATTTAATTAAATGATCATAAAACACCTAAGAAGTCATTACGATTAAAAAAATCACTTTCTAGTTTTTCATTCTTATGTGGCTAAACTTTCTATTTCATAAAATGTTTATTGAAGTACCACACACACAATGAAAAATACACAAAGTATAGGCATACTACTAAATGACTTTAATATACCCATGTTGCTGGTACCCAGAACCATCCTTATAGCTTCTCTCAATCACTGAGCCCTAAGAAAAACAGCTGACTTCTGTTGGAATAGTTTAATTTTATCTGTTTTAAGCTACATTTAGTAGACTCAATAGTATATACACTTAGTGCTTGCCTTCTTTTGCTCATTATTATACTTGTGAGAGAGATTTATTCATATTGCTGTTGTCTGTCATTGTAGTTTTATGCATTCGTATTGCTGTACAGCCTTTCATTATATGAATATATACCACAATCTGTTGATACATGCTATAGTTGCTTGCTATTTGAGTTCTTTCTATTTTGTAATGATTATGAATGGTGCTGTTGTGAGCATTCTTGTACATGTCTTTTGATGAACTTATATACCAACTGCTGGTGGATATAAAGGAAAGAATGGAATTGCTAGGTCTTAGAGTATTCTTATTTATGCAGTTACTCTACATGGAAATCAAACTGGGTTGAAGCTGTGGTGTCAATGTAGTTTCTCAGAAACGGTTCTTTTGAAAATGAGAACAGAGTTAAAGCGCTGCTAGAATAAGTACTTCTTGAAGGATATGATGTCCACCCAGGCTGTAAGAAAGAGTTTTACAACAGAGACTCAGCAGAACTAGAGCTTTGAAGACTCTTATGTGTCTAAGAATCAAAATAGTGAGCCAGGTTTTCCAGAGCTATGTACTAAATTCATTCTTTCCCCAAGTGCTTGTGGGGCTATCTCTATAATGTCTACAGATCTACTAGATTTTCTATCTTATTCCATTGCTTGTTTCTGTAGCAGTGCTACACCTTTTATTTTTATGTATTTGTAATATGTATTTACATTCGGTAATGCCAGTCTTCTTATTTTTCCAAATTGTTGTAGTTATATTTTACAAACATTTTAAAATTAATTTTAATTTAAAACTCATTGTGTGGAAAATTGCCATATTAACAATGTTGTCTTGTTCCATGCATGATGCCTATGTTTCTTCATTTATTCAGGTCTTTTTTCATGTCTTTAATAGAGTGTTAATTATTTCCCCATAAAAGTGTTCTGAGTTATTTTCCAAATTAATTCAAAGATACTTTATGAGTTGATTGTTATTGTAAATAGTACTTAATTTTCTCTTGCATTTTTCTTTTAAAAATTAATGAGTACATATTTCAAGTATCCAGCTTAGTAAAAAAAAAAATGACATCAATGTTACCTATATACTCAGCAAGAGAAAACACTTAGTTGCCTCAGACTATAAAAACTGCATTTTGAAGTGCTTATTATACATGAGGCACTCGTATAAATGCTTTTACATGTGTTAACTCAGTAACTCTCATAACAATATAATAAGGAAAGTACAATTATCACCACTTTATAGTTGAGGGAACTGAGACAGAGGGAGGTCACATAATTTGTGGAAGTTATAAAGTTGGTGACTCTGAGAATTTGAATTCCAGCCCATGCCTTTTGGCTCCAAAGCATGTGCTCTTACCCACAATGCCATGCTTTGCTAAGTAATTGAATTGTTACAGATGGAGCTAAAGCCTCATCCTTCATAAAACCCTACCACATCTGGCAGGGCATAGTCTCCATCTTGTGGGATAGAGAGGGAGGAAGTACAAGATCCCTGAGAAATAGAGAGGATACATTTGTCTTTGAATCCCCAATGACTAGCATCGTGCCTAGGGCAGAATATAGTCTCAGTAAATGTGGTTTGAATAAATCTATCCTTGTCATGGCAAATGAATACAAGAAAAGAGAAACATTTGGGCCGTGTCCCTACAATTTTCCACTTACTGATCTTGTTATAAACTCTAATAATTTGTTTCTTTCAATATTAACATTCCATGTTTATGTTATCATATAAGCATCTCATGATATATCAGAGTTAAACATGTTTAATGTTTTAATTTTTAATGTTTAACTCACCAGGATTTGGACATGACCCAATCCTGGACTTATATAAATTTTAGGAAAAGAAATAGGTGAGTTTCTAGAGTGTAATCAATAGTTATAATCAATCCAAGATCTCCATAGCTGCTGTAGGAATTATGTGTCTGCCTATATTCTATACTTTCTTTCACCAGAAATCTCTATACCTATATTACTGTTCTCCAGAAAAATAGAACCAATAGGATATATATGTATATGTGCACATACATGTATATATAAAGAATTCATTATATATATAGGAATATATATTTTTCTATATATACATAATATATATGGGTATAGAAAATAGAAATAGAAAAAATATATTTTAGATATATTTTTATATCTAGAAATACAGAAATATATAGAAAATAATATATAGAGGGTGCCTTGGTGGCTCGGTCCAGTAAATGTCTGCCTTTGACTCAGGTCATGATCCCAGGGTCCTGGGATCAAGTCCCGCCTCAGGCTCCCTGCTCAAGGGGGAGTCTGCTTCTCCCTCTACCCCTCCCCCCTGCTTGTGATCTCTCTCTCATGCTCTCTATCTGTCAGATAAATAAATAAAATCTTTAAAAAAATAAAAAAGAATATATAGAAATATTTCTATATTGTGTGTGTGTATACACACACACATACTTACATATATACATATATATAAAGGATTTATTATGGTGATTGGAAAGTCCTAATGTCCCAAAATACGAAAGGAAGTTGGCAAGCTGGAGACCCAGGAAAGCTGATGGTATAGTTCTAGTCCCAAAGCTGGCAGGTTTGAGACCCAAGAAATGTCAGTGTTTCAGTTGGAGTTCAAAGGCAGGAAAAGCCTTAGTTGAAAGGATGTCAGGCAGGAGCAGTTCTTTCTTACTCAGAGGAGGTTCAGTCTTTTTGTTTTATTCAGGCCTTCAACTGTTGGATGAGACCCACCCACAGTAGGGAAGGCAATTTGCTTTTTCATTCTGCCAATTTAAATGTTCGTCTCATCCAAAAACACCTTCACACAAATACCCAGGATAATGTTTGACCAAATAATGGGGCACTCCATGACCTAGTCAAGTCAACACATAGTATTAACCATTATAACATCTCAAATTAAATATGTGTGGGAAAGCAGCATGATTCTTCAATTTATCTATCCATTCATCCATCCATCCTTTGTTTTCCTTGCAACTCCTCCACCAAGGATGTTTCTGTAGATTGATATCCAGACGGTTATTCAGTCAACACACACTCTAGTATACCAGAGCCAGTTGTTTAGAATCTATTCTGATTGGTCAGTTTCCTTGGTGCAAGGTAGTTGAATATTTTTCATATTACTCTTGAATAGAACCTAGATATATTCTGGTAGCATGACTGTATTATTGTGGGATGCTGAACTGTATTTTTGCCAAACTAAATCTGTTACTGACTCTTTTTCTTCGAGCATTTGAACTCTGGATGTCTTCCAAGAAGCTTTTTCTACTTTTTCATTTTGGTAAAACTGACTATTTAGGAGATCAGAAGAGAGAAAACTGCTGATTTATAGCTCTTGAAAGCAAGCATGACAATATAAGGATAGTGTGGAAAACCTAGTAAAAATTGATATATTTGAAGTTTAGTATACTTGTAATTTCTTCTGAATTGTGACTTAGATAATTTTTATAGGGTCTGTGTAAGATTTTTAGAGCTCATCTCTAATATTAAATATTATATTTGTACATCTTTTGCTGTGTCATGATCAGCAAGAAAATAAATATCTTTTGACATCTTTTCATAAATATCAGTTATTATTTTAAAAATACAGATTGCTCTGTGAAATTTTTAGATTTTAAGGAATTAGCTGATATGCTATGAAGTTTCAAATAAATATATGTTATACTAAAAATAAACTGAAGTTTGAGGTATTTGTACCACTTTATCTCAAGATTTCTATAAAACTATGACCATCAAGACAGTGTGGTATTAGAAAAGGGTTAAATACACAGGTCAGTGGACAGAGTCTAGGAAAAAAATGAAATATTACACTACAATAAAAAAGAAATATAGGCAAGAAAACAATAAATCTAAAAAATATTAAACTAAAAACAGATCTGAAAAAGTATATACATTATGTTATTCCATTTATATCAAATTTAAAAGAAAAGCAAATCTAATCAATGGAGACAGAAAGTGGATTAGTGATTGGTGATTTGACAGCAAAGGGACAGAAGGAAACTTTTGGGAGTGATGGAAATATTCTATAATTTGTTAGTGGTGGTGGATACATGGGCACATATATTTTTCAAAACTGTTGAAATATACACTTAAAAACTAATAAATTTTATAGTATGGAAACTACACCTCAATAAAGTTTATTTAAAATATAAAACAAGGGGACACCTGGGTGGCTCAGTCAGTTAAGTGCCTGCCTTGGGCTGAGGTCATGATCCCAGAGTCCTGGGATTGAGCCCCATATCGGGCTCCCTGCTCACCGGGAAGCCTGCTTCTCCCTCTCCCTCTGCTGCTCCCCCTTGATTGTGTTCTCTCTCTTTCTGTCAAATAAATAAATAAAATCTTTAAAATAGAAAAATAAATAAATATCAAACAAAATGAAAGTTGTAAACCTTACTGTAACAACTGAATAGGATGTTAAATTACATAGGCTCTTCCAAGATCTCCATGTTTTCTTGTCTTCTTAGTGATAGGAAAGTTAAATATACATCTTCAGTTTCAATGGAGAAAGAGAGATCATGTATTTTTTTTTTTCCACCAAGACTTTCCTCAAAGCAATAACTTTATTGGGAAAAGTAACAATATAAATTTCTTTGGGCAATAATGCTATTATATATAGGTGTATATATATATGTGTATACATTACATATAAGCATATATATAAGCATTATAATGAACTATTTTGACATTTCTCCTCTGCTGGTTTTCTTTAGACTGAAAGTAAGCTGCAAGTATGTCTATTTGGTTTATTAACATGAATGTCTATTGATCAATAATTGAGTAGAAAATAATTTTATGTGAGTTCATTTCAGAGCCAAACAAAACTGCTTTTTAAAAATTTTTTTTATTATGTTATGTTAATCACCATACATTACATCATTAGTTTTTTTTTTTACATCATTAGTTTTTGATGTAGTGTTCCATGATTCATTGTTTGCGTATAACACCCAGTGCTTTATTTGCTCTGAATCCTAAGGTATATAGCCCCCTAAACGTTCAAGTGTTACTGAATGCTTGTAATTACTTCCAATACAAGCATATTCTGGTGACAGTTGATTTGATCTAAATTAGAGGGTTTTTCCCATTCATTATGTTTTATTACCTACTTGTATCTATTTTTCCAATAAGAATGATAAATAAGTTTATCTTGCAATACTTATTTACTTAAAGATAAACTTTACTGAGTAATTAAAGATGAGATGTCTAATTTTTAAGTGAATGTAAAATATTAATTGGTTAGTTTATTCCAACTCATATTTACCTACCCATGCCTGGGGTTACATATGTAATTCAAGCTGGAAATAATTAAGACAGAACAAAGTTGTTTAAATGTTTTCAAAATAATATGTTTAAAATACTAGAGAATATGCTGATAATTTTAGGGTTTTTTTGTGACACACAAAAAGTGTGACACACAGGAACTTCATCTCAAGGAATGAAAAGTCCTGAGTATTCACAGAATTTTATGGGGGTAGGATATCCATTAGTACAATGATATTTATGCAGTGACATAATGATGAGAGGAAAGAGAATCCACAAATCAAGACTGTTGAAAGCAATCACATTTAAAACATCTATCAGAGATTCTAAAGCTGCAATTACTAGTGTACTAAATGTGTATTAGTGATTAAAAGACTGAGGATAATTGTTATTTTTATGAGTTTTAAGAACATATACTAATAAAGGCTCATTTATTCATATATACAAGGCAAATACAATTTCTAAATTCTTTTTAATCTCTTATTAATCTGCAATATACTGTATATATTAGCCTTGCAGATAGTTTTACAAAATTATTCAGAGGATGCCATTTGAACAACAGAACTTGCACTGACTTCATTCCCATATGTTGAAATGTACTAGTGCTCTCTTCCTCATCAGATATCCTTCCTTTGATGTCTTCATCACTTGAATAAAAGCACCAGACTTTGGCCTATTGGCTATATATACGGAGTTTGCCATGTGGCACAAATTCCCACATCAATTTAAATGAAAATGAACAAAAATGAAAAGCAAAGCCCGGCAAATGACTGGTAGGCAGTATGAAGAATTCTGCCCTAGTCTTTTTGCCTAAAGTCTTTGAGGACTACACTGATTTATAGTTTTAGGTCATGGGAATATAAGCTGGTATTTATCTTTGTGAAAGCTTTAAAATATACCTGTACTTTGAATGATAGAAACTTGGTATGTGTGTGTGGAGTGATTTTTGTGGCCTGCCATTTTTTATCTTGGTAAATTCTAGCTACAAAATGCTTAACTCTTTGGTTTGGTCTATGGATAATTGTCACTATTTGTCAATGGCACACAATAAATTGAGCCTCTGCAAATGCATGGTCAGTCATCTGATTGTTAGTTGGGATTTAAATAATCTTTTTTTGACACCCAAGGGGATTCTAGGTTTACCAGATTCATTCTGGAGCCACTCTGAGAATTCAGTCATCCATTCAGCAAATGTTCAATGATCAGCAATGTAGTAGGCTGTGTGCAAGAGTCCAGGGATGTAAAAATGGAGAGAACTTGGTTACCACTGAAAAGAATTTAATCTTTCACATTCAGTCTTACACAGTGGCTGTGTACAGTCTAGCAGAGGAAGATATAATCCTTTCCAAACTCTCACCTTATGATAAGTTCTCTGGGCTTGTTTGTGTAAGTAGGTGGACATTGCAGGGGAAAAGCTGCATAGTAGATATCAGATAACCACAGCTACCAAGCCACGGCCTGAACTTCAGATATGTCTTCTGGAGTACATAATATATATCGCCACACATTCATTTTGAAGTTTAAATAATATATCTAAGGTGCTTAGCCTGCTGCATGTCACGTGGCAATTAATTAATAGCGATCATTATCACTACTAATATAGAAAAAAATTAGCAAACTAACTTTTTTTTTTCTGAATATATAAATTTTCCAGGAGAGAACATTTTCTTGAGCAACCCAATGTGTGGCCTCAGGTCTGGTAGCCCAAGCAGTTCAGAGAACTAGACTTGATTGGTCCTTGATCTTCAGGTCATGAAGCCAAAGGCATCACAAAGAATAGGCAAAGCCAGACCATGCCAGGCAGAGCATTTCCAACATCTCAGGACACATTCACTAGCAACAGATACTAGGGAAGAAGAAAAGAATCCAGGGAAATTGAAATGTTAGCCAGAGAATTTGATAGAGTATTTGGGAGCAGGATCCTGGAGAAATTCCCTAAAGACCTAGAACATAGCCAGTAGAGTAGAAGTTGCTAAGGGCACCAAGATAGCCCAGCCAAAAGAAAAATATGGTGAATATTTTTATAGGTATGATCTATGGCTCTGGGTCAGCCTGTCCAAGATCATATAGCTTGTGGGTTTCAGAGTCAGTATTCCAACTCAACTCAAGCCTGTTGATAAGTAATATTTGTAGTTTAAGAGGAAAATAAAAAGCTTCTTTTTGTGAAACTAGAAATAAAGGTAATGTATGAAGAGAGCTTCATGGGTTTGCTGTGAGGGATTACATGAGTTAATATACATAGTCATGCTGAAGAGTATTTGGCATAGAATAAGTGTTCAGTAAATGTTAACATCATTATATATTTCCAGAAATTCAGGGACAAAGAAACATATGCATAGACTGTCTTGTCACTGATAATACCATATGAAAATAAATTAGCTGATCATCTGTATTCTCTGCATGTTTACAGAGAGTTTCAAATCCTTCATCAAACAGTAGACTGGTGTTGTCTTTATCATAATGTCTGCAAAGTGGGATTATCCATCACAGTGCAACCCACTGAGTGATGGACAACTCTGTTTAGATGCTCTGTTAGATGCTTCACCTTAACTAAACATGGACACACCTGAATCCATTTCTTCCCTCTACCCTTGCCAATTCTCTATTTTTTTCACCCTGGTGGAGTACAGCAATATACCTTCTTACACAAGTTAGAAATCAGTAAGTCACCTTGATTCTTCACATTTCCTTCATGCCCTAGTTAAAAAAAAAAAAAGTTATCAAGGTTTACAGCTTTAAACCATGCCTTTAATCCTTCCTGTCTTCCCCAGCTGTGTTTCTGTTCCACAGGTGCAGCTTTCCTGGCTCTGGGCCTCTTTAATCCACACATACTCTCTGTGCTCCTGCTAGAGCATTCTCCAGAAACAGTCTGACAATGATGCTTCCCTGCTTAAGTCTGTCAGTTCCCTACACCCATGCTCCCATACTCTTCCATGATTCTCAAACATCTTCAGGACAAACATCTGAAGTCCTAAAGCAGTCATACAAAGACTTCCATAATCTGACCCTTTTGACTTTTCCAGCCTCAACACTCATCATTTCCTGCCTCATACTTTTTCATCAATCAAAATGAACTGATCATAATCCTCATGCAAACCCATGCTCTTCTCACTTTTGTGTCTTTGCTACTGTTGTGTCCCTGTTTGTAAAGCACTTTCCCAGTGACCAAAAGCTTTCAGACTTGGTCTAGTCTCAGCTATCATAGGAAGCTTTCTTACCCTAAATGCCTAATTAAGGATCCCTTCTCTATTTTCTCATAAAAACCCCATTCATATCTGTATCATTTCCCTAACTATAATATTAAATTTGCCATACCCTCTGAGGACACAGTCTATAACTAACTTCTCTTTGTATTCATGAGATCAATGGACCACAACCAACATCCGTTTGGAAATAATGTAGAGTACTTTTGGTTGTCATAATGGCTAAGAGGCACTACAGGTTGTAAATGGCCAGGAACAGAGAATCCATACTCTGCATTGTGTGGAACAATCCCAAGAGGAAGAGCTGTTTTGCCAAAATGCCAAATATATCTCCTGTGAGAAATTCTGCATTTGACTATATACATCATGAAGGCATTTTATCTCAAGACTCAAAACAGCTGGGTCTCACCACATATCTGCTAAACCAGATCTTAGGCATGTATGTATTTAAATAGTTTCCCAAGTAACTCTGATATACCTTCCTTTTTTTTCTTTTTCTTTTTAGCAAACAATTTTATTGAGCTATAATTATACATATAGGGCATACATACATACCTGCTCTTTAGAAGTCACTAATATAGCCCCATGATTTTTTCTTTTACCCTGGACAACAGGAAGCTCAGGTTTAATGTCCAAGAAGACTAGTATTTCTATCTTTCTCTTGGAAGATGTATTTATTCCTCATGTCCCATTAGAATTTCTTCTGTAAGTTTCCAGAATATATTTTGAATGTGCTTACAGTATAAATGCTAAATAATAAAAATAATTGCAATGAATTTTATTAGGATGTACACGAGTGAGCATGTACATTGGGCTGCCTCTCAGAGTTTTACTAAGAGAAATGGAGTGACTTCATTCTCTACGCTTCAGGGAGGAAGCGTATGGCTGATGTCCATGGGAGGAGCAAGAGCAGATGACTTAGAATGGCCATGTGGGCGCTTGAATAATCCCCCAGCCTGGCTTACGTAAAAGGCTACAGAAGGGCTCTAGAGCAAGAGTTGGCAAACTTTGGCCATGGGCCAAATCCATCTCACATCCAGTGTTTGCAAGTAAAGTTTTATTGGAACATAGTCACTATGTTCCATGGTGTATTGTCTATGGCTCATAGGTATTGTCTATGGCTCCTTTTGTGCTACTGCAGCAGAGCAAAGTAGTTACAACAACCATATGACATGCAATGCCTAAAATATTTGCTATTTGGCCCTTACAGAAAACATTTGCTGACTTCTGTTCTAAAGCAATGCTTCCAGCAAAAAGCCGACAGAAAATTAAGTGTTCAACGCAGTACTCCTTTTTATTTAACCATGTTAGTGTATCAAAACAAATTATCAGCTGCAATCACCAGAATAAAATTCCAAAATAAAATATAGTTTTGTTTCCAGGAGTGTATTTTAAGCTGCGATTTTCAGCATGGACTGCTAAAAACTTCCTCATGTTGTTTATGAACCACTTTATAGAGCAGCATTTATGAATGAGCAATTGGATCCTAAGCAAAAATGATTTATCTGGCAAAATAGCTTTTTTCTATTTGTCTAATTTGGAGAGTATGCCTATCTCAGATTCTCCCTAATGTTTAGTCATTTTTGTTGCATTTTAGGTATAACTTTATTGTGGTATTACTCACTAACCGTGGGTAATTCACATTAAATTTGCCTGATACTTGATGTTACTATAGCCACTTGTGGATTTGATTTTGTTGTATTTTTGTCAGTGGCACATACTTATAACAGTGCAGGTTGGATAACTTATCTTGCAGCAAACTAATGTACACATTTTCCATTTTACCTAAAAATATTATTTTAATTTCTTTTATGTAAAAATCTAGTGTTGTCACATATGATGGATTCTGAAAATTTCATGCCTATGAACATATTGTCTCCCTTTGAAAAAGTGGCTGGAAATAATTGCACATAATTTTTGCTAATTCTTCTGTCCCAAACGCTACAACAATGCCTGGTATATAGCACCCCCCAAATAAGTACATGCTGAATGATAGCTGAATTAATGAATAATGCATTTCCATTTCATAACTTACACAAATAAGACATGAGGGGAGAAAGCAGCAAAATACTCCTATCCAACCACTGAATTTTCCCCATTCTCTTGTTGGGCTTTATACAGGTTTTTAATGTAACTGTTGTCCATTCAAAATTAACTTGTGGTTGTGGGGGACAAGATGGACCACATTGGCATGAAGATTATTTTCAGTTAAAAAAGCAGTCAAAACCCAGCAGATTCAGGAAAACCTTTTTACCTGCCCCACAACTGCCTGAAAAGAATTTAGCTAGAGGACCTGGTCCAGGAGGAGAGCTATCAGCACAGATGATTACATTATACTATGAACGAGATATGGTAGACAGCATGGAGCTAGCAAGGAAGGCCTGTCTGATCAAACTCCTGTATGTCCCATTATTTCTGAAGGGCCAACAAACATTTGTTTACCAAACATTTACTTTTATATCTTCTTGTGAATTGCATTTCTTCCTTTTGAAGTCACAGATCCCTGCCCAATTCACCTTAGATCAGGAGGACATACATAACTCATTTTGCCTGTCTTTGGAATTTCCATCTGTATGGAATCCTGGTACACACAAAATTTAACTTGATTTTCTTCTGTTAATCTGTCTCATGTCGATTTTATTCTTAGTTCAGCTAGAAGGACCTTGAAGGGGGTAGGAAGTTCTTCCTCCCCTACTTGGTAAAGCACCTCCATTGGGTGACCTTAACGAGTGATGGGCTAGATGGACTTAGAAGCTTGTTTTGTGGTTTTATTAGTATTAAGTCTTAGACATGATATTCTTAAGCAGATGCTTCCATTAGTTTTACTGCTTCTGAGCTCTGATTGTTGCATCTTAGTTATGACTTTGTGGAGAATGCAGATTACTCTTCCTGAACCTGATAAAACTCAATCAACAGACTTCTAATAATGCATAATTTTCTTTGATCGTTAAAGCAAGTATCTCACAAAAGGAGTAAATACAAAAGAAATTCTTAATGTTCTTTGTGAGCTTCCCATTTCTGAGATTTGTATTGTCCAATTTTAAGTTTTAAAAGCTGTAGAATTTTTGGGGCGCCTGGGTGGCTCAGTCGTTTAACGTCTGCCTTCAGGTCGGGTCATGATCCCAGGGTCCTGGGATCGAGCCCCGCATCAGGCTCCCTGCTCAGCAGGAAGCCTGCTTCTCCCTCTCCCACCCCCCCGCTTGTGTTCCCTCTCTCGCTGTGTCTCTCTCTGTCAAATAAATAAATAAAACCTTTAAAAAAAAAGTTGTAGAATTTTCAAATCTCTCTGCTTGCTACCCCCCTACCCCCCCCCCCCCCAGCTCCATTCTTTTGGACACCCTGGTTCTCAACCCAGCTTTTCTGTTTCCTCTCCAAAGGCCTGGCCTTCAATAAGATTGAGTCTTTTTTCTGTTGTGTGTTGTGCATTTCTATTTCTATACTGGGTTTATTTAAATCAGGATAAAGCTAAGTCATTTGAATTTAACTGGGAAACAGTTTTAGGACTTAAAAGATCAACTTTCATTTATATGGAAACTACACTTTTTGTGGAATACCTTATATCTTAATGAGGTGCAAATCACTGTTTATTCTTATCCTTTTGTTAAATCTTTGTGTTTCCCTTAAATTACCTTTGGGGCTATATTTTGGAACATTTTTAAGTGCAAGTAAAATTGTGTTATTATATATTTATTTATTGGGGTTAAGTTTTAAGTCAATCCTCTCAAAGTAATGACTGCAAAGTCTGTGGAACAGCTTAGATACCACTATAAAAATGCATGCAGCTGTCTCTCTCCTTTGCATTCCTAACTCACTGTTCATTCCAATTTCTCTATTACATATTTCTGATTCACTGAATATGAAAACTCATATTGAAGCACATTTAATTAGCTGTGATTTAGTCTATTGATATAATGAGGATGGGTGAAGAAGAGAAAAAAAGAAAAAAAATAATTACTGAAATACAGAATGTTGGCAGAATTGATAACTACTGATGTATATACCAGAAAGAATGTGAATGATGAAGTTCTACTGGACCAAAATAATCCTCCCTTTTTGTTAAGTGAAGAATGGCATCTAGCTGTAAATTATAACACCAGTTGCAGTGGATATTTATTGTGGATTACTCAGTAATGTTGATGCTATCACAGTCTGAGGATCTGAGGCTCTTTGCTTTGAATCTGAATTGAGACAAAATACAAGAAAGATGTGCAGATATGGTAAATCTAGTTGCCCTTCCAGTGGGGGACACTGTAAATTGATTAGACCTACTCTTGTGACTCACCAGCTGTTACCCAGAGGCATGAGGGATAGTTCAATTTACGTAAAGAAGATAAAGTATAGAATGAATTTGATCACAAGGATGCAGTAAGCAGTAACAATCTTAAAAGAAGAAAGAAATATATATTTTTAAATTTTTTAATGTGGACAATTATTTAAGCACTCTGAGCTATTCAATTTATAATTCTCCTTCAAGTTTTTTTTTTTTTTCCCCCTGCTGAGCCTAAGTTATTAACTACTACAATATTCAAGGAGGTACAGTTTGGACCATATAATATCATAGGAATTAAGTAATACTTAAAGGAGAAAGAAGTAAATTAATGATTTTTTAAGTGAATAATGGGCAAGAATGAATCAAAGGCAAACATTTGTTTTACTGAACTGTGTTTTTCCGTGGATTAAATTTTAGGCCATTTTTATTTGTCCACCTTAATTAATGATAGCCTAGCTGGGGCTTAAGAGATTTTAGAATAGTAATTATTATTCAGTAGCCACTCCTCAGAGTAGTAAACTTTCTCAGTAAACTTTTCTTACTATTTGAAGTATGTAATATTTAATATGTACTTCCTTTAAGGAAATGCAAATACTATATAAATTTATCCCCATATATAGGCTAACTTAATGGAACATACATTGAAGAAAGATAGATATATTTTTTAATGTATTTGATATGTTGTATTACTAAAACTACCTGTACTTTAAAATGAAATTTTCTAATATACTATGTTAGAAAATGGCATGTAGCACAGGGATTTTGTAAATACAGGACAGTAGGCCTCCTGGTACTTAAATTTTACCCACAAATGTGAATGAATGAATGAATCAATCAATCAATCAATCAGTCTCTCTCAATCTCTGCACACACATACACATGTATGTACACATAAAAGTGTGTGTATATATATACATATATATGACACCCATCTTTCTGCATTGTGTAGCTCCAACTGCAAAGTATAAGTCAAGATATGGGCAAATAATAAATGGTAGTTCTTAGTTTTTAAGGATAAAACCTAGTTACCCATGAATTGGTTGTATAAAATCATGTAATTTTTAAGGCTGCTGGAACGAGCTTCGTTAAGAAGCTTTTGATATTTGCATAGTATGAACAAGGAAAGTACCATCAAGAAAACCATTTCCCATATAGCAGATCCTAACTGGGTTTTCCTGCTTTCTAACCCCTAAAATGTATACCAAGACCTGACCTGAGTCTCCTTATCAGATAATCTCATGTTATATATTACTACTTTCCTTTTAAGATTTTATATAGAAATGGGGTGATAATAATTTTTCTTAAACTGCCCCACACAATGTTTCTAGCACAATTATTTGGCCTCCATTTCCATTTTTAAGTTTTCTTTAGAGCTCATACTACTGAAGAAGCTAGATAATAACAATGATTCTCATAGATACTTTTTACTGATAAGACATGAAAAATGTTTCTGTGAAAAATGTCACGGTTCTGAAATGGTGTGGTTTCTCAATAATTTGATTTTATGATTTACCTATTGCATTGGTTCACTGCACCCCATTCTAGATGTTAGTTAGGAAGCCAATAGGACAGCAGTGGAGAGCAGCTGGGGTTCACTATGGAGCTTTTCATTCTGTTCCTGACATGCTTGTAAAACTATATGTTAGTAACCCAAAGGAAGTCCTGGTGGCTAGCTTCCCAGAATAGGAATTATTTGTCTACCTTAAGATGAGAGAAAGATCAGAGATTGACCTACACAACCAAATCGACAAATTTCTTATTTTATTTTACCTTTCAGACTTTTAAGATGCATATTCACTATGAGTTCAGTAAAGAAAAAATATCACTATTTGTCCAGGCTGGGGGGGAAGGGGAAGTGAGAGAGAAACGGGCTGCTCCCTGTGAGTTATCATCACCTGTCTGCTTCCTTTTACATCAGTGTCAGTCACAAAATCAGGAGTCATGAGCTTTTCGATTTGCAGAAATGAACTTGTTAGTGAGTAATCTCCTTTCTTCAACTGTGCAGCTATAGAAGAAACCGACCTTCCTTTAGTTTCCATTGTCTCCTATCCAGAGAGGTTACAAACATGTGCATGTATGCCCTAATGTTTATGACTTAAATATTTAAAAATCACAGGCCTCTATTGAAGCCTGGTATGACTCCCCTCTTTGCAGATTTGACTTTTGTAATTGAGACAAAATGGCACATGCCTGTACTAATTTCTATATTAATTTGGCATTGTTTCTGCCCATTGTTGGCTTTATTAAAGGCCCTTCCCCTTGGCAACCTCATCTTTAGTTGCCAAGGGAAGCTGGTGTTCATTGCTGCTCACAGGGTGTGCTGAGCAGCTGCAGGACCAGATGCTCCACTCCTGGATAGTTTGTCTGATTTGAGTCTAGGGACATGGTCAGGCTGCTTACGAAATATTTAATTTACCCAGCTGCCACAGTTTTCAACTTGCTGTCAGTTGTGATGAATTTGTTCCATACTTAATATTTGTATGGAATATTTCAATGTGCAAATACTTCTTCAGATCCGTACATTAGGGGCACCTGGGTGGCTCAGTTGGTTAAGCCTCCGATTCTTAATTTTGGCTCAGGGATGTGACATTGAGCCCCATTATTGCAAGTGTGGAGTCAGCTTAAGATTGTCACCCTTCTCGGGGCGCCTGGGTGGCTCAGTCAGTTGAGTGTCTGCCTCCAGCTCAGGTCACGATCTCAGGGCCCTGCGATCAAGCCCCACGTCGGGCTCCCTGCTCAGCGGGGAGCCCGCTTCTCTCTCTCTCCTCCCCACTCATGCTCTCTGTCACTATTTCTATCTCTCTTTCTCTGTCTCAAATAAATAAATCAAATCTTAAAAAAAAAAAGAAAAAGGATTTTCACCCTTCTCTCCCTCTGCCCCTTCCCCCACCTCTAAAAAAAAAAAAAGTATATGCTTTTCTTTTCTGTTGTTTTGCATTTCATTATTTTCTGCTTCTGAATTAAGTAATTCCCTCTTTCTAACTAATTTTGTTTCATTTCCTAATTTATTAAAAAGAAAACCGAGTGCCTATGTAAGCTATATGTGAACTACAGAAACTATTAAGTTTTTAGCCGAATAGAAGTTCCACTGTATCACAAAAGTTTCACTGTTATGTATTCTACTTTTCAGTGTGTTCCAGACACTTTTCACTTGTTCTGTGATCTCTAGTTATTAAGGAATAAATTAATTTTGCTCATAGTTTTATTCATTTCTAATTGATTGGATTATGGTAACTAATATCACCGATACAAATACAGCTTTTAGAATTTTTCTTTGTGGCAGAGTTCATGTAAAATGATTATTTGTGGGTGTACATGAGCTTTGTGAATAATGTTAAGTTCATAAAATTCATGATTTATTTGATTCCTGTATATCTTTACAGTTTTGGCTTTAGAATTTGTCCAATTCTAAAAGAAGTATATCCCCTATATAAGTCTATTTTTAGAATTTCATCTTGCATTTTCTATATATTTTTAGTTTGCCATTATGCTGTTTAGTACACTGAGGTTTGTGGAATATCCTTTATCTATTTTGCTGATTTTATTTTTAGGTATTCCGTAGGGTATATCTTTAATCTTTATTGCTTTTAATTTCAGATATTTTATATGAATTTGCCTCTTCTAGATTTTTTTATTTGCCCAGTGCCTATTTGCTTATCATTTCCTTCAGTCTTTATTATTTTGTTTCAAAAAGCTTTCTTGTAAAAAACATATTGCTAAGGTTTTGTTCCTTTTCAGACATCTCTGATTTTAATGGGATGATTCATCTCTTTTTTTTAGCGTAAAAATTTATATGCTTTATTTATTTTTCTTTCATCGTACATAATGTTTATTATTTGTCTTTTTTCCCCTATTTTCTGATTTGATGTGTTCATCCAAATTTATTACACTCATACTTTTTTTTTATTCTCCTAAACATTTTTGAGATCTAATAAAAAGTGTACTTCAGGATTAATTATGATGATGACACTGTCTTACATATGCCTGTTTAAAAGTCTTATCATATATCACTTCATTTATCTCATCTTATTTATTTTACCTGAACAAGGCAAATACTATGAGAGAAGTAGATTTAGATAAAACTTCTGTCTAGTGTTAGGGTGACTTCTACGAATCCCCGACAGATGGACATTTCTCCTGCGTAAATTCTATCTCCTGAAGAAGTATTCCTGCTTATTTCATTGTTTGGCTACTCTAACTGTTGCATTGTCTGTTCTTACAAAAGTCCAGAGCTGGGTAGAGATACTGTCTAGGATTTTTCTGGAATCATTGCTCCTTAATCCAACTTTATATCCAAAGAACACTCTTTCTGAAGATGAGGGAGCCATTCCATTTTCAACGTTCTGGCCTTAGTCGTGTTAGGACCATTGTGATCTCAAACTGAATCCTGATATAAAACAATTGAAAACACAAAGAGGGGGGAGCATGGGATAATTTGATCCACTCTTTGTCCAACAGTATACTCTTCATTCGTGGTTAGTTTATTTTTCCATTTTTCCTGTTATTTTAAAACCAGTGTTTCCATCTTCACTATTACAGGCTATATAACCATGGAAAAGTTACAACACCTCACTGAGGCACAGTTTTCTGAAGTTGAATAAGCAAAACCAAATACAAATAAGAAAAATAATAAGAGTACTCTTAAAAATCTCCCAGGGTCGTGTGACAATTAAATGATTGTTAGTCAAGGATTTGGGAAAGTCTTTTTTTTTTATTTTAATAACTAACCCAAGTAAAAAATTTACAATGAAGAATAATACTCTTTTTATATCTTTTAAAATTAAAAAAGGAAAAGTTCAAGGATGTAATTTATGGTGCAGCCCTAGTAAATGTACATATAGAAGTTGTGAATAATAAAGATATCTGGCATATTCTTAAACCCTTAAGTGTCTTGAAACATATATATGGGATATGCAATCAACTATGAACATTAGAAAATATAATAGAAATGCAAACGATTTGTAAGCATGTATTTCTTTAACAATGTAAGCATTTTTTTTCTTTGTCTATGAGCAATTCAATTATTTTGTTTCTGAAATAAATTAAGTAAAGCTTATTGAGTCTGATCAGCTCTTGTTTCCAGGGAATTGCAGTTCAATTTCATTTTTAATTAGAATTGAACATTTTGGATTTCTTAGCACTGGTAAGCAAGACCCAACAATATAATGTATGTACTTAATTTGTATTAAGCTTCTAAAATATAGTGTTGAGAGTGAACAATATGTCTGGTTAATATTTAAACATCTCACAATGTTCTGTTGTAGAAGTTTCCATTTATAAAAGCTGCTATTCTATAACAAATTACTTTCACTTTCAAATAAACCTATCACAACATGAGCAAAACTATTCAATTAAAAGAGAAAGCAAAGTAAAATAATTATTTACTCCTATTTGAGGTTCACAATAGCTTTTAAACATCTAGAAATGCCTAGGAAAGGTAGATATTGGGTAAAAATCATTTTTGCTTAATAGTACTGCTTTAATAAAGTATAAAGTTATATGGGATAGACATTTTTCTATAGGAAACCATTCTCTCATGGAAAAAGAGACTTACTCTGATGAACCTGCATGGAAAGAAGCCATGAACCTTAAAATCAGTTATGCTAATGTTTTCTCCTTTTTCAGTTTTTCATACCTCTGTGTGTGTGTGTGTGTGTGTGTGTGTGTGTGTGTGTGTGTGTGTGTGTTGTGTATTTAGTGGTAGTCTAATGCTGCTCATCACACTGGGGCTAGTTGAGAACTATACACGCTATTTATCTTTCTCCTTCATTTCTGTGCACTCAGGCATTAAACTGGATGTGTTCTTTGCCCAGAGTTTTGTCTTAATACAGTCGTAGGGGCTGGGAGAAGATTGCAGTGGATGCCTCAGTCACCTGGGACATAGTACATTGAAATAATACTTTGACCTAAACTCCTAGGCATCTGCAATGAAAAATATAGCAAGTAGACTTAACAGTGAATATAGTTTTCAAAAGATAATTCAGAGGCAGGATGGACCTTTGCTATCTTACCTACTTAAAAAAATATCTAAAATCTGAATGAAAATGTACATATAGGTAATTTTTTTCATCCAAAGGGCATAGTGATTCTCAAGAAAATCAAAAGCCTTTCTGCATCAGGAAAGTGGAAACTCTGTGACCTCTGATGTGTTTGTGTTATAAAAAGGCCTTGCCAATTTTTGCCAGACAGAATTGTAAAGACAACTCATGATCTATTAACTGCATGGACAAGAGACATATACTCTGCCTGTTGTTTGGCAACTATACATCTTTCTAATTAATGCCATTAGAAAAAATAATATGGAAATTATTTCTATTCTTATTGAATTCTCTGCAAGACCTATGCATCAGATTTGCTCTCTAGGAAAAAAAAAAAAAGCTGCAAATAATCCATGTCCCTGTATATGTAATCCTTTCATGTGCCTGGGAATAAGATCATCCTTCAGCTGTTCATTTCTGGTTACTTGTCCTGTGCCTGACTGAAATCTCAGGTTTTATATAATTAAATAAATTAATTTCAGGAGGGATTGAGAAATTATGTCTCAGTGGAGTAGATTGCCTTTTTTTTTTTTTAATGAGGAAAATCAATAAGAAGGTAACAAAAATAGTGTTTCCTTGATTGGTAAGGTAAATGTAATAATCATTATTATAATTTTAAAAGATATAAAATAACATTTCAAGTAATAGAATTATAAAAATTAAAAGACACTAATGAAGTTTAGGGAAAAATGTATGCCTGGAGGATCTTAGAATTTTTCTTTTCACATTTCCTCTAAGATACAACAAAAAGCAAACAGAGACTGGTAATAAGTGAAAGATAATGGAAGAGTAGATTTAAGTCATATGAATATTTACTTTTGGAAATAAACCTTATGAAATCTCATCATTTTTATGTCAAGAAACATTTTTTCAAGATAATTAGTTTGGGGAATTTTTTTCTTCCTTAAGAGTGTGCTCTATCCCAGAAAAATGCAAAGAAATTACACTCTTTCAATTATCAAACTGGTGCTCCACCTTGTCTTCTTTCTTCTTATCATCAAAACAAAACAACCTCACCCATTATAGAGCATTTCACACTTCTTAACATCTTCAGACAGACCATCTCCTTGGAATCTGCCAATCATTTTGTGTGACTGGCGGGGCAAATGTCATCTCTTTTTACGGATGAGAAAATTGAACTGTATAGCTTTTCAGTGGCAAGCCGCAGCATCCCTTGCCTAATGGCTGGTCCAGTTCAAGACTTCCTCTCATTTCAGTGGTTTTTCATCTGCCATGTTGCTTGCAAGCCAAGCTACAGCAAAACAACTCCATAAATTCAGATGTATTTCTAACAACTTAGAACATTATATGACACTTGCAGGTAGTCCAAGATTTGAAGTTTTTCTATGGTGAAATTTTAAAAGTAATTCAAAATATGCTCTTTAATATTACTCATTTAATTTTTCCTCATATATTCTCTCTATATCCACCCACCTTGGAGAAGGTACATATACCTTGTATATCTATATTTTATCTATCTACATATATATGGTATTTTTTTTTTACCTGATACACCTGTATACATATATATGTAAAAAAAATAAAAACACTATGGAAACTTTACTCTATTTTTTTATGTTCATATGATGACCCATAATACTAAAAATTAAGAAAACATTGAATATCAAATATATATCTAGGTTTCTTTTCTTTCTTTGTGTATAAAATTGGCAGCTCTATTTAGAATTTCTGTTAAAGAACTAATTTTGTAGGCAGTAGAAATAGAAATTTTGAATATTGATTCTTTAACACAGTGACACATTGGAAAATTATTTATGTCAATAAACCTGAACAATAACAAATTTCTGTGATATGTTTAGAGACATATAATTCTTATTTATTATCTATGGTTTCTCCCCATAATGGCTTTAGTTCACTATGTTCTTAGTTAAGTTAGAAACATACATTAAAAATTATTATTTTTTGTTCTTTTTGAACATGATTTATTTGGTAGAGCAACAGCATGCCTACAGATGGAAAAGAAATATATGAAGTTGGTAATATCAGCAATTTATTTACTAATAGCAACTGTATATTTTCCCTCAATATTGACTATAAGTAATATGAGTAAGATGTCAGAAAAAAATTAGGTGTTGTCAATTCATTAATCTCCTTGACAGAGGAAAAGACCCCAGGTCACTGTGTTTCCTATGCCAATCTCAAATCCCTCTCCCTGAAAATAAAATGATTTAGGTTAATACTTGCTCATCCACACTCTATCCTTGTATTCTCAACCTAGAACCTAGAATAATGGACCCATGTAACATAGGTGGATCCATCACTGATAGGAAAGATGGGAAATGTAGAAATAAAATACAGCATTCTCTTCAATATTTTGAAGCTACAGTTGGAAAAATGATACCATAATTTAAATTTTTTAAAGATTAAGCTTCTGCTATATAGCAAACATTATAAGGTTGTAAAATAATATGAATTTTAAAAATTGAAAGAAATTTGCAAATTTACATTTTTTTCATGATTGGAAGTAACATAGTTTAGTGGGAAAAGCACAAGAAAATAAATTTCTCTACTCTGAATATACTGTTAACTATATGGCATGATCTAGTCATACTTATTTCATGATTACTTCATTTGTGAAATGAGAATAATTGTGCAGGGAACAATGAGACATTAATTTAAAGTGAAATAAAAATGTTATACATGAGGATAACTTACAAAGTAGGAAATCTTCCCTCCCTCTTGCCCTTCCTTCCTTCCTGCCTTCCTGAATTGTGTGATAAAAGTTGAGGTTCTTTTTAGAACTTCAACAGCAAGCTTAAATTTTTTCATAACTTCAGGTTTTTTCTTCACAAAAGCAGAAGGTCATTGCTTCTTATTAATCTCACTAAAATTATTTAAATAACTACGGATACATTAAGTAAAGCAATTTGAAATCTAAGTAGAGGTGTTTGGTGAAATCAAAAAAGAATGCTGTGATTATGCCTTGGATATAGTCAGTCTGATTACAGTGAAACTTCCTCACCATAATAGTCTTTTTTTTTTCTTTAACAAAGGAAGGTGAGTTTATTTCTGAAACATAACAAAGCAAAGGGGAATCTTACAAATCTCTTTAATGGTATACTAACAATACAATACATAATTAAAGGGCAAAACAACAAACCTATTAACAAGGAAAACAATATCAAGAAAGAAGAATAACATAAAATTTAAGCCCTGAAGCCAAAATATCTGCTTAAAGAATGATCACATATTATGTGTCCAATATTTTTATTTTTCATCTATGCCAGAGCCATGTAATTTACATGAATAAGAATGTGCTCTGAAATGTTAGGTTCATGGTTTTTTTTAAGTTTATTTTTATTTTTCTGTTACTATGGCCATGAATCCTTAACACATTCTGTTATAATGCATATTAATCCCCCTGAGAGTACTTTGTAAAAATCCAGGTCTTTTTAGCAATCTAAATAAACAGGCATATAATTCATACAGTATTGATTCCAGTGTCCTCTTGGAAAGCAGATCACAGCAAGAGAATCTGATGTGTTTTATAAATTCATCCTTTAGCCAGTCTATTTGTTTTTGTAAAGGATGGATGTATAACTGAAAGGAAAGGTGTGCTTTAGCAGAAAGATTGCCAGACTTGAATTTGGAAAATTCTAGTTTGACCCCTGGAATTACCACTTAGTAGTTCTGACTGTGGATCAGCCTTTTGCCCTTTCTGAATCACAATTCCAACAACTACATAGTGGGAATTGAAATGACATATCAGATATTCTGAATGACAAATCACTTTGGGGACAGTATCTGGCTCATAGTAGATGTGTAATTAGTACTTGATGATTTGGTTTAAAAAAGACTCAGAAGACTTAGATTCTGATCACAATTATTTTCCTGAGCCTTTGGCACCTTATGTGAATGTATGAGTTTGCTAGGGCTGCCATAACAAAATACCACAGACTGGGTAGTTTCAAGAGGAATTTATTTTCTTACAGGTTTAGGGACTGAAAATTGAAGATCAAGGTGTTGACAAGTTTGGTTTATCCTAAGCCTTTCTTCTTGGTTTGCCAATCGCTTCCTTTTTTACTGTGTCCTCATAGCCTTTTCTCTATGTACACACATTTCTGATGTCTATCTCTCTTCTTCCTAAGGACACTAGTCATACTGGATTGGAGTCCATCACTATAACCTCATTTGACCTTAATTACCTCTTTAAAGGCTCTACTTCCAAATACAGTCACATTCTGAGGTACTAAAGGTTAGGACTTAAACTTGTGAATATTAGAGGAACACAATTCAGTCCATAACAGCGGACCTTAATTTTGTTTGTAAAACTAAGGCCCTCTTTTTATATTTGCTCCTGTTTTCCACATGAAGACTCAGAAAGCTTTTCTAGCCATAGAGGCCAGAGAAATGGTTCTAGAGCTCAGCCAATGTTTTGAAGAAGCTAAATAACAGAGAAAATCACAAGCTTCCAACTTCGATTCTTGAAATCGGGTGTAGTTGAGGGATTCCACACATTGTAACCAGTGCAAATAAAAAGAGCAAAGCTGACATTCAATGGGTTCAAAAGGATGAATTGATAACTTAGGAACATCTGTAAATGGATTAAAGTCTAGCTGTGGAATTCACAGTGAAGACACTGGAGAAGTGGATTGTCTAACTCATAACAGCATCCTCCTTTTGGAATAGAAAAAACATTTTGATTAGAACAAAAGTCAAGAAGGGAAGAAGTTAAGTGACAAGAATCAGAACAGGGTCCTTTCCCTTTCATGATTCCTGGCTTTGATCTCCTTTGAATGATTTTTTCCCTGAATGTATGAATACCATGCAGCCACCCACATGCTGCCAGTCTTAAGGCAATGAGAATATAAACCTCTGTTGGACCATTTTTAGGTACCAGACTACTTACTCCCTGCATGAGTAGTTTTCAGGGAGCTTTGAGTTTTGTAAGATCTGCTCAGTAAGATTGCTGTATCCTGCCCATGGATTTGTAGTACCGTTTATTTCAGAGGCAATTATTTGGCAACTGTTAGGACCTAGCTTTATACACTACACACAAGGAGAAATGTATTAATATGGTTCACAACAAGAAATATGGGATCAGTCACCTTGCAGTTAGCCAAAGACATTTTATCTGCAAGACCCTGTCAACAAGACAAACTCACATGTTCAAGTCCCAGTGCATTAGTCTCCACTACTCCTTATCTCTCTTAGATAACAAAACATAAAATGAAATAAAACAAAAATCAAAACAAATTCTATTTTAATTATACATTTTTATAAAAGTTTAAGGAGAAAACACATTTAATTGAGTATGTGTGTGTGTTTTAATTTCAGAAACAAGATGGATTAATACATTCATATTCCAGCAGACATGTATACAAAATGCCGCAAACAAAATGTATTGCATGTTTTCCAGCCAGTGAGTGTGAAATATGGAATAAAATAACATTCATGCAATACATTTGTCCCATATGCATTATGTATTCATTCACTCATTGATACATACACTAACTTATTCATTAACTCAACAATAGAGAAATCATTTGGTGCCAGGTACTATACTAGGCACTGGGGATATAAAATAAAGCTATAGCATTCCTGTCTTCAAGTAGATCACAGTCTAGTGCTACTAAAAGTACCCTTCAAATCCTTATGAATTCCTGGAGATAAAAAAGACAATAAAATTTTACTTTGAGGACTATAATTGTTTCAAATGATGTCTCTTTTGTTGGTGGAGCCATGACCTAGCTTGAAGGGAATTGAGTGACTCTGTGTAAGGAAATGGAAAAGTGTCCCAGGATGACTGTTGACCATTTCTGTTTCTAGCCCAGCACCTATCTCAGGCGTCTCAGGTGTCTTGAGATCTTAGTACCCATGAATACTGAAGCACGGTTCATGTTGGCTCAGCACTTAGTAATCTTTGAGCGAAATAAAAGGGTGGAAGCTGTGTGAGTAGGACCCTGCTGTTTCACGATTTCTGTTTTCATAGAAACATACCCCTATGGCACTTGGTGTAAATCAGGAAATGGTGCCCTTGCGGGATGATACAGCCTAACGCGTCATACAGTATACTGGCCCGTGGCCGTGGCTTGCTGTACATGACCTTATAACAGTTGAGCTCAATACCGTTTGCTTGACTCCTTTTTTATGTCTCCATTCCAATTTCTAACTGGCTCTATTATGTGTCTTAGTTTACACTGTCTTAGTTTACGAAGTAGAAAGCATGACAAAGAACCCCAAACTTATCACATATATACTTGAGAGAGAGAGAAGCAAAGGATAATCAAAGTTCAGTATTAGGAAATCTGAGCCTGACGTTTGCCCTCTCTTTTCATGAATTAGACCCCTAGTATAATCATCACCCTAGGCCCAAGTGATCTGAAGGTATGAAAGGTGCTGGGCGGGGCTGACAACTTTTACCTGTGCTTCAAGGGACAGTCAAAAGCAGACAGCCTAATGACAGCTGGCTTCATCCTTCTTATATTGACTTGCCTTTGAATGCATTTTTAAAGAATATGATCTCACCAGAATAGTACATCCTTTGGAAATTTTACACAACCACTACCTCACCATCTTCAAAATGCAATGCTAACAACGCAGAGGAACATTTTTTTTTTTTAAATCTGATTTAATATAGGCAGTTTCCTCAATTGCCAAATTCAGGGGAAATCCAGCAATAGATAATTTCTAAAATTGGGTCACCAAATTAAGCTACTTATTTAAGAGCTCTAGGGCAGCCAACAAGGGATAGCATCGTGAACCAGATTTGACAACACTGGAGAGGTGTAAACCTCAGGTCCAACCATTGCACGCAGGGGATGAGAAGAGGGGAATAAAATCACATAGAGGGTTATCTCTTCATGGTTGTAGGGAATTAACTCTGGCAAAAGACACCATACTATTAAACTGCATTGCCTCATTGTAAGCTGTCATGTATAGAAAAATATCATGTTATAAATTGATTATAAAAGGATTCACAGTGTATTACCAAACATAATCAGAAGAAACAAAATAAGCAATTGTAGCATTTTATTTTTGATGATAAATTCTAAGTGACTTGGCATCGTAAACTTTCAATAGTCCAATAGTTAATGTACTGGCTTTTTAAAAGAGATTTTTAAAGATAATGTGACTATCCTACTAACACAGGGTCAACAACAACAAAAAATGAATCACCACTTTCCTTTCATGTGTCCATGGCTGACATCTCTCATAGAGCCATTGTCCTCTTTTCACTGACCCTGAACTTGGCCTCAAAATGCTTCCCCCAGGCAGCCACTCATTGCCAGTTAATTGGGGTTAACACTTGAGATGAAAACTATTCATCATTCCACTGGTTAACTGAACTTCCTGAGAGCAGAGCAGGGACTTTGCCCTACTTATCTCCATATGCCAATGCCAGCATATTACCTGCACAAAAGTGACAACATATAGTTGTGAATGATTAAGTACCCCAGGAATCATAAAAATTTTCACTAGCAGGTAATTCTCAAAAAAAGTATGCAAGTGGCCAAAGTTACAAACAAAAATAAATTTAACTTCACTTGTAAATTTAAAAATTGGACAAGTAATTTTTGGCTAGATTGGCAAATATTTCTTAAAAAGTAATATTTAATGCTGGTGATAGAGGAAACAAGTACTCAGATATATGACTGGTAGAAATGTAACTTGTTATAGCTTTTCTGGAGGGAAAATAGTTTATCAAAAATCATAAAAATAACAATACTTTCACCTAGAAATTTTACCTGTGGAAATAATAGTTCATGAAGAAATATATTTGTGCAATGGTTTAGCTATAAGGAAGTTTGTTGAAGTATGATATAAAAAATTCAAAATTTGGAAAACCAACAGTCAAGGACTGGTCAGATAATATTTGATAGCCTTTCTATATATTTTTTTGTTTCAACTTTTTATTTAAATTCTAGTTAACATGTAGTGTAATGTTGGTTTCAGGAGTAGAATTTTGTGATTCATCACTTACATACAACACCCAGTGCTCATCACAGTAAGTGCCCTCCTTAATCTCCATCACCCATCTAGCCCATTGCCCAACCCCCAACCCTCAGTTTGTTCTCTATAGTTGAGTCTCTCATGGTTTGCTTCCTCTTTCTCTGCTTTTTTCTTCCTCATATGTCCATCTGTTTTGTTTCTAAATTCTGCATATGAGTGAAATCGTATGGTATTTGTCTTTCTCTAATTATTTCGCATAATACACTCTAGCTCCATCCACATCGTTGCAAATGGCATGATTTCAGCCTTTCTATATTTTATTATTTATAGCATTCACATATGTAGAGTATACAGCTATTAATATTGTATAAAAGTGTACTTATCAGCATGGACAAATATTTAGTATGTGCTTCTAAGTGAAAAAAATAGATTGCAAAATTTATGGTGTGTGGTCTTATCTTGTTAGTATATGTGTATATGTATCTAAGCTCTAATAGAAGGGTTTAGAAACTCCAACATATTAACATCTGCTATTTCTTGATAGAATAATAAGATAGGATAATAAGAGAGAGAATATTTCTTGATAGAATAACAGGATAATAGGACTGTTGTTATCATTAATTATCATTATTATTTTGTCTGTATCTTTTTTTCTCTATTGATCACAAGTCACTTTAATAAATTTTTAAAAAGCAATTTTTTATATTTAAAAGTTGCTTTCTGGAATTGTTCATATTTTTCTTGATTTATTCTTCTATAGTAAGCAGAACATTCAAAATCATTCCATTGATCATTCTCTTTAAAAGTAGAAATTTCAGCATCTAAATATTAGAAGCCCTCCCTAGGGACTTCAGTGTGAGCTTTTGGAAGGTCAGTCTTAAATCCGGCCCTCTTATTAACATATTCTTTGCTCTTTTTTCCTTTTCTCATTTTTCCCCTCTCCCTAAATTCTTCTCCCTCGGATGAGAAAATCATAACTCAACATATGAGTCAATTGTTCTTTGCTTAGGTTCTAAGGGTTATTTTTTCTGATTAATAATTAAATAGATCTTATTTCATATATTAATTAAATAATACCTACTTGTTCATTACTCAAAAATTGGAAAACACAGAATATTTTTATTTTTTTTACACAGAATATTTTTAAAGGAGTTGAAAAAATGCCATTAATGTAATGTACTTAAATCAATTATTTTTTTTTATTTTTCTGCATATAACTTCTTTTATGTAAAAACCGTATTATATATCCAATCATATGTTTTATTTTTCCAATAGAAGTGCATTCTAGGGCACCTGGGTGGCTCAGTGGGTTGAGCATCTGGCTGTTGATTTCAGCTCAGGTCATGATCTCAGGGTCTTGGGATCGAGCCTGGATCCAGCTTTGCGCTCAGTGGGGAGTCGGCTGGAGATGCTCTCCTTCTCTCTCTGCTCCTCCCCACCACATGCACTCTAAAATAAATAAATTAAATAAATAAATAAATAAATCTTTAAAACAACGAAAAAAGAAGTGCATCCTAAGTATTTCCTCAGAAGTCTCTCTTTTTTTTTAAAGTCGTTGCTGTGGCAAGCCAGCATCTTTCTCGTTTGTCCCTTCATTTAGCAATACTGGTGAATGACTACTCTGGCCTGCTAAGTGCATATGTACATTGGTACAGAAGATAAGCATGATGCTGTCCTCATGGAGGGGCCCAGTTAGGCCCACAACTGCCACCTTGCTTAGTCCACTGTAAAACTTAATAAATAAGATAAGCAGTTCCTGGGAAGTGAAGTATAGGTGTTAACTAGAGTCACACAATGAACAGCAACTGCCTACATTTCATATGATTCCTAGTCTTAGTCTCCATTATTTCCCTCCCCAGTGTCCCCCTACGTGCTTTTCCTCTCTCATGGGAAACACATGGATTACCAAATTATAATTATTGTTTCTCACATTAGGTAAGTCACACTAAGCTCTTTACCCAAAAAATTAACTTACCAAACTCAAACAGAAACAAAATGAAATGTCAAGTTCATCTGCCCCACCATACTTATATAGTTTGCACATCCTGAAGAACAAAGAGGAATCCGCATTAGATACGTCTCAAATGAAGTAATCAGGAACTATTTTCAAAATCTTTAATGACAGAGAGCAGGAACTGACCATTCAGAAGGAGGCCCCTTGGTTCTTTCCATCCCTCAGCTGCTGTATCTGCACGGTATGACTGGAATATCCAGGGCATAGCTCAGTGACTACGGAGGCCCTCAACAGGGTTCAGGACAGTGGCTATTTGCCAAACGGTGTAAAAGTATTTCAACATATTAGCAACTAGTATGACAGGCTTAGCCCTCTAGGAAATAATCTCAAAATGCTGCAGGTGACTTCTGCTTTAAGGGAAGGACATGATAGTGGCCAGAAAAATTCTTCTACAGCAGAATTTTGTCTTCAGTAGATCCTTTGTTAATCTCATGAAAGTGAGACTCTGGATCTACTTAGATAATTAAGAGTGAGAGAGGGAGAAATTCCATGTGCAGACAACTGAAATCAAAGAGACATTATAGGAATGCTGCTACAATAACATTGAGACAGGGGAAAAAAGGAAGAAGCCAGTGGATTAACTGACTAGGCTTGATAATTGGGAAGTCTGAAGTGCCTGCTCATTTTAAAAGAAAAAACCCAGAAAAGACAGTCATCTTATTTTATTTTATTTATTTATTTTTTGGGGTGAGGGGGGAGTCATCTTATTTTGCTGACAGTTATAAAATGGCAGTACTTTCCAATACATATGATCATATTTTTAATAGTTTTCTCTTTTCCTCTTTTAGCTTTCCTTATTGGAAAAGGCTGGATTTGGTGGTGTTCTTCTATATATTGATCCTTGTGATTTACCAAAGACTGCAAATCTTAGCCATGATACCTTCATGGTGTCACTGAACCCAGGAGGAGACCCTTCAACGCCTGGTTATCCAAGTGTGGGTAAGTGTGCTGTTAATCTTTATTATTCTTTTAAGCGTTACAGGTTGTAATTTGTAAGTACATGCTAAATTAATCAAGGGATAAAGTTGAAGAATTCTTACCACTCCATATTCAAAAAATGATTTTCATCTGCCCAAGTTATAGACTATCCCTTTGTTGGAATAAAACTTTTTAAAAGTCTGTAATAGATTTTTGTCTGGATACATTGCAGTATTGTTAGCAAAGAAAAACATATTTTATATGTTATTATTGATTGACTGAAAGATAAATTAATACCAGGCGGAACAAGCACTTCATATAGGTGGAAAACATATACAAATACCTAGAAGGATGAAATACCTGCTGCCTTAGAGTGTCTGTAATTACTTTAAGTACAGAGTCTAAGGGTACACATGGTCTGGTTAGGTGACTTAAGTAGTGGGAAATGATGCTGGAGAAGAATGGCATTAATAGGATCAACTTGTCTGAGTCCCTACGGGAAGGGATCTTACTCACTGGCAGCATAGAAAATGGCCATCTTTGCATCAAACATCCTTCTCTTTCTCAGTAAGTTGTTCATGTTATTGGGGGGCCATGTGGCAGAGAGAAGACAACTGAATTTGGCGGGTGCTCCCTGCATCATTGAATTTCTGTCCAACGTATCATTGACAAGTAGTCCATTAATATAGTCTTGGCTGGGGAAGAAGCTCTGTGAACCTTCTTCCAGGGTGACAGTAACCCATTGACCATGTCAATAATTAAACTAACAAAAAAAAAAAATCACGTAATTATTCATGTGTTCTGCCAAAATTTTTCCGTTTTCTACAAAATGTCACAAAAGACTTTCTAATTATTTTGTTCAAGTCCACTTGTCCTCTCTCTATGTATATTAACTTTACTGATTAATCAATAACTCTCCAACAAAAAAGTAAATTCAATCAAATATGCGTTATAATTTATAAATTTTGTTAGGTCTACTGATTACTGCTTTGTCCTCTAAAGTACACTTTTAACAATCCATTTAAGAATTTTCCTTGAGACCTTATTGGTATGTATTTCTACAGTCTATTGTCTCATTATTAGAATTTTGAAATTAAAATTAGGAAGTGTCCATCTACATCACCAAAAATGTCAGTCCACCTCTCTCATTTGCAAATGCTCTAACTTCCCTGGGTTATAACACCTCTGCTTTCAAGAGTCTGCATCTGACAGCTAACTTTTTTTGTGACAAATCAATGGGCTACAACACTATCAAAAAGCTACTTTATGAATACTCTAAATTGGTAAATTGACCAGTTGGCAAAATTTGCTCTTAACATTTTTTTTTGGCTCAGATCATTTCATAATTGTAGAATTCCATAATATCTAATCCTATCCAATCTGAAACAGTCCTTCAGTTTCTCTTTTATTACCTTGACCCTTTGAAAAATACTCGAAGTCTATTTTGTAGAATATCTCAATCAAGCTTATCCAATATTTTCTAATGATTAGGTTGTGGTTATAAATTTTTGGCAGAAATACTGCAGAAGAGATGGTATGCTCTTCTCAATGCATTATATGAAGAGGTACATGTTGCACGTACAGGTGTAAGTTGTATCTCATGAGGCTAAGTTGTATCTCTTGGTTATGGTGGTGGCTGCCAATTTTCTCTACCGGATAAGTACTCTTTTTTCCCATATGTAATTAATGGATATCTTATGGGAAGATACAAGATATAATAATGAGGCTACCTAAATATCCTTTTTTATTTTACTTTTCCTCATAAATAAGAGCATTCATCAATGATTCTTTTTTGTTACAATTATTTCTATGGTTATTTGCCAAATCATGATTTTCTATTTCCATCATCCCTTTGTAATCCTGCTTAAAAAAACACTTTTATAATATGAGTAGTCATCCGTGCTGCCTACATTCCTTAACAGCCATGAAAAGACTAACCATTTTGAGCAAAATTATAAGTCAAAATTCTTAGACTCAATTACAAAAATATCAGTGTAATAAATAACATTATTTACTATATTACTAAAGTACTTACAGAGGAGTCACATGAAAATTTCCTTTACAAATATCATGCCAGTGTATTTGTATCATGCCAGTGGCGTGTGCACACGCGTGTGTGTGTGTAGTGTGGTGTGGTGAGAGGATCTCTTTTTCACATATTAATCTCTATAAAATACACAGAAAAGGAAAAGATTGAATACATTGTATTTCTCTTTTTGCCCTATTTGCTAAGAAGCTCTGATTAACTGTAGTGACTTATACCACTGGCTTCTGATTCATTTATCCCTTTCTCTTGCAATTATCTTAAGATCTCTGTGTCTTACAGTTTTATTCACATTTAAAAACAAATAACACAGCCCTCCTCAATTTTGTGGGTAGGGAAGGAGGAGGAGAAGGCAGGTTGTGAATTGTAAATAAAAACTACAAATAATAATTTATTCAAAGTGAATAACAGCATCTGACTTAATGTTCTACAATATTGTCAGGTAAATGATTATTAGAGGAATTAATATAAAACTACCTCTTTTTCCAATTTTAGGAGCTCTGTCCTATTAATTAATCTAAGAATAATGAAGTCCTAAAGAAGGGTATAGAATAATACAAATCCAAGTAGGTGGTTTTATTTGTTTGTTTTTAATATATACATCATAAACAGAATAGCATAATGAACTTTCCATATGCCTCACCTTGCTTCGTCAACATCTACATTCTACTATTTTTATGTGGTCTGTATCTCTCCTCACACCGCATAGCACCACTTCTTATTTTTACAGAAAAAAATCACATAAATTGAAATATACACAACTTAACTGGCAAAAGGATTTACCCATGTAACTTCCATGCCTATTTAGCTATAGTACGTTTTTATCACCTCAGAAAGTTCAGAGTCATTCCCCATCACCAGCCCTTGCTAAGCACCAGTGTCACTTTTATCATGGAGTATATATTATGTTATGTGCAGGTTCTTTTGCTTAGATGTCTTTGATATTTATTTGTGGTTCCATGTAACAGTTTATTGTTGGGAAGCCTACCACAATTTTTGTATTGACTCAAGTAGGTGTTTTTTTAATAAGAATGCCAAGGCACTGTTCCACAACATATGATCCAAATGGGTTATTCAGATAAGACACAGGAACTTCCTATAAGATAGTTCTGCTCTATGGACTCCGAGAAACAAACTGAGGGTTTTAGAGGGGGTGGGGGGGATGGATTAGCCCAGTGATGGGTATTAAGGATGGAGCACTGGATGTTATACAAAAACAATGAATCGTGGATCACTACATCAAAAACTAACGATGTATTGTATGGTGACTAACAAAACATAATAAAATTAAATTAAAAAAAACTTGCAGAACTATACACTAAAAAAAAAAGATAGTTCTGTTCAGTAAGTCTCACTGCATATCCAAAAAGTTCTTAATTATTGTACAATCACAGCAAAGAATAAAAAAAAGTTTTTAAAAAACCTTTTCTCCTATATCACAGAAAATAATGTCTTCTCATTCTTTTAATAAAAACAAGCCTTTAGGTTAGCTTGGCATATTAATCACTCTGAGCCTTATTTTATTTACCTTAAAAAGAATTATACTAATGTAATATATATGTTGATATATAGATGATATAGATGTAGATACAGATCTTACAAGATTGTTCGTTAGGAAATACATTATCTCAAACTTTGCCCCAAACTTAAACAGGAATTCTGAGGGAGGGGCCCAACCATCTGTATTCTAACAAACTCTCTAGGTGATTCTGATGCAAATGAATTTTGAGACCTACTGAGCTAGAGAACTTTATGCTTCATTTCCAAATCATAGTTGGGCCACTAGGACTACTGACCTAAACTTTGTGACCTCATGTTACCCTTCTTTCAACATCTTATATTGCTGCCTTTTATTTTCCCTGCCTCCATGTCAGTCAGGACTGAGGAATATTTGTGTTCTGGATCCTGGACCCAATTTTTGTACTCCATTAGCTCTCAGTAAATACTGATGGAGTGAATAACTTGTTCCTTTAATATGACTACTTGTCTGTGATGATTCTGACTCTGGGCTATACCCTGACTTTAATTAACCTAATTAAAACTAAAAAAAAAAAAAAAGTGTGTATAAGCATGTACCTCTGATGGGTCTGTTTACAAAATACATGGTTTTTCTCCGTAAATGCTTCTGTCAATTCTTTCATACCTATTCTACCACTCAGAACAGCAGAAAATCTGCTTAAGATATTAGGATATTAAAAGTCTAATCTATTCTCTTAATTCCTTTGATAATTTATCAAATATGTCAAAGATTAAGTGTCCAAAATATCAGATTCATCATAACTACTTCCACCAACTTGCTACAAGTATTTCAAACATTAAACTATGATCTAAGCAAACTTCATTCACTAGAACCATCTAATTTTAGAATTCTAAGAGAGACTTTATGGTTCATATAAGATTCAGATAGTTTTGAGGCACAAACACTTGATCATGTTAGCTAGGGGCTCATATAACTGCGGCATATGAGCTGACATTTACAGTAACTGGTCATAATTATAACACCAGTGATCAGTTATAATCAAATATATGCTTAGCTTAAAATAATTAATTGGGAGGCCCCTGGGTGGCTCAGTCGTTAAGCATCTGCCTTCGGCTCAGGTCATGATCCCAGGGTCCTGGGATCGAGCCCCACACTGGGCTCCCTGCTCAGTGGGGAGCCTGCTTCTCCCTCTCCCTCTGCCTGCTGCTCTGCCTACTTGTGCTCTCTCTCTATCTCTCTGTCAAATAAATAAATAAAATCTTAAAAATAAATAAATAAATAAAATAATTGATTTTGTTCAAAACAAAGAGGGAATCAGAAAGCTATGGATGAGAATAAAAATAGGGACGTAAGAAATGGACACCTTTAAGGAGTATGTGATTTAGTCTATGTTGAAAAATGGAAAAGAAAATCCTTCCCCAATTTGTAAGCTTCTGATTGTCGGACAACCAGACTAGAAATAGTATTAGTGGTTAGAAATCCTTTTCTTTCCATATTTTTTTAATAATTTATCTTCTGAAACCTCTGCTGGCTCTAGAGTTTATTTTAATTTTAGTACCATCTCCAGATGACTGTCTGTCTAATCTATGGACAACTAGTTAATTGAAATCCAAATTTTCTTTTATCTTGCCTTAGGCTTAATTCTCCTTATACCCCATTTACTGAAATCCATCCAGATTTAAAGTTTTGTTTGTATGTCCCCCTCTCTATTTGTTACAATCATGTTTTCTCCCCCATTTTTTCTTTGTTTTAAATTCTGGAGAAGAAAGTTGTTTCAGTGGTTTTACTCTAGTGACATGTATCAAACGACACAATTTATTTTAATATTCCCAGTGTTACAATTCAGTGGATCTGTGTGCTGTTTGCCCACTGTCTGTTCAACATCACCTCTGCCAACTCAAACCACTCAAAGAATAAAGAATATCACTGTAATTTGTGACAAGTCTTCTCCAGGTGTTCTTGGTCCAGTTACCTGGACAAATGTCTAAAGACTGACTTGAGTTGGCACTAAATCAACTGAGACAGTGTTGAACTATTCCCCCTGACTAGAATAGCAGGAAATATAAATACGTGCCTAGTTGTCAAAGTGTTAGAGATTCACAGCATGAAATGCCTTGTCACTTTGTTGGGAAAAAATAAAGTGTCTGTATTTTTATTATTTTACTCTAACTGGTGGTTCTTGTATGTGTCCTGAAGGCTTCAGATTTACATTAAATATTGTCCAAATTGGTCCTAAGAACCATTTAAAGAGTGGCTCCCTGTTAAGCTGATTTTTTTTTCTGTAAGTTTAATTTGCAACATCTTGAAAAGATAGATTGTTTAAATTCAAACTGTTCCTTTCAAAAATCTAAATTTTGTTTTGAAAAATAATTTTAGTTACATAAGTTTTTTGGGTCCAAAACAGGGAAATTTATAATTGATTGCTGAAATGTCTAAGATTACAGCCCTTTAGAGAATATTTTTGAATGATTATTGTTCATAGACGATATGTATTCCACATGGTTTATTAGTCCGTCAGAATGTTCTTATTATTGTACTCAGAACTCTATTTTAAACGAAACACATACTCTATCAGTGGAGACAAGCAGTTTGTTTCAGAATCGAAGTTTCCACAAAAATCTATGGGGACTGCTTGAAAAAATGATTTATCAGTAAATTTCCATCACAATGAAGATAACAACGTAGTTGAAACAACAGAAAAATTAGTTTTACAATTTTATAGTACTTTGTGGGATTTATCTTATTAGATCTTTCAACAGGACAGCTTTTACTGTCCCTACTGTCTAGATAAGTAAACTGATCCTTAAAGAAACTGAGCTTTAATCAAAGTACCAGCACTTAAATCCCAAGTTGCCAACTTCTAACCTAACGGGGGTTCCACTAATATTATCTTGCATCAACCATAAAATTTAGGTAAATTAGATTTATGAAAATAAGAATTGCATTTGGTGTGACATCAAATGATTAAGTTTAATGCTAAAGAACACTTGGCTTTAATTGTTTGTTTTCTCCCTACTTTTAACACATGCTTAAGTGTAATGTTAAAAATGAAATATAAAATATAATGGTAAAATTATAAAGCTTGCCTGCAGGTTTAGACTGTATCAATATGACATCAGAACAAATTTGGATTGAATCATATGCAATTGCCAATATTCTTCCAGAGTATTTTGTTCTACTCTTATCTACAAAAATACAAGAATTATAAAAGAAATTATTTTAAAAGAAATAAATTGAACAACTAACTAAAGTATTTGAGATAAAACAGTAATGACAATGGACCTTGTTTTATTTTTCAACCACAAGATTATATAGATTATTTTAGTGGAATATATTCAAAACCTGTCATTTCCCCAACTTTATTAACCTTTTTACTTAATAGCTTTAAACCATGTAAAATACAGTCATCTGATTATCTTTCTCAAAGATACAAATTGTTGTTCTAATCATGGGTACAACTTACTTTTTCAAGGTACTAGACAGTAGCTGAGCAGAATATATCAGCTGAAGTTGCATAAAAGAGCAGGAATATGCCTGAGAAATAATAAATCATGCTGTACAACACAATTTTTTTTAAAGATTTATTTACTGGGGCACCTGGGTGGCACAGTACTTAAGTGTCTGACTCTTGGTTTTGGCTCAGGTCCTGATCTTAGAGTGGTGAGATGGAGCCCAGCTCTCCCTGCTCAGTGGGGAGTCTGTTTAAGATTCTCTCTCCCTCTCCCTCTGCTCTCCCCAAATAAATGAATAGATCTTTAAAAAAAATAAGATTTATTTATTTATTTGAGAGAGAGAGTGTGAGCAGGAGCCAGGGGAGGAGCAGAAGTAGAAGGAGGGAGAGAGAATCCTCTCCCCACTGTGTGCAAAGCCCCACGCAGGGCTCCATCCCAGGACCTTGAGAACATGACCTGAGCCAAAGTTGGACACTTAATGGACTGAGCCACCCAGGTGCCCCCACAACACAATTAATTTTGCTTTTCCCAGACAGCTTTCATACTTTTTTATCTGCTGTGGTAAGGCCCTATAAACTACAGTAGCAGGAGGTCTTACTATTGACAAACTTAAGCTATCTTAGAGAAAATATCATTAATAGAACTAATGTCAGACATAAACTTAAAAAAATCACTGTAGTCTGTTTTTACATTCACTATCAACTGATAAAGGCAATATAAAAATAAGAGCAATGTTTTTATTTCTAAACTATTGATTATGAAATGTGAATTTTCAACATGTGGCAAATTAACATGGTGGAAGTATCAGACAGGATTCTCATAGCCTTATATATTAAGACTCAGTATTTTAAGGTGATTTCCAAATCAGCAATTATAGTCAACTCAAATGTATTCTTTGTTGATGTCTTTTAGAAAATAGGGCATGATTTTCTGTTCATTTTTTCTTTTCTAGTTAGTGGCAGAAAATAATCCATATTATGCTAAAGCAACTTGAAAATTAATAGTTATATAGGGGCTACAGTAAAACGTTCTATATCCATGTTAAATGTGACACTCTTGCTTAATAATCTAAATAGGTCAAGGTAATTACGGCTTTCATTAACTCCTTTTTATTTTTTTTCCATTTTTCAGCTTTATATTGAGGTATACTTGACAAAAGTTCAGTATATTTGAGGTGTACAGTATGATGAGTCAATACGTACAAATTGCGAAGGATCCCCACATTGCTCACCTAACATATTTATTTATCTTCTTTTTATTTTTTCTTGAGAACACTTAACTTTTACTCTCATAGCAAATTTGAACTATATAATACAATATCAGCAACTATAGTCACTATGTTTTACATTAGATCTTCAGCCATTATTCTTCTTATAATTGAAAGTTTATACACTTTTGCTAGACTCTCCCTATTTCTCCTACTTCCCAGACCCGGGAATCACCATTCTACTTTGTTTCTATAAGTCTGTAAGTTCAACTTTTCTTTATTTATCCTTTCTCTTCCTCCTCCTCCTCCCCCCTCCTTCTCCTTCTCCATCTTCTTCTTCTTTTTCTTCTTCTTCTAGATTCTGCATATAAATGATACCATGCAGTATTTGTCTTTCCTCATCTGGCTTATTTCATTTAGTGTAATGCCCTCCAGGTTCATCTAAGTTTTTGCAAATGGCAGGATTTCCTTATTTTTTGGTTGTGTGTGTATACCACAATTTCTTTGTTCTTTGTTCATTCCTCTGTTGACTGGCACATAGGTGGTTTTCATACTTTGGTTATTGTGATTAATGCTGCAATAAACATAGGAATATAGATATCTTTTTGAGATAGTGTTTCCATTGCCTTTCAATACATACACAGAAGTCTTGGTCATATGGTAATTATATTTTTCTTTTGTTGAGGAACCTCCATACTGTTTTCCATACTGGCTGTACCAGTTTACATTCCATTCCCACCAACAATGGACAAGGGTTTCCTTCACATCCTACCAGCATTTTTGTCTTTTACTTTTTGATAATAGACATCCTAACAGGTATAAGGTGGTATCTCATTCTGGTTTTGATATGCATTTCCTGGATGATTAGTGATGTTGAACACCTTTTCATGTACCTACTGGACATTTGTGTATGGGCTTTAGAAAAATGTCTATTCAGGTCCTTTACTCACTCACTTTTCAATTGGACCCTTCCCTTCTTCCCTTCCCTTCTTTCTTTTTTTTCTTTCATGAATTATGAGTTCCTTGTATATGTTGGATACTAACCCCTATCTGATAAGTGATTTGCAAATATATTTTCCCATTCCATAGGTTGCCTTCTTATTTTGTTGATTGTTTTATTTGCTGTGCAGAGCTTTTTAGTTTGATGTAATTCTACTTGTTTATTTTTGCTTTTTTTTTTTTTTTTGCCTTGCTTTTGGTGCCAAATCTAAAATATCATTGCTGATACCAATGTAAGGGCTTACCACCTATATTTTCTTCTGGGAGTTGTAATTTCTTGTCTTATGTTCAAATCTTGAATCCACTTTAAGTTTATGTTTGTGAATGGTGTGAGATTGGGGTCCAGTTTCATTCTTTTTCATGTAGCTATCCAGTTTTCCCAACACCATTTATTAAAGAGACTATCCATTCCCCATTGTATATACTTGGCTCCTTTGTCCATAATTAATTATCCATGTGTGCATCAGTTTATTTATGGGCTCATCTGCTTTTGCCAACACCATACTGTTTTGATTACTATAGCTCTGTAATATAGTTTCAAATTGGAAAGCATGCTGCCTCCACCTTTGTTCTTCTTTTTAAGATTGCTTTGACTATTTGGGATGTCTTATGGTTCCATAAAAAGTTTAGGATTGTTTATTCTATTTCTGTGAAAAATGCCATTAATATTTTTATAGGGATTATATCAATCTATATATCTGTTTTGGTATGGAAATTTTAACAATATTAATTCCTCTAATCCAAGAATATGGGATATCTTCAAATTTATTTACATTTTTTTTTCAATTTTTTTCAAGTCAAGGTCTTATGGTTTTCAGCATACATAACATTCACCTTGTTGGTTAAATTTATTCCTAAATAATTTATTCTTTTTTTAAGGTTTTTATTTATTTATTTGACAGAGACATAGCGACAGAGGGAACACAAGCAGGGGGACTGGGGGAGGGAGAAGTAGGCTTCCCACAGAGCAGGGAGCCCGATGTGGGGCTTGATCCCGGGACCCTGGGATCATGACCTGAGCCAAAGGCAGATGCTTAACGACTGAACCACCCATGCACCCCTAAATAATTTATTCTTTTTGATGCTATTGTATATGGAATTATTTTCTTAATTTCTCTTTCCAGTAGTTCATTGTTAGTGTACAGAAACATAACTGATTTTTGTATATTAATTTTGTATTCTGCCACATTACTAAATTTGTTTATGCTAACAGATTTTTGGTGGAGCCTTTAGTGTATTGTCATCTTTCATCACTTCTTCCTTTCTGACTTGGATTTTTGTCTTTCTTTCCTAATTGCTCTGGCCAGGATTTTAGTACAGTGTGGAATAAAAGTGGTGATCTTGTTCCTGATCTTAGAGGAAAAGCTTTCAGTTTCAGCTTTTCACTGTTGAGAATATTAGCTGTGGGCTTGTCACACATGGTCGTTATTATTTTGAGGTACTTTCCCTCCGTACTCACTTTGTTGAAAGTTTTCATCATAAATGGATGTTTCATTTTGTCAAATGCCTTCCTTATATCTATTGAGATCATGTGATTGTTATTCTTCATTCTGTAATGTGGTATATTACACTGATTTACATATGTTGAACATCCTTGTATCCCATAATTGAATCCCATTTTATCATGATGTATAATCCATTTAATGTACTGCTGAATTCTGTTAGCTACTATTTTGTTGAGGATTTTTGCACCTATGTTCATTAGGGATATTGGCCTGTGATTTTCTTCTTCTTTTTTTTTTTTCTTTTTTTTTTTGGTGATGTCCCTGTCTGACTTTGATATCAGTTTCATGCTGACTTTATAAAATGACTTTGAAAGTATTCCCTCCTCTTCTATGTTTTGGAAGATTTTAAGAAGGGTTGCTATTAGCTCTTCTTTAAATATTTGGTAGAATTCACCAGTGAAGCCAATTGGACTTTTCTTTTTTGGGAGGTTTTTTTATTTAAAATCCTTACTAGTAATTTGTCAGTTTATATTTTCTATTTCTTCATGATTCATTTTGGTAGGTCATATTTTTCTGGAAATTTATCCATTCCTTCTACATAGTCCACTTTGTTGACATAAAATTATGCATAGCAGTCTCTTAGTTCCTCCAGCAATCTCTTTTTAAAATTAGTAGTAGCCAATAATACTAAATTTCTTTAACAATATTTGTTTCCTAAATATTTTTTAATCATTTACTGAATTTTAATCAATTACTTTACTTTATGTGCCTATAAAAATGCTAAACTGTTTTTATATATATGGCATTTGATTTTTGTGTATTTTTCTCCTTCTGCAAAACCAGACATAGTAAAGATGTTTAGTTTCTTTACAGCTTCACTGCAAATTCATTATAAAGTAAATCTAAACTTTAAGTGGAAATATAGCTAAATAGACCAAGATTTGAAACTACCTATTTGTCAATCTTTTTTTAAGTTTTGTTTGTTTTTTCTTTTTTTGAGAGAGAGAATGCATGGTGGAGAGGGGTAAAGGGAGAGGGAGAGAGAGGATCTCAAGCAGACTCCCTCCTGAGGGAGGAACCTGATGTGGGGCTCCATCTCAGGATCCTGAGATCATGACCTGAGCCAAAATCAAGAGTCCGACACGTAACCAACTGAGCCACCAGGCACCCATATTTGTCAATTTTCATATGTAAATAGCAAAGTGCAGTAACTGAGGTGTGAGATCTTGTTACATAAGATTATATATGCTGCAATAGGGAAACTGTGGATGCAATAGAAGAATATAGATGAGATCTTGCTGATTTTCCTAAAAGCAGTTATATTATTACATATAAATTTATTTTCTTAGTTTATTTTTGTTATTTTTAAATTTTGATATAATTTAAGATTAAATACAGATTGGTAGAGTAGTACAAAGAATTTTGGTTCTGTGTGTGGGGGGGGGGGCGTGCATGCACACAGTTCTTCTCTTTGAACCAAAGGTATGCAGTAAAAATACTGTGATCAGAAATTTCTTGGGTTAGTTCTTCATCCTCACCCTCTCTTTAGTGTGGTTGTTATTTATTCAAAATGTGTTTAGATTTATTTGTTTCTATTTATATTTCACTTTAAATGTTTATTCCCTGTCTTTAATGACTTCTTTTAGTACAAAATATAACATGGTTCCAAAAGTCAAAATTATACAAACATGAGTACTCAGAGTAGTGTCACTCTCTTCCGCTCATAGGATGAAATTCTTCCATTTCCCTTTACTCACTCCCTAATGGTCTTTCCTGTATTTCTTTTTGTAGAAAATAAGCAGATAAATGTATATTCTCTTATCCTCCCTTCAATTTTACATAAAATGTAGCATACCTTAATACTTATTTGTATTTTTTTTTCCATTGAGCAATTCTAAAAACCTCTCCCTATCAGTTCCTAAAGATTGCCATTAGCTGGGTTCTCCAGGAGCAGGTACTGAGAGAAAGTCTAGTTGGCAGGATTTTTATTAGAGATTAATGCTTATGGGAAAAAGAGAGCACAGGCAGGATTGGGCAGGGGTAGAAGTGGAACTACAGAACAGTCCAAACACCCATGAGTATATGGTCTGTCAGAATTGTTCATGAGTGGACTGAATGATCAGGCCTTTATGCCTCTTCTGAAGCCAGTCTTTGGATGTGTGCCTCTCCAAGGAGGGCATGCCACTGGGTGAAATGATTCTCCATGACTAAGGCAAACTCGGCTCAGCTTAACAGCTGGTGGCTCTCTGCTGAGAGCGCTGAGAACATCAGCTTTAAAAGTACCCTCCTTGACAGAGTGGCATATTAAGACATGACATCACTATGTCAACTACAGAAATTTGGCTTTCGCTCCATTCTTGGTCATGAGGTACAAGGTCTAAATCTGTGCTGTCTAATATGGTAGTCACTAACCATATGTGGCTATTTAATTTTAAATTCAATTAATTAAAACTAAATAAAATTAAAATTCGGTCATAGGGACCACATTTCAAGTGCTCAGTAGCCACATGTGGCTATTATAAAGCATTTCTGTGATTAAGAAAACGTCTATTGGATGAATAAATGCCTAAAGCAGTGTGATTTTATACAAAATTTGGTGATAACTACTGTTTTAGATCATCCACGAGACTTCTTCTGTGTATAATCTTAGAGAATCAAAGATTGTTTGTCTTTTTTTACCACTTGAATTATTTAAAATCTATTTACAAAGCAGACTGTAAGAACCACATGTTGGGTATGCTCCATGAATTATTTTATGGTTTAGTATTGAACCAAAACATAGTTGAGCGCTCCTAAAGTAAACATTTTCCATTTCCAATATTCTCTGAAGAGTTTTTGAATTTTAAGTATGTAAAAATAAATCTTGTAATGCTACTTTAAAGTGTTATTGCATTTGCTTCGAACTGAGGCATTGTAAATTTTAGTCCCATACAATTTCATTTGAGAGATACATCCTGGATGAAAAAATATGTTCTACTTTTGTTTTGCTTATCAACAGCCACTCAGTTCTAAATTTTTCAGTGAGAATTGAAAAATTAAGTCTGGGGGATATTATGGGGTTTTTTTGCAAGATAACCATCTCAGTGTTAGAGTTTTGAGGAATATAAAGGAGAACTGCTTTTGTAATAAGTTGAAAGCCAAACTCTGGTACATCTTTTGCATTAAAAATTAACTCTGTTTGGTGGAAACAGGTCAGATAATTAACTTTCTTTCCTTGATTCCTGAATAACATGAAGTGATACTACCTATATATTCACAAAAATTGTGACTTACATGCATATACCCCATATGATTATTGAATACCCTCATTGCCTTCTACTGGGCACAGAATCTCTTGAAAGCCTTTCTTTTCTACTTTTCCTTCTCATTAATTCCTCAGGCTTTTGACTTGATAACATTTACAGAAGTATATTCAGTACATTTATTAAGGAAATGGAGGGTTAAACTAAGCAACACAGATTTCTTTACTACAGACCTTTAAAACCTATTATCGTGATGTGTTTTCCAAAACTCCAAAAGCACTGTAGTCTGGGAGGTTTCCCAAATTTATTTGACTATGGAGTTCATTTTCAGAGGAGCATCTGGAAGAACTATTTTTTAGTCAAACGTACTGTGGGATTGCTGGCCTGTAGCACCTGCCCCATCCCCTTTCTGCTGCAAATCCTTCCCTAGTTTTATGCCCCTACACAGAGATGTATGGTTTGTACCTCAGCTTTTGCACATTTTGTAGCTTGAGATACGATGTAAAAAGTAATACAGAAAGTTGAAAGGGCAAGGCTGATTAGGTCACGTGGTGACAGCAAGGTTAACACCTGCTTATGAGTCAGCAGGAAACAAAACACCCGGCAACAAAAAAAATAATCTGGTTGATTGTTTAACAATTAAAGTTGTAATTAGATTTATAATTGAATTTTTGGTGTAGTCTCGAGTCTGGAAAATCAGTGTATCCCAGCTAATCTTTTACTCAGCATGATCTGTTCCAGTTCATTGCTGACCATGTTCAAAAATCTGTTTTTTAAAACACAAATCTGAACAAAATTCTTAAACAGCTTTCTTTAACCAGTCAGTCCCTCAGGTGATTTTTCTTATTTCAGCAATAGAATAGAAAATGCATTTTTATCCTGAGAAAAATAGATAGATAAAGTGACAGTTCTTAAGATAATACAGATATACACATTTTTTAAGCAATAGGCCAAAAAGATAATGTGCTTTAGGCAATTATTTCTAGAATACATCTTATTGAAATTTTCACTTGCTCCACAAACATACTTAAGTTATTGCTGTGATATCGCTCTGAAAATCTCAGTCATTCCAATATTTCAAGGAAGCTTTGGAATCCATGATGAATATTAAACTGAGTAGTCACAGGCCAGATTACTGTTCAGTAACCTCAATCAGGGTTTTGTCTGCTGTTCCTGGGATGGCTTCTGGCATACTAGAGAAAATGGGACAAAACCAAGGAACTTTTTTTAGACTTAATAGGGTAACTATGCAATATACAGACCAACCAGAACACTTGAGAATAAAAGGGGTTGCCATGAACAGCTACTTAAAATAACAGGTATTTACTGGATGATATGGTGACACTATTTAGATTAGAACTAAGATTTCCTAATAGATCTGACCGTGGAATCCAGGTGATTTTCAGTCAAGGGGTGTTAGGAGCTAAATTTCCCTCCCCCAAACAAATTCGTATGTTGAAGTACTAACTCCCTGTATCTCAGACTGTATTTGGAGACAGGGTTTTTAAAGAGGCAATTAAGTTAAAATGAGAGCATTGAGATGGACCCCTTTCCAATATGACTGATGTCTTTCTAAGAAGAGGAGAGTGGGACAGACACAGAGAATGGACGGCCATCTACCAGCCAAGGTGTGAGGCCTCAGAAGAAACTAACCCCACAGACACCTTGATCTCGAACTTCCAGCCTCCAGCACTGTGAGAAAACAAATTTCTGTTGTTGAAGCCAACCAATTGATGGTATTTTTTATAGCAGCCCTAGCAAACTAATACAATTGGAAGATACAGAAACAGCTTCTTTGACATTATCATAAAAAGTACAAAGGAAAGTGATACACCTTTAGCATGCCTCTATTTTCACAGTCCTCAAGAAGAAAAATAGAAAGTGCTGAGTGCAGCAACTATTATGGTCGTTTCCTGGCCTCTGTTCCAGATTAGGTCTAAGTAACTCTTTTTGGCTTCTGACTTGATGGTGGTATCACTTGGACAATCCAGTATTAACCAGGCCCTAGCACCCTACCTCTGGCATCAGCTCTGATGAAAGAAGGGCATGGAATTTTGCTTAATTGATCAGTCCTAATCCTTCACAGGAGAAACTGGACTTCCCAGCTTCTACAGTAGCAAAGCATATAAATGAGCTTTTACATACACAAAGCTATGTGAGGAATGTGATTCTGTGGTGGAAGAGAGGTTCTTAAAAGAGAGGTGGAACAGTCTGCGTTCAGTTGACCCTAAGAGAAGACACGATTTGAAAGAAAGTCCCTGTGATGGGACAGATTTGATCCATTTTTAAGTGTAGTGATGGTGAATATTCAATATTAAGTTATTGGGTTTTTTTGGTATCTCATCCCAAGCCTTCTCTTAAAGCCTAGAAAAGACAACAACTCTACATTAGGTTGCTGTGGGAAGACGCAGGGAAGGGGCAATAGTTGTAGGTGGGACGGAGCTGAGAGCTTGGGGCAGTCTCAGCAATGGGTTCTGCAGTGGGACCCAGTTCCCATGAGAAAATTATAAAAAGTGTTACAGGGTCCCAGTTTTACAGCAGCAGAGATGCTGGGCAGGTTATCAATTTAGGAAAGGCAGAGGAACAAGAAAAAAGCAAAACAAAAAACAAAACAGTGACTGATTACCTAGACCAGTATGAAGAGTTCCAGGTCCCAGGCAAATCAGTCGCTAAAATGTGAACAGGGATGCAAGACTCCTTTGGGTTCCCCTTAAATAAAGTTCAGATCGGTCCTACACCTGCTCTGGGACTGAGCCTCGTGGCCCTGTCGGGTCAACTGAGGCGACGAGGAAGGCATGTTCAAGGAAGTGAGTGAGTCAGCGCCTCAGCTGAGCTAACCAAAGTGCTGCAGGCAAAGGAGGGAAGGCAGCCCAGTAACTGCACCACTGGTGTACAGAGGTGAAGTGCGGTAATTACATCTAGGGCAGGAGGAGTTTGAAAGAGTCACCAAACACAGCCTCGAGTACAGCCTCTGGCAACATAGCAGAACCAGGAGCTGGGCACCACTGAGCTGACACAGTGGACTGGCGTGCAGTTCAAAGCCAGTTTTCAGCAGACTTCAGGAAGACAGCGTTAAATCTTGGAGTCAGTGTTGCAACTAGTGGCAGTCACATCACGCATGGACTATAATCACTAGTCAAAATTCCAGAGCCTGTGCAAAATGAGGGGGTAGGATGATCCCACGTTAAGGATCTTCCAGCTTGAAATTGCAAGGCTCCATTTAGGTGAGTGCAGGGTGAAGGAGTACAACACATCCTGAATTGTTTATTTCTTTTCTCCCTTTTTAACTCCACTGCTACGTGTGAATAATGATTCACAATTTTAGATTTCTAGCACCTAAAGGGAACTTGGAGGTCACAAATGCACTATGTTCCATATAAAAATGAAGAAATACCAGACTTGTCTCTTCGACTGCACCACGAAATACCTGAATATTTGAATGATGCCTGGTATTTGTCTTTAAGCCCTTTCAGTGGACATATTATACCTGAACAAAAGAGTGAATGCCATTAATGAGAATAAGCACAAAAATAAGTGGCAATTATTACTTGAGGTACTGACAACTTTGAGACATGTGTCCTCTTTCCAAAGAGCCATACATAAAAACATACTTAATTTACCTATAATTCTAGAGGATTCATGGATCCCCTAGAAAAAAGATATCTCTAGATGATCCCCCTTATGGATTTATAGAAACCAGATTAAGAATTTCTTTCCTCAGGTGTTCATTGCCTATTTGGATAGACCTTGTGTTCAGAAGTAAAATAAGGGGAATATAATTAGGGGGATCAAGATTTTCCTAGGGGCAAAAGGTTCAAAATTAATATAGAAATGTGTTAAAATCTGGACACTGAGTAGTCAGCAAAGAGTTGCATCACTTTCTGAAAGAAAGGTAATCTCAACACATCACTATTTAACAGTCTATAATTAAGTTACATGGATCATTACTTTTACATCAGAATGGTGAACAAGGCCAGAGATCAGTGAACTGTGCAGCTCCTGGAGGATAGAGCTGAGTTCAATGGTTGGGATAAAGCCCACTGGTACTTCTGGATTGTCCCTTCTGGGAGGAATTCCAACTGGGACCCAGGGCAGTTGGACAACTCGTTGTCCTCTTACTTCTATAGAGAGAAGGCAGTTCTCAGTAGGGAGTTTTAGGAGTAGCTTTGCGGCAGCATAGCTTCTTCAAGTGGCCCTAGAGTGTGGAGGCAAGCCCCTGTCGCACTATTCAATGTGCTTACCAGCACCCTTTTGGTTTTGATGAAGTAAAGAAGAGATATTCTTGATCATGGATTCTTCTTTCCCTCAAGATATATTTATATGCCCTAAGAGGGCCCTCCTTTATTCAATCAATAAGCATTTCTCAAGTGACTATTATAAACGAAGCACAAGAAGGCAAAGGTGAGAGTCTTCTTATTCAAGAAGGTAAAGATCCAGAAGGGACAGAGAATTACAAAACAATGTAACAGTAGTCCAGAGCGAAATATAAGGTCCTACAGGAATGGGATGGACACATTCTTCACTCTGCCTAAGTCAGTTACAAAGGAGGACAACTTCCAGTAAAGTTTCTATTTTTATTTTTCATTTTTTTAATCATTGAGGTATAATTCACTTATCATAAAATTCACCATTTTGAAGTGTACAATTCACTAGTATTTTAGTGTATTCACGGAGTTCGGCAACAATCACCACTATTTAATCCCAAAACATTTCATCACTCCAAAAAGGAAAACCTGTACCCATTAGTAATCACTCCTGATTTATCCCTCCTTCCACCTCCTGGCAACTGCTCTCCATTTTCTGTCTCTATGGATTTCTCTACCCTGTATATTGCATACAGGTGGAATCATACAATAAAAGGTCTTTTGTGATTGCCTTCTTTCACTTAGTATTAAATTTTCAAAGTTGATCCATGTCATATATCCGCACTTCACTCCTTTTATATGGCCAAATAATTTCCCACTTTATGGGCATGGCACCTGTTGTCTATCCATTCATTAGTTGACGGGCACTTCACTTTCCTTCACTTCCTGGCTATCACAAATTCTGTTACTAAAAACATTCCTATACAAGTTCTTGTGTGAACATATGCTTTCAGTTCTCTTGGGTATATACCCCTCATAGATTGATGGGTCACATGGCAGCTCTCTGTTTAAGTTTTGGAAGAACTGCCAAATTGTTTCCGGTAGATGTACCATTTTAGAGTCTCACCAACAATATATGAGGGGTTCACTTTTTCTATACCTTTACCTTCCCTTGCTATTTTTCTGTTTTTTTTTTTATTGGTTTATTTCTGTTTTTATTTTTTTAAAGTTATAGTCATTGTAGTGGGTATAAACTGGTAGCTCATTGTGGTTTTAATTTGCATTTTCCTAATGACTAAAGATATTAAGCATCTTTTTATGTCATTATGGACCATTTGTATATCTTCTTTGGAGAAATGCCTATTTTGATCCTGTCTACTTCTGTCATTGAGTTTTGTCTTTATCAGTACTTGATTTCTAAAAATGTCCTACTATGTAAGTTGTCTTTCACTATCTTGATAGTGTACACCGATGCACAAAAGTTTTAAATTTTGATGAAAATGAAATTATTTTTTACCCCTCTTTGGTTGCTGGTGCTTTTGATGCCATATCTAAGAAACCTGCCTAATCTGAGGTTGCCAAGTTCAAGATTTATACCTATGTTTTAAGAGTTTTATAGTTTTAGCTCTTACATTTAGGTCTTTGATTCATTTTGAGTTAATTTTTGGAAGTGGTATGATACAGGGGTCCAAATGTACCCTTTTGCATGTGGATATCTAGCTGTTATAGTACCATTTGTTGAGAAGAGTTTCTTTTTCCCATAGAATGTCTTGGCATCCTTGTTGAAAATCAATTATGCATTGGTATATAGATTTATTTCTGTACTCTCAATTCTATTCATATTTATATGTCTATCCTTATGCTAACACCATACTGTCTGTATTAAGTTTTTATAGTTTGTGGGAAGTGTCAGTCCTTCAACTTTGTTTCTGTTTCGACTATTCTGAGTACTTTGCATTCCTATATGAAACTTGGACTAAATTTTAAAAGATGATTTGGAGATGGCCAGCCACAGAAGAGATCAAATTTCTTGGATGAAATGCTTTTGGATAAAGAAGTGTGAGAGGAAAACAAAGGGAATATAACTAAAGTCTAAGCATGAGATGGATTCCAGGTAAAGAGCCATGCAATCACAAGCACTGAGACAAAGAAGCAGGTATTTGATGACTGAATGTGGCTGGACCAGAGGATAGGGAATTTTGAGATATGAGGATGGAACTATAGGTGGGGCCAGATCACAAAGCATTTGATCCGATAGGCAGTTTTTTATCCTATAGGCAGTGGAGAGTCGCTAAAGTTGATGGCAAGTCTTTCTTGTTTCAGTGTTAAAGTAAATACTCTCTCTGGGTATTTGCAAAACATTGGAGTTATTTTGGGATATGGGTGTGAGTATGGAAACACACACATTTTTTAAAGTAACCCAAAACACTCTCCCAAATAATGTTGAGTTCTGTTTATACAAAGTAAGTCTCAGGAGGTGCTCTGGATACTTTATAGTTAATTCCCCAAGATTTCTTTTAAAGGCCCCAGAAATAGGTTTATGGTCTTAACTGCACATTTTCTATAATAGTCATGAAAAACTCTGTGTGGTAAGAATTGTGTCAATAATAAATAGCAAGCGCTCTTAATTATCTCAGTTTTCTCATCACAAATAACTTCTACAGCAATAAATACCCTGAGGTATATAGAATTTCTCCATTGTACAGATGAAAACATTGAGGTTTGATGAATTGGAACACTGCTTCCCTTTGTCTCCAACCCATTTCCTTATTTTTATAGATAAATTCTAGATAGTCATTAAAGTAGTATAAATTACAATAGCTTAAGTAACTTTCTTTTTTTTTTGAAAGATATTTTTATTTATTTTAGAGTGTGAGAGAGAGAGAGGGGAGAAAGAGGCAGAGGGAGAAGAAAGGAATCTCAAATAGACTCCTCCTTGAGCATGGAGTCCAATGCAGGGCTCCAACTCACCACCCCAAGTTCATGACCTGAGCCAAAATCAAGAGTCAGACGCTTAACAGACTGAGCGACCTAGGTGCCCTTTTTAAGTAACTTTCTAAAATAATGTGCTGAATACAGGCATAGGCTTTAAATTCAAAATACTTCAATTCAATCTCAATCCATCCACTTATTACCCCCACCCTCCACCTTTTTTAAAGATTTTATTTATTTACTTATTTATTTATTTGAGAGAAAGCAAAGAGAAAACACAGAGGGAGAGGGAGAAGCAGACTCCCTGCTGAGCGGGGAGCCCAACGCACGGCTCCATCCCAGGACCCTGAGATCATGACCTGAGCTGAAGGCAGACGCTTAACCAACTGAGCCACCCAGGCTCAGTATCTTTCTAAAATGTGTTGATGGCCCAGTCTGACATCCAAGAAACCAAGAAAAAATTAAATTAAGGAAACTAAGCAAGGAAACTTAGACCATTTTACAATCTAAGTGTTTGTGGTGCTGTTTAGTTCATTGAGCATTTTTATTCATCTTACGGGAATCTTTTATGCATCCACCTGGAGGCTGTGTGTTGGTTATGTTTTTCTTTTTTCCTAATGATCAAATAGAAAAGTGAGGGTCAGGGAGATCAATAAAAGTATGCATTATATACAAGGCAATGGTTAGAAAATAAAATTTATTTAAAAAGTATTAAAAGTGAAAGAAGGCAGTAGAGGGGCAGGAAAGAGAACAAGTGGAATGAGAAGATACAATGAATGGAAGCGCTCTTTGAGTGACCTACATTTTCATCTGCAAAAAGGAAAGAGAAGTCTATTGAATAAGTTTTGGTTAAAACCAAAATCTTCTTCCTTCTATGCTGTAAGATTCTAGAACTTATCTCAATTTTGAAATAACTCCATTTCTCTCTCATAAACCTACTTCTGAGAAACACCAGTTTAATACTTACAAACTGTTATTTTCTCCGCCAGGATCACTCATGATCTTGAACTGCTATTAAAAAATTTGGAAGAGTCCTACTAGTGCTGAAGAAAGAGTCCAAAGTGTTTATGTGTTGGCATCTAGGTAGATCTCATTGTATTTGGCAGTTTCTTTACCAGGTGCGTAAAAATGAGCACTTCTGTGTGGTAACAGTCTCTCGGTTTACTTAATCTGTTTCAACTTTGCAGCATGGCTAGAATTCAATAGTGGGAAAGGCAGGAAGTCCTACCCTGTACATCCCACACACTTTGATGTCCATTAGTCCGCTATGCTTGTTCTGTCCAAAGCAACTCTCTAGATGGGGCTATAAGAAACATGTTTTCTGCCAAAAACTTTCCTTTCCTGCTTCTCTTCTGCTCTAATGGGTTATTTGAACTATGGAAATGATTTGGATACAATTAAAATTTTGGTAATGTTTATGTATTTTGCTTTGTATTATTTACTTGATAATTATGGATTATTGACATTATGAATCTATTTTGAAAATTAAAAAAAAACTTTTTCTGACTTACCCAGAAATATCAGAGAAGTACAAATATAGACAGTATATTATTAATGCTGGTAGTATAATAAACTAGATTTGTAAAATACTTCAAGGATTACTGCTTTCTTTCATAACCATTTTTCATCATTTAATATTCAGGCAATTTTGCAAAGCAATCATTTATTGAACACTCATTATGTACCAAGCACTTTTATAAATGTTGTACAAGTATTTACTCTTTGAACCTCACAAACATATATGAGGTAGGTGTTATCATTATTGCTATTATTAACTTCCACTGTACAGACAAAAAAACCAAAGGAAAAGGAGATTAACCAGGTTTCCCCAAATAAGGTCATAAGTAGAGGAATTGAGATTGAATTGAAGTATTTTGAATTTAAAGCCTATGCCTGTGTTCAGCACATTATGCAGCCAGTTTAAACTAGTTAGTCAGATAATATTGTCACTGCTTTGCAACAAAACAAAACAAACAACAAACAACAACAAACAAACCCCCCAAAAACAAACAAAATAATACTGAAGCTCAGGTACATCAAGTAACTTTCCTAAAGTACTAATTATTTCATATATTCTATTCTTCCATATTACACTGAATCATGATTAATACTATAGCTACCTAATATCACAGCTGACCCTTAGGAAGTAGTCAGTGAATGTTTGTTCAATTAAATAATACTTAAAGAGAAGTATGAAAGGGATAATATTTTAAAAATACCTTCTGATGTATCTTCCTTTTGAGGTCAATTTCTCTTCCAGTTCCCTTCCTACCATATTGGACACAGGAAACAGAGTATCCAATGCCTCTTCTTGGAGAATGAGCATATCATGTAGGGAAGTTTCTTATAGTCAGAAAGGACCTTTCTGGTCCTTCTAAGAAGGAGAAAGTGAAAGTGAGAGCAAATTCTAGAATGGTGTGTTTGGTCTTCTGGAGTCTAAAAGTAAATCACCTGGCAGGTGATTTCCAACTCTATCCCACACGGTGATCACAGTGGAGGTGAAATAGCAGTGTGCCATGTTTGGCAAAGAGAAGTCCCACTGTGGCACTGAGAAATCTTCCTCAGCATTTATGCATCATGGAATGGAACCCACGGGAGATGTGAAATGTAAAATTTTCAAATCTGTTGACCTGGCTCAGGACACCTGTGAACCTATAGCACTGTAACAGAGAATCTTGGATAGGTAGTCACTAAGCCATGTGACCAAGAGCTAGGGAATTTACATTATTAGAACAGGAGTGAGATCAATTCTTAAATGAATATGAGCTTCAAAGTAGAGCTGGAAAAGGATTTATTATAAATTCTTGGCATCCAATGACTTCCATAGCTGTTGCCAATAGAACATTTAATAACCAGCTGACACAAGGGAAATTGCTGTTGAGGCTTGCAAAATGCCACAAGACCCCCACATGATCTGCATATGGATACTAGATCCACTTTCCTACAAGGACAATAGAAAGCTTCTCATTGAACCAAACACCATCTTTAAAAATTTACCCTCCCTAAAATGATATAAAGGTAATGGATTGAAATTTCTTTAATTAGAAAATTTGTTCTTCCAGTTATCCAGGGACAAAGGAGATTCATGAGAAAGTATACATCAGCTGCAGTAAAATGAAAAATTAAGCTGCCCTTTTTTGCAAATTTGAGTATAATATGTACATCTTTTTCTTAAAGATGTAAATGTTGTACATTTTTTTCTGAATATATAAATATCTGTTATAAAAATTCACAGAGTATATAAAAATATGAGGAAGCAAGTTAAGGCCTTTGCAATTTTACCACAGTGAGATACCCTTGCTGTTATCTGAATGGCCCTCTTTTACGTATCTTTAAAATACACTTATAATATATATAAATATATGTAGCTATACCCAAACAAAAATATGTATATATGTATAATTTTACCTAATAGGATCATATGTATTCCATATGCTGTCTCGTCTGCCCATCTCCCCCAGTGTCAGCACCCTAAAACTCTTCACCCTCACCCCACCATGGACAGTGGGATTTCCTTACTTTCATTTCAATCCAAATGCATATTTACCTCACAAAAGATGCCTAGTGAAAACTAGGGGTTTCCTTTAACCGTTCTAGTGGAATCAACATTTTATTTGTTATATATGTGAGTGTTTTAAAAAATCTGTCAAGGTGGCTCAATGATTCCAAGACAGAATGACAGAAAGAAAACTGGCATTTTTCAGTTCCTGTGTGCTGTGGTTAAAAATCATACGCTGTGCAGGCTCTCAAGAACTTCAAGTCTCTCATTTCACAGATGAAGAAACTGAGGCCCAGAGGGTTAAATATCTTGTTCACGTTAAAAACCTGTTAGAAGCAGAAAGCAGGCTACCCTATGCCAAGAAGCGAAACATCTTCTTTATAAGGTGAGCAACCCCCTTGCAAAACAAAATAAAAACAGTAACAATAACAGTTACCATTTATTGAGCATCTACTCATTATCAGAAACTGTGTTGGGCTTTTATACAAATTTAGTCTTTCTAGGCAAGTATTACTGTTAACCCAAGTATAATTTGTTGACATTTTATAGAGGAGGAAAATAAGGCGCACAAAAGGCCCGTCCTTTGCTCACGTCAAGCAGCTTCTGACTCCACAGTCTGTGCTGCTCTTGTCCTGGGCTGCCTTCCAACAGCAGCGCTGGGAACCTGGAGGCTGGTGACTCAGGCCTTGTTAAGCTTCCCTCAGCATTAATTTTCAGCTCTCAACTGATACTGCTGACATCTCCCCCCTTTTGTCAAGTGAGGAGTTTGTCTAATCTCTTTCTAATTGGCTAGCCCAGGATCTACTAGCTGGTAAAGCAAGTTTATGCTTTGTATTTTAGAACCAGAATTGACACTATGTAAATTGACTATTGATGATGCACTTAAGTGGAGTATTTAAAACCAAATGTAGTAGGTCTACCCCCTTGGGCTTCATATTATACCCGGAGCACAGTGGAGAGAAACAGCGCTAAAATCCACTTTTTTTTTTTTTTTTTTTTTTTTAACAAGGATATACTATACCACACAGTTGTGTTCAGGAGGCGAAGGAAAAAAAAGTCAGCACCGTTATCTACGCATACATGCAATAACAACAACAACAACAAATATTTTAGTCCATGTGCTTGCTTGAACATGGCTTTATGTCGAGATTTCTTTAAAGAAGTGACATACGTTTAGGTAACACACAGAAAAAGCACAGCAAGACTTGACAGCTTTAAGAGACCAGTGCAGATTTCAAAAGGCTCAGTTCTATATTCAAAATCCATTTCCTTACTCAGCACTGTTTCTTTTCTTTTTTTTTTTTTTAAGATTTTATTTATTGCAGAGAGGGCAGGGTTAGCAGAGGAAGAGGGACAAGCAACTCTGCACTGAGCTGGGAGCCCAATATAGGACTTGATCCCAGGACCCTGAGATCATGACCTGAGTGGAAATCAAGAGTTGGACACTCAACCAAATAAGCCATGGAGGTGCCCCTCGGCAGTGTTCCTAATATAAAGAAGGATGTTTGTAGAGGATTGTCATAGACCTTTGTGTTAGTTTCCCAGGGCTGCTGTAACAAAGTACCACAAACTGGGTGACTTAAAACAGCATAAATTTATTCTCCCATGGCTCTGGTATCTAGAAGTTCAAAATCAAGGCATCAGTGGGGCTATGTTCCCTGTGAATGCTCCAGGGGAGGATCCTCCCTTGCATTTGTCTAGCTTCTGGTGGTTGCCGGCAATACTTTTATTCCTTTGCTTTCAACAGCATCGCTTCAGTTTTTGCCTACATCCTACATGGCTGTCTGCTTTGTGTGTGTGCCTGGATTTAGGACCCACACGAATCTAGTGTAGCTTCAACTTACATTTCAATTATATGTGCAGAGACCGTATTTCCAGATAAGGTCACATTCAGAGATATTTGAAGTTAGGACATGAATCTATCCTGTTTTTTTAGGGGAGGGAATTCAACTCATTGCAGCCTTCATTTCTTTTTTGTTTCTTATTAAGTTTTTTGGTACTATTGTAGAATACTTCTTTATAACATTTGGGAAACACAAAGCAAAAATAAGGCATCACTTTTAATCTTACTAAAGAGATACTTTTAACGTTTACATATATTTTTCCTCTGCATATACCTAGAAGAACACAAAGTTACAAAAGAGAGAGAGAGAGACTCTTTTATGCCAGTCATATTGTACTCTGGAGTTATAAAAATGATTAAAAGCAAACATGGCCCCCCTCCTTAGTAAGAGTCCGAGAGAGAATCCTAATCACACAAATCAGTCTACTGGGCAAGAGCTGCAAAACATCTGCCCATGCAGTCAGAGCCCATGGTGGGAGACCCAGGGAAAGAATGGGCCTAGATTTGAAATATGCTTAGAAGTGACTATGTGAATAAGAAATAGTGAGTCCTGCTGGGTGGGGGAAGAGAATGTACCAAGGCCTGGGGCAGGAGGTAGTATAGTAAAAAAGACAGAATCAAAGGAGGCCTCTGAGACTGGAATGTGCTAAAAGAGAAAAGAGGAATCAGCTGTGATCAAGAGGTAAGTGGTTTATATGTTAGGAACAAGTGCTGTCCTTTTTGAATATGTTGATGATGTATGAGGGAATGTGAACCAAAGAAAGTGTAGGGAGACAGAGGTTTGTTATTTCCCTACTGGGGCAGGAAAGATAGAGAGCCAAATCCCCACTCTCTTTGCACCACAATAGCAGTACACCCCTCTGTTTTCAACTATGTCAAGAATCTGTCAAGAATCTGTTGAGTCCTGAATTTAGGGAACTTCTTACCTACTCATCAGCTTTCCTTTCAGAGTAGGGGCTGTTTAGCATGTTGAGTGGGCCAAGTGGAAGAGGAACCCTTAGCTTAACTTCCTAGGCATTAGAGGACATGGATTTAATTTTATTTTTCCTCTTTGTATTCTCCCTGCATGGTGCAATGTCTGGCACAACCACATACTGAATGTAAGGAAAGATGGATCACCCCTACTCTACTCCCAGGAAGACTTATCACTATCATTAATTTCTGGGCCTTTTTCCATATATGTGACTTCCCAGGAAGCATTTAAGTAATCCTTATACTTTTCTCACCCTTTCTGGTTACAAATCCAATGCTTGATTGGAAAAAAGAAAAAAAAAAAAGGTAGTCTTATCAATTGTTTTTTTAAAGATTTATTTATTTACTTATTTGAGAAAGAGAGAGAGAGAGTGGGGGGAGGGGCAGAGGGAGAGGGAGAGAATCTCCAGCAGACTCCCTGGATCCCACAACTCTGAGATCATGATCTGAGCTAAAATCAAGAGTTGGACACAACCAACTGAGCCACCCAGGTGCCCCTAGTCTTATTAATTCTTAATAAAGTCTTTCATTCAGAAAAGAATATTCTCAGTAATACCTTTCCCCCTTATTTTAGTAGGCTTGTTTACTTTCTTATTTTTTTTCTTTTTCTTTACTACCCCCGTTCTCTATTTATTTTGCTTCCTTGTTAATATATTAAAATATTAAGCAAGATGAATGAATTAGCCAATTAAAATTATGTTTGTTTCTAACACATTATTCTTATAAAGCAATGAAAATTAACTCCCCATTTAATTAAATCCTACCTTGGGTGAGGGTAGCAGTTATCTGTCTCTCAGGGAAAAATCCCAGGTGGAGGTTGAGCGGGGGCTCTTTTCCTACTGGTTCATTCTGATTATTTGCATGATGAGTTGAGAATGCACCTGAACTGACCTTTGAAACTCTGATGAGCAACCACGTTCCAAAGGACACGGTCTGAGTGGTAATTCCAGAGGTGTCATTGGCAGAAATTGGGGTGAGAGATTCTAGAATCAGGACATTGATGCTACCACATCTTCCTCTGTGCATTATACCCATCTCGTGGATCTTTTTTTGTCCTGCTTAGGTTTCAGGTGACAATTGCTATTGAGAAACGGGAAAAGAGAAGGGTGGGAAGATGAGGATGATAATAGGGATTTCTCCTGGGGAGGAGAGTCTCTCCATTTGAAACATCTGTGTGGGTGAGCCTTGGATTAGAGTAGCCTCTTTCCTGTAACTTTTTATCCCTCTTGTTAACTCTGTGGCCTCTGGGGGGAGGAAAAAACACACAACAAATTTTCAAAAAGAACTTACCTTTTATTGAAACTCTAAAATCCTAAAATAAAGTTAACTGTAAATTTTAAGTAAAATTATCTCTGCTATGAATGCAATCCTTCCTTTTTCTCAAAATGGGTACTTTCACATCCATACAAACAGTCCTGGAACTCTTTTATTATTATTATTATTAAAAACAGAAAGAGATGATGACCTTAGAATAACTAACTTAGCATATAAATAGTTTTCCTGAGGAGAAAACAGCTTTGAAACAATAGAATGTGAATTACACATCATTTGGAGTGTGATTTAATATGTTCAGTAAATGTGCTACAAACCTGCCAATTGTACAGTTTGCCTCATATAATGACTTCAGTGAACCTTACTTTTCAAGGCCGCATAGGTGAAATGTAATAGTGTTAGATTCTATTTGGCAAAGCTCCATTCATTTTATTAATGTTATCTATAGTATCTTTCTGTTGTTTAAAAATAGTACCCTTTTGTGTCAGTGAAATAATAAATATTCATAACCATATAAACTAGTGGATCAGGTGTGTATATGGTCTTATATATAGTGAAAAATTAGAAGTGCAGTTTATACATGAATAATTATGTTTTTATATACATACATCCAAACAGGTATTTTCCATCTATAAATACTTTTGTCATATATAATTAGTACTATAGATTAAAAATGTTGAATAAGTGAAAAGTTTAATCTTTTACTTTGGGCAACAGCAGAAGTTGACTAGAAGGCTTGAGGAAGGAGAATATAGAAAACATGAACCTCATTAGGTTTTCCCACATTGGACTGACTGAAATACTGGTGAATTCTCATATTCAGAGCTAGAGAGGTCACAGTAAGGTTTGGGGTATCTATAGAGTATTAATGGAGATGTACAAGTTATTTATTTATTTATTTATTTATTTAAAAGATTATTTATTTATTTATTTGAGAGAGAGAGAATGAGAGATAGAGAGCACAAGAGGGAAGAGGGTCAGAGGGAGAAGCAGACTCCCTGCTGAGCAGGGAGCCTGATGTGGGACTCGATCCCGGGACTCCAGGATCATGACCTGAGCTGAAGGCAGTCGCTTAACCAACTGAGCCACCCAGGCGCCCCGAGATGTACAAGTTATTTAAACAAACAGTCAAATCGGTGAATGATGGCAACATGCTAAATGGAGAGGTGGGGAAGGGAAGTAACAATTGGAGTTTCTCCAGGAAATTCCCAGTCAAGTACTCCGGGGAGGAGAATGTGTTTACCTGATCTTAAGGATACTGTATCATAGAATAAACAAGGTATTCCGCTAACACTCCATCAAGTTTATCAGAGCTAACAAGGTGTGGTGGACACTCCACTGTAACAAGATGGACCCTGTAGGCAAAATTTGGTTTGGAGGTCAAGACTCATAATGTGCTGTGCATGCACCAAGAGGATGTTAAGAGGTTTATTACTCATGTGAGCCTTTCTGTGGAGAGCAGGTAGCTTGAAAGCAAAGCTAAAATGGCCTGAAGGGCAAGGAAAGGAGACTGGCTTGGTTTTTTATGGTGATTTGGGGATAGAGCCAGACTGAGGTGTCCTGTGTGTGGTTTGGACTTCTAGCACCAAAGGAGAGAGCACCTGGGCTTTCTTATCCACTTGCCCTTATGTGGGGCCGTGGGAAAGAGGGGCAGGTAAGACTCAAAAGCTGTCAGCAGCCAGACATCAAAAAATGGAGTCAGATTCCTTGTCACACAAAGGGATCCTAATGTACAATCTCCTGAGTCCTCACCTTCACTACCCCCAAAATTCTGATTTCAGAAAATTTAGTCAAGAGTTAAGATAGGTTTAAGGCATTACTTCAAGGTTCTTACCTTGTTACTTGAGCTATATAAAGTTTCCCAATATTTTTTTTTCCTCCAGTTGTAGTATATAAAGTACTGTCCTTTCAAGATCCATCCCTAGGGCATTCAGAGTTTAAAGAGAAGCAAATACACAGAAGTATCAGTGAATGATACCTTAACACAGTGCATCTTTTTTTTTTTTTTTCAGAGAGGATTGAAATGTTAAATAGATGTTTTCACTTATTCATGCAACTTTGTATTAAAGGCAATGATACAGTATCCTAAAAACATCATATTTCTTTACTGAGACTTTGAAGTGGTAACAGCCCGCATGTTTGGACTTTTAGGTACAAGGGAAAAATATCATTGTTAAAACAATGTGAAACATAAAACAACCAAAACCACAGTGCATTTCAGCAAAGGAGTGTGAAGCTCAAGATTTGTCTTTGGACTAAGATGGAACAGAGAAAATTGAGCAGCAGCTTAAAAGAAGGGACATGAAGTCATGATAGAAAGAATCAAAATAAAATGTTTTATCACTGTCAGAGTTTTGCTGAATTTCATTTGTGTGTGTATAAGTATGTTAGAGAACAAACAGACAAGGAGAAGTTTTAGTCCAATATGAGCTCTCACAGATAACTGAGTGTTAAACCTGTCACTTATTCCTGGCATGCTTGAACTTCAGCAGATATTCATTATTTCTCCAGCTATTGTTTTATTATTTTTTTGAAATCAATGAACTCAGAAGGATAGGCCATTCACACTAATTCAAAAGGATGATGTAATGGAGTTTCTGTTATTTTCTTTTAAGATACTGTATGTTTATGTGTGTGTATGTATGTTTGGTTTTGTACTGTTATTCATTTTTAATGTTGATGTATTTTATTTCTGGACTACATTATCTGATTCTATGCTTTTTCTTTTTAATTTTAGAAAATTTGAAAAAAAAATATATCCATTCAGTATATATTCACTCCATGCTTTGGGTATTCCATGATCCCCAAATTACTCAAAAGTCCTTAAAAACCTAAAGATAAAACAGCTTAGTTTTCTATATAAATACCTTACCATATATTGCTATTACTTTAAAGAATTTCAAGAGTCAAGAAGACTGAGGCATGTCAGTTCCAAGTGATTGACTCAAAGTCACAAGGCTACCAAGTAACAGAGCTGGTTTCTTGCTTTTCAGCCAATTGTTGTTCTATTATTTTCGGTGTCACAGAAATTTAAAATATTTCCAAGAAAATTTAGGTTTTGTTGATATGCAAGCTGGCTTGAAAGAAAAAGATTTGAAATCTAGCAACCACTTATTTTGAAACATCTTATCTAATTCCCCTGAATCTAGTTTTCAAATATAGCAGGTTTTTCACTCAACATATTTTGTCAAACTGGTTAGTATACAAAAATAACTTCTGTGTCTATGAAACAGTCAAATGAAAACTAAAATTACACAAGATGTGCCTTCATGATAACCAAGAATTATATGGAAATTCTGTCACTTGGAATTGCCCAACAGCTGGAAAGTTGACATCATACATGTAAAACACTGGTTGTTTACATACCTATATATTGCTTCTAGAATTAAAATTAGGGAGGTATTTTACTCTTATATCCTGGTTCGCAATTGCAGCTCATTCTAGACCCATGCCCCTTCTTCCTTTGGCAGCCTCCATTTCCACTGGTTTGTTACAAGTCTAATAAGTCATTTTAAAAACAAAAGTTCAACAAAAGGAGAAACAGTAATGTATCTTATCAATGACATCTTCATAACGACTAAAACTTTGAGGTAGGAAAGGATCAGTGGTGTAATCCAACCCAGTCTTAAATTAAAATTATGTAGAAATCCTTACTGTTTAACAAACTAAAGGATAATCTGAAATTACTGAAGATTGTCCAAAATTGAGGTGAAAAATTAAATGCATGAAACAAAATTAACTTATAAACTTACAACTGATAGTAGGAAGAGACAAAATCTTAATATTAGTAATATTCAGTGAATGAGAGAAGAAAATATTTATTTCAGGATCTAGTTACATTAAAGAGTTGTTGACACCTAAAGAATGTTGTCAATTCCTATTCAGGAACAATTCTATCACATTTATATTTTTTCAGTACTCTAACTTAAAACTTGAGTTTTAAAAACAGAAAACTGGTTTACTTTCTTTTTTCAACTGACTTGATTTATTTAAACTTTTCGTATAATACTTTTGGGCATAACTAACTTCTAAAGCATAATAGAATGTTAATTTTTTTTTTTAATATTTATTTGAGAGAGCACACATGCATGCACAAGTGGGGAGAGGGGCAGAGGGAAGGGAGAAGTAAACTCCCCACTGCGCAGGGAGCCTGACCAGGGCTCAGTTCCAGGACTCTGACCTCATGACCTGAGCTGAAGGCAAATGCTTAATCGACTGAGCCAACCAGGTACCCCAAAATGTTAATTGTAAAATGAGATGCCAATTCAGGCCATCAACCAGCAAATACATGAGGATGAATATTGTAGGCACTATGGAAGACAAAGGAAAAATATAATGTCACTGTAACTACCTTTACTGATTTTTTCAGGTTGATTAAAGTGTCAAGTGAGATTGTATCACATTAAGAGTTCTAGCTTAGACTTCAGAAGCCAAAGACTTTAATCCAGTTTTGCTACTTACTATGACATTAGGAATCTTACTTAAACACAGTAGTCCTGGGTTTTCTCACCTGTAACGTGGTAATAATAAACAACAGCAATATCCACTCCAGAAAGTGCCTAGGAAGGATTTAATATAAACAAAGCTTTAATGCAATGTTTTCTTAAAGCGTGTTGAATCCTAGTCTGGGTTCAGAAAATGTTAGCTCTTACTGTGGTTATTACCCGAAATGGAATAGAGAACAATTAACAGTTAAATTTGGATGAGTACAATAGTTACTAGAAGTGTTACCTAATGTAGCAAGTGAAACCTGAACAACAATGTGACAACTGGGTAGGAACATAATAAAAAGATTATTCCATGATGGGAATTATAAGCAGAAATAGGGAGATCATGAGATTTCTGAGCACATTAAGAGCAGCCTGACTGGTGTGTAGTGACAACTCCATATTTGGATAGCAAAAAAAAAAAAAAAAGAAAGAAAGAAAAAGAAAAAAAAAGAAAAAAAAAGAAAATAGTTTTAATAGGATTATAAGGTCATTTTGATAGAAGACTTTGGACACTAATAGAGAAGATCCTAAACGATATTTATCAAGTGGTTTCTCATCTCTGCACTAAATTGGTGGGGGAAGTTGTGGGCTATAAAACAGAGAATAGAACAAAGTCCTTAAGACCCTTGATGTGACAGAAATCCTTAGAAAAATGGCTACTAGAATTGTAAGAAATGTCAATGACTTACATAGTCCTCTGCCCTAAAGTAAGAAAATATCATTTCATTCACACTGAAGATGGAAACATCAGGAGCCACGAAGAGGTTCTCCGGCAGTTATAATTGGTGTCATGGTGAGACAAACCGAGCAGCAGAGTCAATGCCGAAAGGAAGGTGAGGAGAGGGTAGGGTCGCAGAGATGAATTTGAAGCCACAGGAGAAAAGGGACTTGTGGTGATGCAAGATGAAGACCTGTGACAGGTGTAACTTTTCCGTAAGACATGTTTTTGGAACCACTAACTTCATTTCTAACAAGGCCCCTGCAGTTGAAATGGTCTACTGACATGTGGAAGAGCTGTGAACCCGTTCTTGGTAGTACTCCTATTGTCATTCTTCCTTTCTCAGGTCAGAATGTAAAAGAGTGGGGCTCCCCTGGGGAGACAGAGCTATCCCATACCTCAGATCCCTTGTGTTCACTGCAGTCCCTTCGCTTACCCTATTTTCAAACTATGCTGCCTTTCCCAGTCATCTCCCTTCACTCTCAGCGAGTGATGGATTCTTCTTAAAGTGAAAAATAATCCCTTATGCATTTTTATATCCTCTCCTATTTTTTTATTCCACTTGGCTTGCTTTAATAGACATATTCCATCTGCATGGAATCCATTTTCTCCTTACTCTTTGAAAAATGAGAAAAGTAACCTCCACTAAGGAATTAGGTCACAAAGATCAATTGAGAGAAAGTGACAGGCTATGCTGCTGTATTATTTAGGCTTGACTCGTCTTAAATTGGTTACATTGATCATGGACAACTAAGACATTTTTAGAGAAAGGGTTTTTCTTAGGAAAATCTGGCTTAAATTTCTGCCAACATTCTTACTACCTTTTTTTTAATTCTCTGCTAAAGAGAAGGATCATTCCTTATCTTTATGTTGGAATTCCATAATTATAGATATGTTGGAGGTTATAATTAAAAATAAAATTATTTCTTTCTTAAAAGAAAAGATTGTCAGGGTGCCTGGGTGGCTCAATTAGTTAAGCGTCTGCCTTCGACTCAAGTCATGATCTCAGGGTCCTGGGATTGAGTCCCACGTTGGCCTCTCTGCTCAGCGGGCTGTCTGTTTCTCCCTCCTACTCTTCGTTTGTGCTTACCACCCCCCTCATATAAATACAATCTTTAAAAAAAAGAAAAAAATTGCCTCACAGATTTTTCCCTTTGCATTATTGGATGCCATTTTTTGATGTGAATTCTAATGCTATTGGTCAGCAGCCACCTTACAAATATGCCATTATTCATGCTAACAAAGTTGTTGTATGGTATTTACAAGAGCCAGTTCTGAGCCTAACCCAAGATTCTGGCAAAAATAAAGTAACATAAACATTAAAAAATGGGTAACTGTGTTAACAACTGCCGTGTCAATCAAGGTCTGACTGTGGGGGTGGGGAGGATCAACTTCAAGTATTTTAAGGAAAGGGCCTATCAGGACAGTTTTAAAGAGGCCAGCACAGCTGAAAAGCCAAATGGGGTATGGTGAGGAAACTAGAGGTAAGCAATAGCAGAAGACCATTAGAGCCAAAAACCAACTGACATGGAATCCTGGAGAAAGCGGCTAGCAAGGCTGTGGCCTTCTACAACACAGAGCAGAGCCTGGCAAAAGTGGGGAGTGCACCTAAGTGCAGAATGGCCCTGGGTCAGCAGAAGGGGCTTGGCTTGTGGTATTATCAGAAGAAAAAAGAGCTTTAAGAATTGAAGTGTGTGCCATGGTGTGAAAACCACAAAATTCTCAAGTGAGGTAAATTTTAAAATAATTAGTTTTCATAAAGTTCTTAGAACCAACCAGTAGAAGAAATGGATTATTGATTTTGTCTATTGTAAGATTCCTACTTGTGGGCCTGGTCTCTGTCTCCCTTTTTGGATACATACACATACATATGGTTGCTTTTTGGGGTTTTGTTTGTTTGCTTTCCTAGATTTAATGTGCAATCATTTTCTTCTTCTTTATTTCACTTTATTACCTTGACTCAGAGTATCCAATTTATGTTTTTATGTAATTAAGTAGTATTTTGGATTTCCCATTATTTTTTACAGAAATGATTTCTGCCTTAGGGAATCTGATTAAATCACTACATTAGGAGGTTAGTTCATTTTTATTTTTTGGAAGTCAACAAGATAAAATGTCCTATTAAAACTAAAGAAGACAACCCCAAATAGGAGACTAAGAGCTTGAGCTATTGAACCTATGAAAGTGAGGAATATTATTCTCTCTGTTTTGAATTAAGATAACTTTATTGTAGAATTTCTCCAAAGGTGGAGGTAGACTCAATTTTCCTCTGTGCTATATTCTGCTATCCTACTTTTGCATGGCTCCAACACAGTGAAGTGCTAGTTCACAGATAAGGCAAAGTGATAATCCAATAAACATCCTTTTTTATTGCTGATAGCCATTACCCTAAATCCAACAAGGGAAAAATCCTTCAAGGGAAAAGTAAAAATTTGAGCACAACACAAAATATGCTTATTCTCCAGAGTTTGGCACAATAATTTTAAAATGTATAGAACCACTCCTTTGGGATGACTGATCCTGGGAGTGGACGAGTCCCATCAGCTATCAATCGCCATGAGGAAGGCAAAGGTCTATTCAAGTGACAAGCAATAGAGCTGGAAAATAATGATACACAGGGTCTTCTCTAGTGTTCTAAATGCTGTTTCAACACTTCTCATTGAAGGAAGCAATCTTTTTTTAGCATATTGAAAATGCAGATTTAATTTCTTTCTACCAGTGTTTATTGCATGCAGTAAATGGATACCAGCACTTATTGTATAATCTCCAAAGTAGCAATCTCCTATTATCAGTTAAACTCATTACCCTTAAATATTCAATTCTTGCCAATACACAATCATCACTTAAAATAATTAGTTAACAATTATCCAGCTTACTAAAATGACCCCCCCATCTAATCACCTTGGGGAAGCATTACATGCTTTTTTGCCAAGGGCAAATAGCCACTCGAATTAATGACTTTTCAAAGACTATCTCAGAAAAACATGCCACAATTATCCAGTTTAATTAAAACAATGATAATAACAACAAACCACTCCATGGTGCTAAGTGTAACTTGGTAAAAATATTGAGTAATAATAACTAAAATTCAATTTATGCCTTCCATATTCTTACTATCTAATGGAGGTAGAAATAATGACACTATTAATTCATTTTGAGTGAGTCAAGAAATATTTATTTGTGCATACCATGTACCTTATGTTCAGTATCTTAACACTGAAAAAAGTCACCAGTGCTTGATACATGAGTAGTAACAATCTTCTATTCCCTTTTGTATGATTTCGGTGAAATGATAGAACACAAAAATCTTTGAAAAATTAAACAGTAAATTATATGAAATACAGATATATCATTAAGTTAAATGTTGTATGGACTTACCTTTTGATTTAGTTTTTTCATTGAATTAATAGGTATATGTAGTTTAGAAGTATAAAACCTAAGAGCAGAAATAAAGGAAAAACTAAAGAGAAAAAAGGAAAAGAAAAAGAGGAAGGGAGGGAGGAAGGGAGAGAGGAAGAAAAAAAAAGGTAAGCAATTCCACTTCTTCTGAACTCGTTGGCTCACTCTCTAAAAGGAACCACCTTAAATTATTTTAACTATGTCATTTGTCATTAATTCTACAATTGACCCTAGAACAACATGGGTTCCAACTGCATGGGCCCACTTATACATGGATTTTTTTGATAAATACTGTCCAGTAGTGTAAGTGCATTTTCTCTTCCTTATGATTTTCTTAATAACATTTTCTTTTCTCTACCTTACTTTATTGAAAGAATAGAGCGCATAATACATATGACAATATATAACAATACAAAATATCTGTTCATTTTTTGTATTATCAGTAGGGCTTCTGGTCAACAGTAGGCTATTTAGTAGTTAAGTTTTGAAGAGTCAAAAGTTATATGCAGATTTTTGACTGCAGGGAGTTGGTGTCCTTAACCCCCACATTGTTCAAGGGTCAAGTATTTATCCAAATACTGTATTTATACTATATTGTGAATGTTGAATTGATGCCTTTGTTTTATTTATTTATTTATTTATTTATTTATTTATTTATTTTTTATTTATTTATGTACTGCATGGAGCACTGGGTGTTATACGCAAACAATGACTCATGGAACACTGCATCAAAAACTAATGATGTAATGTATGGTGATTAACATAATAAAACAAAATAAAAAAAGAAAGGACATGATTAGACATCTTTGCATAACACTCAATACACTCCATCCTTCACTTCCTATCTTCTCATTTTATTTTTATTTTTTATTTATTTATTTTAAAGATTTTATTTATTTGACATAGAGAGAGAGAGAGAGAGAGAGGGAACACAAGCAGGGGGAGCAGCAGGGAGAGGGAGAAGCAGGCTCTCACTGAGCAGAGAGCCCGATGCGGGGCTCGATCCCATTACCTTGGGATCATGACTGAGCCGAAGGCAGATGCTTAACTGACTGAACCATCCAGGTGCCCCCCTATTTTCTCATTTTATTTAATTTCTCAGTTTGTACTCATTTTTTCATGGACACTTAGGCTGTTTCCATATCTTGGCTATTGTAAATACTGCTGCAATGAAAATGGGGTGCATATATCTTTTCAAGTTGCTTTTGGGTTTTTTTTTGTTGTTCTTGTTTTGGTTTTTGTTTGTTTGTTTTTGATAAATACCCAGATGTGGAATTACTGGATCATATGGTAGTCCTATTTTTAGAATTTTTTTTAAAGTTTTTGAAGAACCTCCATAGAGGTTTTCCATAGAGGGTACACCAATTTATGTTCCCTCTAACAATGAGCAAGCATTCCCTTTTCTCCTCATCCTCACCAACACTTGTTATTTCTTGTTTTGTTTTTTTTTTTTTGATAATAGTCATTCTAACGGGTGTGAGGTAATATCTTATGATTTTGATTTGCATTTCCCTAATGATTAGTGATGTTCACCATTTTTTTCATGGACCTGTTGTATTTCTTCTTTAGAAAGAGGTTTATTCATTCAGGTAACTGTGCCCATTTTTAAGTTTTGTTTTTGTTTTGCTATGAGTTGTATGAGTTCTTTATATATTTTGCATTTTAGCCTATTATCATATATGTGATTTGCAAATATTTTCTCCCATTCAGTAGGTTGCCTTTTTGTTTTGTTGATAGTTTCCTTTGCTGGGCAGAAGCTTTTTAGTTTGATGTAGTCCCACTTATTTATTTTTGCTTTTGTTGCTCTTGCTATTGGTGTCAAATTCAAAAAATCTTTGCCAACACTGATGTCAAGAACTTACTGCCTATGTTTTCCTGTAGGAGTTTTATGGTTTTAGGTCTTACATTACAATTTTTAATCCATTTTGAGTTAATTTTTGTGTATGGTGTAACTATTTCTCAATTTTTAAATAAGTTAGTATTTACTGTTTTTATTTTTGTAGCTATGTAAAGCATTGTTTACAAATTGGCCATATGGTAAAATCTAATGACATTAATTTCTTGTGTGACTCTTTAATTGCTTTGTTTCACATTTTTAGTCTTTAACGTTTCTGTCATAAATTCCTTCCCAAATTCTTGAACCCTACTGTGAGATCTTTAAATACATACAGATATGTTAGATGATCTCTCAATTCCATTCCTTTATTCTAGAGATATCCTTTAGGAGTATGTCACTGTTTTACTTTCTTTACCTTTATCATTTCTTTATATAAACAGCCTAATGATTCCCTTTGCTTTTCTTTTGCATTTTTTTCCTGGATCCCACGTATTATTACTCCTTGTTTACTTCTTCATTTTGGAGAAAAATATTCTCCAGTAATTTCTGAGAAAGGCTGAGTAGGAGGTAGACGTGTTGAGGCATTGTCTATTTGAAAATGTCTTTATTCAACCACATACTTGGCTGTTATGTTGACTAGGTATAACATTTTAAGTGAGAAATATTTTTTTCTTCAGAATTTTCTAATACTTTTTAGTTTACAATGTTATTATTAAAAGGTTCAATGCTATTATCCCTGGTCCTTTTTATTGAATGGCCTGTTTTGCCATGTCTTACCCCAGAAAACTTTTAGGATCTTTTTTTTTTTTTAAATATATATATGATAATGTGCAATGGATCTTTTTTTCCATCAATTTTTTCACGGTGGGTATTTTCAATCTGGATACACATGTCTTTCAGTTTAGGGAAATGTTCTTAAATGTTTATTTGATAAAAATCCTTCCCTTCATTTCCTTTGCTCCCATATTCTGACATTTCTTCAGGTATTTGACCACCTCTGTAACCTCCAATTTTCTTTCCTATTATTCATCCCTTTGTTTGTTGTGTTGGTTCTATGCCTCAACTTTGTCTCTCAACTTTCTACTTAATTTTTGTTTATGTTGTCATATCATCAATTTCTAGGGGCTCTTTCTTGAGCTCTGCTGTATCCTTTCTTATATACACCGTGCCTTTTGAATGGATATAGAGTTTTTCCTGTAATACAAATTATAACTTTTTTTCCAGCTTTTTTTTCTATGTATTATTTTCTGTGCATGTTTTTGTTTCCTTTTTTCCTCCTACCTGTTTGCTTTGTTTATTTTATAATACGGCTTTTCCTTAAATATGTACTGACCTTTTGCTGACCTCTATATTAAAAATAAAATTCCAAAAATAGAACTCGAGTCTGTACATGGCCACAAAGAAGCCGTACTTGTCAAGTGGGTTTTCTCCCTTTATGAAATAAGATTCTGTTTTTCCCTATTTCTGTTTCTCTTTCTGACTCTCCCTCTCACTCTCTCTCTCCCTTTTCCTTTTCTTAGACTATGAAAGGCCTAACTCATCTCTTTTGTTGTTGTTGTTGTTAAGATGAGGAAATACAAGTCTTTATCCCTATGTATAAAACAAAACCAAAAGATTAGTTCCATTTAATGCCAGTGGTGGGGAAGATTGCAAATCAGAGGAAGAGAATGTGATAGTGAGGGAAGGAAAGAAGAAACTGAAGGGAAGATGATTAGAGAAATGAAGCAGATTCCATGTTCTGAGAAATTGAGTAGAAGTCTCCTAGTGGTATAATTCCCTGGGTTGTAGATTTGGGGGTGACATCACCGGTTATCCGCAGTCTTTTAGATTCTTGTTTAAATTACTCAATTTTTCTTGATATTTCCCCTGAGTCAAGTAAGGCACAGACTGTAGTGAAGGAAATTATTTTTGGAATACAGTAGCTAAGACCCAAGCTTGATGTCCTCACAGCATGTCTAGCCCCACCAGTTCCTTCTAAATTAATGTAGTCCTAGTCTCCATTTGTGAAGGCAAAGAAAACCTTCTTTTGAACCAGGTATAAAATGGTAGATGGCTATAGTATCCTCTGTTTGGAGCAAAATATAAATTTACGTTTGTTTAATTGTAATTAAAGTATTTATGACAATAAAATGAGTGTGGGGGTGAATTCAAAAGTAATATCACAAGTTAGCTTGGAAAAAGACATATCTTAGAGGGGAGAGAAATCAAACTGACAATTTTAAACTTTTTGACTCATATTCCTTGTAACTCCTTCTGGTAACATGGAGGATATACATTTCTGCTGGAAAATCTGCTATTGTCTGCACTGACATAATTTTTTTTCTTAAACTGCTAAAGGAGAATTGTGTATCATATAGCACTCCCTTTCATGTGATCTGCTCCATTCAATACTAAGAAATTCCTTCTGGGACAATCGAGTGGATGATATATTTGATTGCATATCATTCACATTGTTTTTAGGAAGAAAAATAAAGCAAGTGTATCTGAAAATTTTACAGTGAATGTTTTCTGGAATTAATCTAGATTTTATTTGAGAACACATGAGAAACGGTATATTTTTGGGCTACTTGCAGTGACAAGTTACATCATTCATTTGTTTTTATATAGTAATAACAAATTAATATTGACATGGCATTCTTACAGATTATATGATTTCATTACTTTGTTTAATTTTTGCAAAAACCCATTTAGAAAGTATTATTATCCCCATTTTACAGAACAGGAAACTGATCCTGATTCACAGTTCTTGTACTATACCTCTAGTAAATGGCAGTCAGAACAGAAGTCTTGTGGTTCTAAATCCTATTCTGTTTTCATGAAGATTAAATCATCTATGACCTAGTTTATAGTTTGATAAATTTATATAAAACTAGATTTTACGCATTTTCCATATTCCATCCAGTTGAAATAACATGTACTTTCTCATTCCAGAAATCAAAAAACAGGTTTAAAAGTGCATGTTCTTGGGGTGCCTGGGTGGCTCAGTTGGTTAAGGGACTGCCTTTGGCTCAGGTCATAATTCCGGAGTCCCAGGATCGAGTCTCGCATCGGGCTCCCTGCTCGGAGGGGAGTCTCCTTCTCCCTCGGACACTACCCCCTCTTCTGCTCTCTCTCTTTCTCTCTCAAATAAATTTAAAAAAAATTTTAAAAAAGTGCATGTTCTTCTGAGTGCGATAAACATTTGAAATTGGACAATATAAAACAATCAGAGATATGAAAGATAAAGATATGCTTAACATTAAGGACGAGGCTTTGATGTATTGTAAACGGAAGTTACTATAATTTTGTAAAGTGTCTGATAAATTTGAAATCTTCTGTAATGAAAATGGTTTCATTTTACAAACTTGATTCTCTACCTGGTTTCAGTTTAGTTCTTTTTACACTTTGGAAGAGCAATAACAGGAATATATATATATATATATATATATATATATATATATATTCGGTGCTAGAACCAAGAGCCTGGGACTGGTACACTGGACATATTTTACCTGACAGATGGGCTAAATGAAAGTCTCAAGTTTCACACATTTCTGAGGATCAAAGTGAAGAACTCAGAATTCATTTTTAGGGAATCATACCTATTTCCTTCAAAACTCTCCCTTCTGATTGTCTGCTAAAGTTTAGTAACTGACTAACTGATCTTTTGCTTCCATAAGATTCTGTTGAGATAACAAAATTCTACCTCCTGATCTCTGAAGGGTGGTATTCTGCAAATGTAAAGTTTCCCTTAATCTCCAAAAAATAATTGGATTAATCCAGACTACCACAAGTGTGAAATTGAGGAGCTGCTTGCTAAGATTGAATGTGATATTGTCACATGTCTTCTGAGAGCTGCTTGTCTGATCATGTTGCCACTGCACAAAGTAAGTCTGACTACAAAGGATAAAAGAATGATTATTCCAATATTCAGACATCGTTCCTTGTCAACCCTGAGCAAATACGAAAAAATATTTTATGTGATTCTATCCATTTTCCTGGGAAGTCATTAATCTGGTTACTATGTTAGTAGGAGAGCAAAGATAGTAGGAGAAACCTTTCATTATTCTTACCTATAATTTTAAATATAAAATTTTAATAGAATGTTCTTTTTCTTTCTAAAGCACCCAATATAAGAAAATGAAATATTGGAAACTTATTTTATGAAACATATTTGTGAATCATAAAATTCTATATAAAATTGAAGTTATTACCATACTGCTGCTTCTAATCTTTTGTTTTAAGGGTTAAGAAATGACTCAAATTTACAATTACTGACAATATATAGGGGAGATTATATAAAAAATTGCTTTTTCTCTTTGATTGTTTTGAGTAAGATGACCAGTGGCCCTAAGTGTCACATAATAGTTTTAGATCTGCTCTGTTACTGACTATGTGTGTGGTTTTGAGAGGTCCTAAGGCCTCTACAGCTTTCTTAATAAATAAAATAGGGATACTGAACTTAATGATATCCAAACACTCTTCTGATTCCAACATACTGTGGCCCTGTGACATCTCTACCTTATTACAAAGAAATGTAAAGGTATTGGACACTGCAATAACTTTTTTTCTTGCATTATTTCAATAAAAGTGCAGTGAAAGCAAACTGACAAGTTCAGGCAGCTTTCAGAACATAAAGGAAAAAGGCTGACAGCTTTTGAGAACCTCTTTGCTTTCAACTGGAAGCAAGTATAGAACCCTTGCTCTCTAGCCCTGAATGTCATAATATTGCTATGTTTAGAGTCATTGAAATGTCTGATAAGACTGTCGATTAAAAATGTGAATCACTGGACCACGACTGCTGTTATAGGGTGAAGGGTGGTTTGAAAACTATGGAATGCAGTATCCCAAGGGAATGATTAACAAATTAACAGAATTTCAAATTATAATAGGTATAGTCATTTGCAGTAATTCGTTTCTTATTTCTCTCTGTATTTAGCTTTATCTTAAAAATTCTTTTTGGTTTGTAATACTTCAAAAATGCTGTATTTAGAATTCTAAAGGGAGTATCCACTAATATTACAGATGATACTGTTTACAAACCATTCTGTGTGCCACACAACTCCTTTGAAAATGATTTCATAGTCACTAAAATGGCTATCACTCATATTTCAAAATCTGTGATGCCTGGAAGTTCTATGCGACCTTTAGAAAACTACATCCACAAAAATGTTCCTTCTACTTTCCTAATAGTTTCTAGAAGAAATATTACCATACCGAGGTAAAATAGTTTAACTTCCTTAGGCCAAATTCCTGTCACAACAAAGAAATAGGCAAATGCAATTAGTCTAAAAAAAAAGCTCAGCCATACTATCTTAGAGTTTAAAGGAATAACCCTTAGGAATTAGCTCACCTCATTTCTTACCCACTGCTTTATAGGCAGACCTCATTTAATAGGGCTGACATGTTCCAGAGACTGCCAAACTGCCGTAGCACAGGAAAGTCACTACATTGTTAGAAGGCCATTCGGTTGCTGTAAAGCTTGGCCATTAAATACTTTCTTATATTAACCAGATACCTATGTATCTATAACTCACTCACACTATTCTGAAGTCAAAGTAAATACATCTATGTGTTCTTCATATCTACGTAGTAGCATTTTGAGGTTTTGTGTTTTTCTTGCATAGAACAACAACAAAAACATAAACAGTAGACTTATCCAAATTGTTTTTCTCACAAAATGAGTAGTTGGGTAGAAGGCTCGGTATAAACTCAGCATCTCAAAGATACTACACCTAAAATCTCTGCTTTTACCTCATGTTGGTAACAGAAGCTCCATGTCTGCACTCCAGTTGGAGGGAAGAGAGAGAAAGATAGCAAGTTCATGAAGTTGGCCTGATCTTTTAAGGTCTTTCCTTAAAGTCTTAACTCCCAATTTTTGCTTATATCTCATTGGCCTTAGCTAAAATGGGGTTTGAGAAAAGAATTTTTATACCTGGGCACATAGCCATACCCAATGAAATTGAGATTCTGTTAATATAAAATTTTAATAAAATGTTTTTTTTTCTTGTTAATAAATTAATAAAGAAGTAAGGGGAAATCAGTGTAGCCTCAAACAGTCTCTGCCACATTAACCTTCTATTTTAGGACAGCTACAAGATCCCAAGTTTTCTCTTTCCCAGACTAAAAGCAATTCTAGCTACTTTAAACATTCTTTCTGAGAGCCCTCATTAAGAGCAGCAGCATCACAAAGTGCCGTCTTAATATGTAGCATGCAGAACTGGATATAATATTACAGTTGGTCATATTGCCAGAGTTGGCAATACTAACTCTTAACCTATGGTTACTGCCTTTCTACACAGACAGCCTCACACGTAAGAAGTCTCTTTTATTATTATTATTATTATTATTATTACTATTATTATTATTGGTAGTAGCTGTTTGGATTAAATTGAATGTGTAACCAACCAAAGCCATCTGAAATTTTTTCACATGGAATGAAGCAAAGCTAGGATTACCCTATCCCATTTTATTTTTTAATCAACTTTATTGAGATATAATTTATATATGATAAAATGTACCCATTTTAAATGTAAAATGTGTTGAGCTTTGGCAAATATAAACAGTTGTGTAGCCACCACCCTGAATAAAATGTAAAACATTTACGTCACCCCAAAAAGTTCTCTCATGCTCTTTTCTTGCTAATCCTACCACTACTTCATCCAGGAATCTACTGATCAAAATTCCATTACTATGTGTTTGTCAATCTTGGAACTTCATATAAATGGAATCATATATATTTTTGTGAGTGTGGCATCTTTTGTGCAATGTATTTTTTTAAATTCATTTGTGACATATATCATTAATTTGTTTCTGAATGTTGCCGAGTGTGTGCTGTTGTTTGCAGCATACCAGAGTTTGCTCATCCATTTTCTTGATGATAAACATTTTGATTATTTCCAGGTTGAAGCTATTATGAATCAACCTCAGATGAAGGTTCATATATAAATCTTTTTGAAAATACAGGTTTTCATTTCTCTTAGCAAATACTGATTAGTAGAATTGCTGGGTCATACAGTAACTGTATGTTTAACTTGCTAAGAAAATGCCAACCTGCTTTCCAAAGTAGTAGTCCCACTAGTAATATATGACCATCCCCTTCCTCTACATCCTTAAAGTACCTGTTTTGTCAAGTCTTTATTTTAACATTCTAGTATATGTGTACTTAACTCTCATTGTAGCTTTAATTTGCATTTCCCTAATAATCAATGATTTTGAGCATCTTTTTTTGTGTTTATTGGCATAATAAGCATAAAGCAATTTTTCTTTTCCCTTGTGGCTAAGTTGGCCAACGGAATTTGATGGACTTCCCTTTCCTTATTTGTTCACCTTAAAGTTGTTGAAAATTAATTGATCTTATAACGTTGAGTCTATCATCCAGACTCTGTTTTAGTGATCTATTTGTCTGTTCCTACAGCATTATAACTCTATTGATTACACTGGGTTTGTAGTTAAGTCTTGAAATAAAAAAAAATATATATATATATATATAGATTAGTACTCCAGATTTCTTTTTAGCTTTTAAAATTATGTTGATTTTTTAATGCCTTTTGAATTTCAATATATATTTTAAAGTAAACTTGCTAAGTGAGGGGGTGGAGAAACATTTATCATGCAAATAGATGTCAAAAGGAAGTCAGTCTGAGTAGCAATACTTATATCAGACAAACTAGATTTTTTTGTTCTTGTATTGTTTTTATCCTGCTTCGGTATCAGGGTAGTACTAGACTCATGGAAGGATTTTGAATGCGTGCCCTCTATTCCATTATATGTAAAGTTTTGATAACGATTGTCATTATTTTTTTTTAATGTTTGGTAGAATTCACCAATGAAACCATGTGGTCTTGGGCTTTCCTGTGCTGAGAGATTTTTGTTCCCAATTCAACTTTCATTCTTGTTATTGGTCTAAGAAATTTTCCTACTTTTTGGATTCAAGATTCATGATTCAATCTTGGTAACTTGTGCCTTTTTAGGAATTATCTGTTTTTTTTTCCCTAAATTATCTGATTTGTTAGTATATAATTGTTTATAGTAATCTGTCATCTGTTGTATTGTTTTCTCTTCCATTTTACATTTTGGTTTTTGAGTCTTCTCTCTTTTTTTTCTTTGTTAATGTGGTTAAAGCATTATCATTTTTTTCTTTTCTTTTTTTTTTTAAACTGGTCATTACTTTAAAAATTAAAATAAAATGAAATAAACTTGCCAATTTCTACAACTTAACCTATTAGGATTTTGATTAGGATTGTGTTAAAAGCATAAAGCAATTTGGGAAGAATTGAAATATTAACAGTGTTGTGTCTGCCAGCTTAACCTGGTAAACCTCTTCATTTATTTACATCTACTTTAACTTTTTTCAGTAATGTAAATTGGAAGCTCGGTTATTGTTTAGTGTTGTTAATGTCTTCTTGGTAAATTGTCCTCCTTATCATTATAAAATGTCCTTTTTAAAATCCCTGATAGTATTTCTTGTCTTAAAGCTTCTTTTGTCTAATACAACTATAGCCACTCCAGCTCTTTCCATCTTTTTTATTTTAACCAATTTGTCTTTATATTTCAAGTGTGTTTTAGGTAATATGTAGTGGGTGCTTCTTCTTTATCCACTCTAACTTTTAATTTATAGGTTGTTCTAATTTACATTTAAACTAAATGTTGATGTTTAGTATATATTTACCATATTCCTTTTTTCTATTTTTTCTATTCTTTGTCTCTTTCCCCTCTTTCATATTATTTATTATTTAGTGTCCATTTTCTATTAGCTTATTAGTTATATACCCTTTTTCTGCCTTCCTTCCCCCCCACCATGGTTGCTCTCTGGTTTACAATATGCATTTTTAACTTGTTTCAGTACATTCAAGTAAAATTATGCCATTTCACTGGAATTGTAAGAACTGTACAACAATATACTTCTATTTGTCCCTCCTGTCCTTTTTGCTATTATATAATATTTAATTGTGCAATTGCTATAGACCAGACAATACATTGCTGTTATTTTATACAGAAGAAATTGTGGAAAAAAATATTTTATATATACCCACATATTTATCAGTTCTAGATCACTTCATTTTGTGTGTGTGTGTGTGTATCTGTTTCAATGTGGTAACTTTTTCCTTCAGCCTAAAGGACATATTTTTTTTTTTTTTAACATTTCTTATAGCACAAGTCTCCAGTGACTTCTCTCTTTCTTTCTCTCTCTCCCTTCCTTACTTCCTTCATTCCTTCATTCCTTCCTTCCTTCGTTCCTTTCCCTCTCCCTCCCTCTCCCCCTCCTTCCACTTTCTCTTTTGGTTGCTTGCTTGCTTGCTTGCTTGCTTGCTTTCTTTCTTTCTTTCTTTCTTTCTTTCTTTCTTTCTTTCTTTCTTTCTTTCTTTCTTCTTTCTTTCTTTCTCTCCCTCTTTCCTTCCCTCCCTCCCTCTTTCCTTCTTCTGAAAATTGCTATTTTATCCTCATTTTAAAAGATATTTTTACTGTAGAGTGCCTTTTCCCCCCTTAATTGTCTTTCATCACTTTAATGATATTATTCTATTGATTTGTGGCTCACATTGTTTCTGATAAGTTATTTTTATGCTTATTTTCCTGTGTGTGTAATATATCTCATCTTCTCAGAGTTTTAAGGGGATTTTATTTATCATTTGTTTTAAGCAATTTGATTGTGATATGCCTAATTATAGTTATCTTTATGTTTTATCCTACTTGGTGTTCTTTAAGCTTTTTGGATTTGTGGACTTGTTTTTCATTAAATCAGGAAATTTTTTTCTGCAATTTTTTTATTCAAATATTTTTCTCCTGCCCCACTTCAAAAGTCTGGAACTCCAATATGCATATATTAGATAGCGTGATATTCTCCCACAGGTCACTGTGACTTTCTTCTTTTATTTTAGCCTTTCTTCCTTCACCTTTTTCAGTTTGGGCTCTATTGCTATGACTTTAAATGTAGTGTTCCCTTCTGCAGTTTTTAATCTACTGTTAAACCCTTCCAGTAAGTTTTCCATTTTGTATATTGTGGGTTTTGGTTTTAGGGGTTTATTTGATTTTTTGGTCCCATTTCACTGTTCATTATGTCCATCTTTTTCTTAGAATCCTTGAATTTGTTTATAATTGGGCTTTTATTTGTCTTTTTCAAGTAAATTCATTTTTTTTTTTTCATTTTGCAACTTGTTTCTATTGTCTTATTTTTCCTTCTGGTTATGTGTTACATTTTTCTGCTTCTTCACATTGTAGCTATTTTTGGTTAGCTGCTGAACCTTTTGACTGCTACATGGATACATATATGGATTTACTGTATTTCTTTAAAGTATGCTGTGCTTTGTACTGGTAGACAGTTTATTTATTTATGTGTACCAGTAGTCTTTCACTTTGTGTTTCCTAATTGAGATTCTTGACCTGGCCTCATAGAGTCTCACCCTGTGGGTGCACAGGTCAGTATGCATCTTAAGTCTCAAGAAGACCTTTATGCAGACAGCTGGAGCTCCTTCTGTGTGAAGCTCTTCCTTCCCTGTATTCTCTCCTGCAAAACCCTGCAACCCCCACGTTATCCGGTGCTGAAAATATCTGATGTCTGTCTTTTCAGCTGAGCGCAACTACTGTGCTTCTTAATCTTCTGAAGAATATTTCTAGGCAAAAAACTTGGACAATCCTAAGACTTAATGCATTTGATTCCTTTTTTTCAAGGTTCACCGTCATCACTACCTGAAAAATAATGGTTGTCTAGTTTTCTAGTTATGATGGGAGGGCTAATCTTGTTCTTGTTACTTTATCATGGCTGGAAGTGGATGTTTTAGGCACCTAAACTCAGGACTTCACATTAACTCTAGTTATTTTAACCTTATAGGTTGAAATCCATCTTTCAACAAGTCCCCATTATTTGACTCTTGATTATGGCATTAGCTGACTTTCCAAGTTTTTCATTGGCTAGATGTTTTTAAGGGTCCAACTTATTTCTGTACTTGAGAATGGGCCTGTGAAGAGTGGCGAGGCTGAGTACAAATAAAATGCCACAACTCCTTGTCATTTAGAGTGTGGATTTGTTGGAAAAATTGCCTCAGTCCAAATTTTGGACCCACCAGTTAATGGCCTATGGCTTTGGGCAAGTGACTTAACCTCTCTGTACTACTTGTCTTTGTAAAATGGGGATCATTAGAACACCCAGCTCATAGAGATGTTGTGAGGAATAAATGAGTTAATATATATGCAAAGTGCACAGAAAAGTGTCTGTTACACACTCTTTATTAATTCTGACCCATATGTAAACTATCCATATTTTGACCTCCTATCTACCTGTCTAATTTTATCTTAGATTGTTTTTCTCATATCTCATATGGCTTCCAGTAACAATTCTCCACAACTTAGATTTTAAGTGCCCATTTTTGTGAGTCTTCCTCAAAGGTGTATCTGACTGGGTATGGCATCACCACAGCTCTGATCCAGAGGGTTTTATATTTTCATCCAAATTATTGAATAACATATATAATCAAAGAATAACATATATAATCAATATAAATTCAATGTTGTGGGATGATGCAATAAACTAAGAGATGGGTTATGGAAGGTTGTATATATTCACCTGGAAGAGCTTTTCAAAATACCTATGCCCATGTGTTTTCATTCTTCCATCACTATCTGCCTCATCCACCCAAAAAGGTGGCCTAAGCATGTGTAATTTTGAAAATTTAGTTCCATGCATTTTTTTTTAAAGATTTTATTTATTTATTTGACAGAGAGAGAGAACACAAGTAGGCAGAGTGGCAGGCAGAGAGCAGGGAGCCTGATGCAGGGCTCAATCTCAGGACCCAGGACCCTGGGATCATGACCTGAGCCGAAGGCAGATGCTTAACCAACTGAGCCACCCAGGTGCCCCTCCATGTGTTTTTGATATGCATTTCCCCTCTTCTCTAAACACAAGAACCACAGCAGCAGAGCCCTTTTGCTAGCTTGACATTTTTTAGCACTAATATTTGATAAGATATGAATTTACCTTACTGTTCTTTCATTTAGGTGTCATTTTTCAATTTTGTATGAAAAGATATCACATGACAAAAAATGTCTAATTTCTCACTGAAACCCCTTTATACAATATCTATGCATCCTGTCTACCAACTGATTAGACTTATGAAAATGAAAAAAAAAGGACATTTAGATCTTTTCATAGTGAGTTAGTTCATCCTGTACTTTAGAAATCAGTCCTTCTCTCTAGATATTCAGAAATTATATATTTAGTAACATACTATGGATTTTATGTAAAGCTTTAAATGTTTATGAAACTGCTAATGGCATATTGTCTGTGTTTATGCAGACCTGACTTAATGGCATTTCTTTAACTATCACATTTTTCATTTCACAGAATATAGCAACTCTCCTTTGGGAAATTGAATACAATGAAATCTCAATATTATTAAGTTATGAAATTTTAAGCGGTGTTGATTTTTAAATCTTTAACATCTTTTTTTAATGTTGATATTTCTTATTTATGAGGAGGCAGATATTGGAGAATTAGTGAAAGTTACCTTTTACCATATAAGGCATTAGTTATGAGACTATATCTCATTTTTAAGATTATATAAACTGTTTAAAAAACAATAGATTTTATACTGAACAACTTGAAAGTGTATTTTATTGCAGAATGGAAATACTTGGCCATCATTTTATACCTTAGGTCAATTTAGTAAAATGTAATTTAGTATCTATTGTTATAAGCCTCCTATAATTATAGGGGAGGAGTAAATTTTTTTCTTTTGCATTTTTAAAGTAATTTTGGTGATGAAGTTCTTTTTCCAGGTGGTGATTTAAAACATTAATATGTTTATAGCTGTTTTTCTATGCAAAACAATTATTTTAGTTCCATTTGGCAATTCAAATTTGTTTGGAGAAGGAAAAGCAGACAAATACCCGGGATATTTCTCCCATATAAATAAAATTAGTAACAAATCGATTTAGCATTTTTTTCTAAAAATATTTTCTGCATTTGACATTTTCGTGAGTATGTGAATCTTTATACTCAAGTCTCAAAAGTCCATATTTATTAGAGATGATTCATAACAATCTTCTAAAATAAAGAAATATACCAAATTTTAATAATTAGCTTAGTCAATATGTTCAAGTACTTTATTTAATGGAAAATATATTTTAATTTCTTAGTATGTTTGTTTATTGAATGTCCATAAGAATAATATTCTAGAGTTGCAAGTGATATTGTGTTTCTGTTCTCTTAAATGAGGGCTCATAAAAATTGTAAATGGTTCAGTTTAAATTATTAGAAATTAGTATTTTTCTTTTGTCATGGAAGGTAATTGATTTGTAAAAGTTAGTTTGAGTAGGTTTAAAAGAAGAGTGCAAGTTTCTGTTTGACATCTGTCTCATCTGTGGAGCCACAGGTGACTGCAGAATTGGGGCAGTGAGAAGAGCAGCAGTATTGCCAGCAACAGTCCGATTGTCAGAATTTTGATGTCACCTGTCAATGTGATGAGATTGCTCTATTTTGAAGGATGATCCTCAGTGCCCTACTTTTCCTATTAACCCACTTACTACCACACTGCTTACTTGCCCTTCTCTTGGACTAACTGCTGTGTCTTGTCCTATCTTTGATACAGAATCTTAAACACTTTTCAGTGGAAGCTCTTAATTTAGGATATCGGTCCCGCAGGAGGGGAGCGCCTTAGAGAACTGAAGTACTGTTTTATTTTCCCACCTTCCAGGATATAAGCATGCTGTTTGGATAAGAGCGGAAAATGACTCAGGGAGAGTCCTAGATAAAAATAGATGAATAAATGAAGTCAAATGCAAAGAAATCTTTCCAAATGGTTCATGAAACAAAATATCATTATTTCATACTTTTTTTGAAAAAATTGAAGAGTTTGAAGAGTAAACACATGCCAGGTGGTCTAAAACAAAAACCCCCATGCTTGTGAAATAAAAATTGTAACAAGAATCTTTCTTTTTGTTTAATATGATGTTTAAGAACATAATGGGAGTTCTCAAAACTTGTGTACTTCAAACTTAGAATATATTAACATTTCATGTAGAACTTTGCCACTTGTTCTTTATTAAATTAGGAAAAAATTGATAGCTCAACAATACAATGCCCCATATTTGAAGGAAAATATCCCTCTTTCAGCAAAACACTACAATATTGAGATTGATAGATTTAAAATATTTTAAAGCCAGAAATTTGAATTTGATAGAACCATAATGAATTTATTCTTAGACATCAACATATAGCTTACTTAGTGCAGTTTCTCACAGCAGATTTAAACTTATTTTAGAATCAATTTCCACTGTATAAAACATAGATTGGGAAACTGTGGTCCACTGCTTGTTTTGAAAATAAGTTTTATTCAAACATAACCATGCACATTTATTTATTAGGGTCTATGGTTGTTTTCATGTTAAAACAACTGAGTTGAGTAGTCGTTAACAGAAAATAACAAAAATATTTACTATCTGGCATTTACAGAAAAAGTTTGTTGACTTCTGTCTAAGTCACAAAACCATACCCATTGAAGCTCAAGTTTATTGTAATCTAAGGAAACTGAGTATTGTATAAGATTTATGTTCAACATTTGTTATTAAGAAAATTTACAGATAAATGGTGTACCTAATTGAGTTTTGTGGAAAACTTGCGGTATGTTAAAAAAAATTCTGTAGTTGAATGGGGACTAGATATCCTCTTTTCCCCTACTTGAGAATCAGTTAATATGTCAGGATAACAAGGATCTGAAAATTCATTCAATGAACTAATTTTTAAAATCCAACATTTTCTAAATTTTTTGGCTTCTCCTTCTCCTGCCATAAACCATTTTTAATAGTTTGCAGGACATTAATGTTCTTCAAAAGAAAATGATAAAGATGCTGTCTTGAAAAATATGTATTTCTAAAATGTGAAGACATTTGGGTCAAAGTAACTCAAATGAATTCATAGAATCATAGATTGTAGATTTAAAGGAGGCATATAGTTTATTTAATCTAATTCCTAATCTTATTAATCTTCCTAATTCTAATCTTAATCAGAAGATTACAGAAAAGGGATGCCTGGGTGGCTCAGTTGTTAAGCATCTGACTTCAGCTCAGGTCATGATCTCAGGGTCCTGGGATCAAGCCCCACATCCGGCTCCCCGCTCGGTGGGAAGCCTGCTTCTCCCTCTCTCACTCGCCCTGCATGTGTTCCCTCCCTCTCTCGCTGTCTCTCTCTCTGCCAAATAAATAAATAAAATCTTAAAAAAAAAAAGATTACAGAAAATTAAACTTAATTATTCAAGTATGCTGATCTTATTTTACTGTATAAGAGATGACTAATTGTGAATACTTGAAGTTTAACAAAATAGATTTGATGGATTGTGTATGTATGTTGGCTTCATTCACTGTAATTGAGAGGCATCATTATGTAGTGGTCAATGCTGAAACAATTGTGGTTTTTCATATTGCATTAAATTGGTTAGTGGTATAATTAATTTTAATAGGAATTTATGAGTCCCTAACTGACTCCAGATTATTTTAGAACTAAGCACTGAATGCACCCTCTACAAGTTTTGTTGTTTTAGAGGTGATGTAAGTTTAATTATGCAGATAATCCAAGTAGATTTTTGTTTTGCCTCTGGGATTTCACTTTCATTTTAATAGCTTGAATGCTTCTTATCACTATATGTGAATAGGTTTAATTGAATCTAGAATGATGCTTTTAATATTGTAATGGAATTAAGAGGGCTGGCATCTATGTATTGGTCAAAATTATTGAATCTGATGAACCCTGATGAGTATAAATTCAAAAAGACCAAGTATTCACCTCTACTTAACATTTTACTTTAAATGTAGCCACTCTTTTATGAACTGTAGTTGATTTTAAAATAAAAAATAAATATATTTTTTCACATTTATTCATGTATTAAATATTTATTGAAAACACAATATGTACCCTATTAAAATATAAATTCCACGAGGCAGAGATCTTGTTTGGGGTCTTGCTGTATCCCTATTGCCTAACATATGGTAGCTACTCAAAACTATACACTGAGTGAATGAATGATTCAAAACACTTGAGCTTCAGTCACATAACATGAAACAGTCTAGTATTCAAATGGCTTAGAGATTAAAAGACATTTGTAGCACTGTGTAGAAAATACACAATAGAGGTAAATATAGGGACTATCAGATCACTTAGGAGGAAACTAACCCACATTTTAAAAGAGGGACCTGGGAAATCTACCTTGCAACCACAAATTTACTTTTTGATTCTATGGATTTCTCTATTACAGGTATTTCATTTAAATGGAATAACACAACATATTACATACATAAATGGAATAATCCAGTATGTCATTTTTGTGACTGGTTTCTTTCATTTAGCACAATATTTTCAAGGTTCATTCAAGTATTGGCATGCATCGGTACTTCATTCCTTTTTATGGTCAAGTAATTGTCCATTATGTGAATATACTATATTTGGTTTATCCATTCATTAATTGGTAAATATTTTTTTCTACTTTTTTGGCTATTATGAGTAATGCTAATATAAACATTTGTATACAAGGTTTGTTGTGTGTGTGTGTGTGTGTGTGTGTGTGTGTGTGTGTGTGTGTATGGATGCATCCTTTTAATTCTCTTGGGTATATAACCAGGAGTGAAATTATTAGATTATATTTTATGTTTAAACTTTTTGAAGAACTTCAAACTGTTCTCCAAGATGGCTGCACATTTTTACATTGCCACCAATAATATATGAGAATTCCAGTTTGTCTGCAGTCTGTCTTTTTTATTACAGCCTTCTAGGGTTAATTTTTTTAAGTGGAAATGTCTTTTATTTTATGGATATGTATTTATAAGAAGCTATGGTTAATTATGTAAATATTATCTTCACCTGGGAATAAGGGTTCCTAGAGATGAACTTTTATTTTTAAATTAGAAGAATATACATTTGACAATAGCCTTTCAATATATGTAGTTATCCGAAGATTTACACAACTGAGCTGAAGAATCACTGTAACAAGTAAGTCATCTTAGAATTAAAAAATATAACATTATTAATTTATTCAAAGGATTACATTCAAATTAATATTTCATATGTTTTGGATAAAATTGTTTTGGTTTTCATACATATGCACTGATTTATTCCATCAGTAGTCTCCCTAAGTAGATTGACCCCTTTTTAAAGACAGTAGCTCTATTTATGTGTTTAAAGAGCTGTGAAGGGTCTAGCTATCAAATTAGCATGCCACAGTTTCATGGATGCTGGCAGAAGACACAGGGCTCCTCAGTCACACGAAGAACTCTGTTACTGCAATAGCAATAGCCAGATTATCAGCATTTTCTTGTGCCCGTTTTCCAATCCCCAATTTGTTCAAGATGATCTGAAGAGAGGCAGGTGCCATCAGCACACACTGTGCATGTCACCTAAGAGGGACCTCAAGCTCGAGAGCAAGATACTGTTTTTATCTTCCATGGATGTTTACTGTATTACCATTTTTGAAATGATAGCCCAGAGCAAAGGCAGTCAGTGCATCTACTTGTAAGATATTTGGACATGTGAGAGACCCATGGAGACCCATGGAGAGATGACTTGCAAGAGTTGTTTTGACCATAAAGTCTCTCTCAAAATGTCTTGCACCTAGCAAGGTATCAGTGAATGTTGGTTGACTTAAGCTTCCTTTTGCTATGCTGAAAATATCAACAGGACGAATTTGTGAAAGAAGTTCTATGATTAGGCCAAATGCTTTCCTTTTTATAATAATAACAAATTTCCTGGGGTCCTGGGTGGCTCAGTTGGTTAAGCATCTGCCTTCAGCTCAGGTTGTGATCCTGGGGTCCTGGGATCAAGCCCCATGCATATTGGTTCCCTGGGACCCTGCTTCTCCCTCTCCCTCTGCCCCCCCCAGCCCCTGCTCTATCTCTCTCACTCTCTCTCTTGAATAAATAAATAAAATCTTTAAAAAAAAACAAATTTCCTATGTTATAACCTCTCTGTGATCATTGCTAAAAGAAAACTAAGTTATGCTTATAAAAGTAATGTGTAATAAATATGCCACTTTCTTGAGTATGAAATCAACCAAGGTCAATAAGGGGGAATCAAGCAAATTATTTTTTAATTAACTGCAACAAACTGGAGAACTTGCATGATGCTTCTCTCAACTAAATCCAGCCCTGTCATTGTGTTCATTTCTTTCGTATTTGTTTAAAAATACCAAAGATAGGGGTGTCTGGTGGTTCAGTAGGTTAAACGTCTGCCTTTGACACAAGTCATGATGGAATCTTGGGATGGAGCCCTGCAATGGGCTCCCTGCTCAACAGGGAGTCTGTTTCGCCCTGTCCCTCTGCCTCTTCCCCCCAACTTGTGCTCTCTCTCTCTCTGAAATAAATAAATAAAATCTTTATAAAAGAATACCAAAGATATTTCCCCAAAGTAGCTGAGCTGGAGGAGTGAAAAGAAGCCATCAACACCCTTGTTCAGACTGCAATAATTCAGTCTGTGTTCACCACCTCCCCATTGATCTATAAACAGCTGATGGAAAACTATAATCCATAGAGTGCTTATTTTTTTTTCTCTTTTACTGAACTGTTGTCAAACCAAGTTTTCCCTCTCCCATACTTAGGTAATTGACTTTTTGTAACCTAAATGCAGGAAGTCATAAATATTTCTCCTTCTTTGTTTCATGTGTTTCAGCACATTGCCCTTAATAGTACTGTGCTACCTGTCTTTAGAATTCAATATATTACACTTATTTTATTCACAGTAATCTTTTAATATCTTTGTTTAACCAACTTTGATATATTTTTGTTCAGTGAGTTTCTAGCTGATGTTTAACCATTTTATTCACAATAACTAAAATTAATATTTTATTTTAATTTGCATGTATCTACCAAACAAATATATTTATTATTACTATTATTAAAGAAGAAGAAAAGAAAGAGAAAAGAGAGAGGCAGAGAGGAAGGAATTTATCCAGCCTTGTATTTACTAAGCCAGTTTGGGCTTCTTTGATCCTTATATATTCCTGTAAGTGCTGACACATTACATATTTAAATATGTGTCTAGGATTTTTCTGAAGATAAATAGTTTCCTCAGAATATAGTTTCCTTAATGTATTGGTTTTGTTGCTTTGAAAATTCAAATATTTGGTTTTATTTGTTCAAATGAATATCTATAGCCTCTCTCACCCCTCCACTGGAATTATTCCCCACAGATTAATTCATTTACTTGGAAGAAATTTTATATCTAATGAGCAATTTTCTCTTTTGGAGTTTCTTCATTTAATTTTCCTCTGAACTTCACGAAATCTGGTTTTCTAAAATCTAGGTCGGGCATGATGGGAAGACGATGTCTTGAGTCTGTATTCATTACCCCCTCTCCCTCAGAATTCTCTCCTGGAATTAGCAAACTGGAGAAGAGGACACAGTTTGCAAAGAAGACCTTTAAGTTTCTCAGGACACAGTACCATCTCTTTACCATTCTATGAGAGAGGAAGAAGACCCTAGATCCTAGAAAAGCCTCTGCTTCTTGGGAGGTCCTGGGGCAAAGAAGTTAGGTGGCTTTACTGCCTAAGGCGTTTTCTGAGATAAGTGGATCTCCACAGCATTCCTAGGGGAATAACCCTCACCCACTTGCTTCCTGCAGCCTGGGAAAAGCCCACAGGTACTTGTAACACCACACACAGGGACCAGGAAAAACTTCTTCTACTCCATGTGCTTTGGAAAGACTAAACTAAATGTCCATCAGAGGGAAAATTTCCTGTTAGCCATTCTGTTGAATACTAACAGCTATTAAACAGAGTAAGAACTAATTCTTTCTTAACTTTGAAATATGTTCATGGTATAGTCTTAAGAACAGTTGAGAATCATTATAATTTTAAAGTGAAATACACATACATGTATACACGTAATAGATATGTATATGTGTGTATGTGAGTCTGTATGTATAAAATAGGAAAGTAATCAAGGAAGAGAGGCCCCAATATATATATATTTTTAAAGTGGTCCCCTCTGGAGTGGGTGGTGGTATTCTTTTCCTTTAATATTACTTACATACTTTCATGTCTTATATTAAAAATTCTGATTCAGGTCTGTACCATTTTCTATATATTGCCACAAAAGACTGAACTCAATAGTGTCATTCCTTAATTCCTTACTAACTTGAGAATTACTAGTAACCACTTCTGTTCTGCTTTCTATATAGTTCTGAGTTTACTGTTAAATCGCAAAGGTTTCATTCTGCTTTAGGATTCTATTAAAGCCTTTTGACTTTAGCTTCAGACAAACATATTCTTCCTACTGTTTTGTAGGAAACATTTTTTCTCTTCCCTAGAGCCAGTGTTTGATGTCACAGAGTATGATCCTGATAAAAAAGCCTGCTCTTTGACCTGACCTCTGGAGCCAGGATTGCCCTTCTCCTATCCTTCTGTTTTCCAAAAGTTAACTTCTAGTTTCCAACCTAAGACCTAATGCATTATAGAATTGCATTCCCAAGGTAAAACAGGAAAATTTTTCGCAGTTATCTTGTTTACATAAATGTAAGAGATGGTAATTCATTCATTTGCTAATGTTACCCCTCCCTGTGGACATGAGCAATGACCTCTTCATCACAAAACAAAATAAATTAATTCAAGCAGGGGAAAAAAATCTCCACTTGAGTTATTTAGGTGAAGGTTTGAAGGTTTGAACTTTGCTTATATCAGTGAAGTAATATTTCAGTTTTCCAACTAACTTACAGAGCCAGAACAACAACAAAAAGGAATTGTATGTGCAGTGTGCAGTGTCTATTCCTTGTTGGGTCTAAATATTGACTCTGCCAAGTGGGGTCTTTACCTGTAATTAGATTTTTTAAATTTTTTAATATTATTTATTTTTTAGATATTTTTTTAAAAATGAAATTTCACTGAAACAAATCCAACCCAATATTATCTTGAATTCAATGTAAAAATACCTTATATAGCCTGATAAAATTTCAACTAACACACTATTTTTAATCTCAGTAATTTATATTTGTACAGTTTCTGTGCTATGCTGCAAATGTTGCTTACTCTAATTAGCTTATGGTCAACAGTATCTTTAATTAGAAATATTGGTAATCTGTCCCCTGTAGCATTTCATTTAGTGTGTTTATGGTTCCAGGATGATTATCCTAATGAACAGGGTGATGAAAAGTACCATTAAGCAGAAATGAAATAGAATACCTATCAGGGCAAAAAGGTTTTTTAAAAAAAATTTATTGTTGTTTTCCATAAAAGAATGATCTGTGCTTAGAATCCAGTATTGAAAACTACCAATAAAGTGAAGAATGTATCTTTGAAATGGCAAATATCTGATATTGTGATTTAGTTCTATAAATAAAGGTAGAGTCCAGGATGAAGGACACAGAGTTATCCTAAAAAACAGCATATCCAGTGAAAAACATTTCAAATAGCACCAATAATATTGCTGAAACTAATATCCATATGAGCAATGTCGAAAGTTATATGAGAAAATCACTGGCAGTCTTGTGTGTCTACAATTATTATGAAATTTACTATTAGGGATGGGGGTAGAAATTAGTCTTAGGTTCATTCCTGTCACTCTTGCCAAGTGCGTCTGTTAAAATGAATGGCATTTATTTGCAATCTTTGTATTTTATTTAATGATGGTGGCATTTTCCTTAGAGATCTTTGTTTTTTAAAATAGTGGTAAGCATTTCTTTTATAATTAAATGCAACACAGATTTTTGTATTCATGGCATTGGCAAATGTATACCTACTGAACCGTTAAGACAAGGGTGCAAAATAATGTTTATGGCTATTTTTTTAAAGATTTATTTATGTATTTGAGAGAGAGAGATACCAAGAGCGGGGGTAAGGGCCAGAGGGAGAAGGAGAGAGGAGGAGAAGCAGACTCACCACTGAGTATGGGGCCCAACCCGCAGGGCTAGATCCCAGGACTCTGAGATTATGACCTGAGCTAAAATCAAGAGTCAGACACTTAACCGATTGAACCACCCAGGTGCACATGTTTATGACTAATTCTTATATGGCATCAGAAAAACATATTCAAGCTTAGGTAGGAGAAATATTTCAGTTTCTATAAGTTTTTAGATATAAAGTCATATATATTGGAAAAATACATCTGAAGGAAGGTGGCTAGCTATTAGGTGGTACCTCTAATATCAGGTAGATCTATGGAATGTTTGTGTAAATAAAAATGGCCAGATTCTTAATTCTCAATTCCCAGTGTCTTCATCATACTCTCCTTGATTAACTCACCTGTTGCATCAATTCTTGACTTTTGGGGAGAGGTGAGAGATTATGGTTTCTTTTCAAATTTGGTTAAAACCATGCCAAGTTCCTCCAGGAAAGTGTACATGGACACAGATAAGTTCAGAAGGATGGTGGATCTCCCGGAGCCATTCACAGATTCCCTAGGGATTTTGGGAACACAGGTAAAACAGGGCATAACTCTAAAATTAAATGTCAGTCAGACATTCAACATGGCTAGGGATCCTCAAATGTAAAACAGTAGTAATAATATCTTCATAATGTTGTGAGTATATTACAGGGTAAATCATGTAAAGTGTTTGCAGTATACTTTGGCATATAGTAAGCAAACAATACTTTGTAGATATTTAGAAATAAAATTTGATAGAATTATATCATTCTATTTTATTCCCCATGTTTTAGTACTCTTGGCATTATAAGGACTGGGGAATGTTTGTTCTTAAACACAAATTACACGTTTAATATCTTGGACAAATCTTCCTCTAGTATTTTAATTTTATGCTTTTATTATATTTTCAACTATGGGTAGTGTCTTGGTTTAATATTTTTCTTGACCGTAAGATAACTAAATTTGAATGCATTTCACATATTCAAAAGTGAAATAATCCTGGAGTATATAATGATACTAAAATAAAAATCTGTTAGGGACCATAGGAAGTTGTTAGAGAACCAATTCATCATTCTGAAAATGGGTAAAGAGAAGAAATAGTTAACCATTTAACCTGACTTTCTTATAAAAACTATACGACAGGGAAATTTTTTCTTTATAGAAGTGTTCTACCTAATACATGAAGAAGGAATGACAGAATTAAAATATCGTGGTTTCATAATCCCCCATGGAAATAATGAATCTAGGCAATAAGCAACAATAGACATCAATAAGAAAGAGAAATAGAGAGAAATGGAGAGAGAGAGAGAGAGAGAAAGAAAAACAGGTATTATGTGCCTCAGTGGAACTACACAATATACCTATGAAGTGTTCTGGTGAAAAATCTGAATCTACTTAGATTAAGACCTTAGATTTAACTATCAGTTTATAAGGAAAAAAAGGTTGGGTGAATATTTTAAAATGATACCATGAGAAAGGCAGCAGCAGCATACATACTGTAAAAACCTCCACAAATGACTAGATTCTTCAAAAACAAATCACAAGGAAGGAATAGAGGGAGGGGGCCTGTGGGATAAAAGAGACAAATGATCTGTCAACCAAACACAATGTGTGGACCTACCCGGTTTCCATAATTCTGATTCAATCAAACTAACAGTTACACCAAAAAAAAAAAAAAAAAAAAAAAGAAAGAAGGGATTATCTTACATTTTTCACCGAGGAATAGTAGTATTGCAGGTATAATATAGAAAAAGTCATGTTTTGTTTAAAGATACATAGTAAGTTATTTACAACTGAAATAAAATAACATCTGGGATTTGCTTCAACAATCCAATTACTTAGGAGTGTAGATGAAAAACAGAATTCCCTTAAATTGGTGAGTTTCAAAGCTGGGTGTTGGATACCTGAGGTTTTATCTTTCTATTCTCTTTTACCTGTTTGTACATGGAAAACTTTCATTATAAAAATTTTATAGGGACGCCTGGGTGGCTCAGTCAGTTGGGCATCTGCCTTCGGCTCGGGTCATGATCCCAGGCTCCTGGGATTGAGCCCCACATCGGGCTCCCTGCTCAGCAGGGAGCCTACTTCTCCCTCTCCCTGTGCCTTTCCCCCTGCTGTGAGCTCTCTCTCCCTCTCTGCGTCAAATAAATAAAGCCTTAATAAAATTTTTATAAATATGAAATAACACTAAATTTCACACCTGTCATAGGGTCAGTGAAGGTTCATATGTCATGCTGAAGCTACATGTTCATAGCCTGTTAAGATAAGATTTATTTACAAGACATGATCTAGGTATGGAATTGTTTTACTCTGTGAATGATTACCCAAGCTGGTTTAGTGACTATATTTTATTTTATTCAGAATATTAAATTAACCTGATTTATGGAGGAGTTGTTTATGTACCTCTTTTTCTAATTCATTTAACAATATATAAATAACCATAAGGAACTCTCTAAAGAAATTATATGGTGAATAATTTTGCACAGTGATCACATATATTTGCATTACAGATACATACTATCTTATATCTCTTTTTGGCTAAAGTCAGAGGTGAATTAGTTTATAAGTCTGTATGATTGTATATCCCTGAAAAAGAGAAAAACTTAGAGTAAGATAAGATACAAATAATATAGAATATCAAAATGAAACCTATTATTGAAGGCTTTCTTTACATTTCAAGGTAGATAAGAATCAAATTTACCAGCAGAATTGGGGTCATTTGAGTAGCGTTTATGACAATGATGTTATATATTTTTTTACTTTCTGTATTTTCCTTACACTTTGAGTAGAAACTGGTTTTTTGGGACTTCATTTATACAAATGTGATCTACCTATACACATCAATGTTCTCTCTTAATATGCTTTTAAGTAAAATGAAGTAGGAGCTTGGATCTTGAAAAATTCATCAGATTAGTAAATGTCCATTCAGTGACCACACTCTGAGTGTCCTCCTGATTATGAATAGATGTGACTTGATAGGAGATCCACAGCTCGACACAGTCTGTGTCCTTCACCATGGTCTGTTGAACATGAATTAGATGAGGTTTGGAGTAGTAGCTCATTGTTTTGTTTTGTTTTTCTTTTATACAGTGAAAGGAAAACTGCTTTCCCCACTCCCATACTTATTTCTAATTTCCTGTGGAAAATAAATTTGGTGATAACAATGAAATTTCATTGTACAAACAACTTAGGAGGGATAATGATATAGCAGTGAGGATATGATTAATTCCAATGTAATCTGCCATGCATGCATGGAAAAATTTATTTTTGTACAAAATATAAGGCATTACTGCTCACTCTTATGTTAACTGAGGAACAAAAACTAATTTATAATGATGAAGTTAAATTATGCAAGGACACAAAACAAAGCAATTTCTCAAATTATGGGTAGTCTTCAAATTTTCCAATGTAACGTTCCAAGATGACTCCTCAAATGAATCCAAAATTGATGGCATCAGTAAAATCTAGGAGAGTTTAGGACACCAGTGAAGCCCTTTTTCCACCTCAGATTTAAAATAAGACATTACCACCTGGATAGCACAGTCAGCCAACTCTTGGTTTTGGCTCAGGTCATGATCTCAGCATTGTGAGGTTGAGCCCCGTGTCAGGCTCCACACTCAGCGTGGAGTCTGCTTCAGATTCTCTCTCCTTCTCACTCTGCCCCTCCTCCTTCTGCTCTCTCTCTCTCAAAATAATAATAATAATAGTAATAATAATAAAACAAATAACAAAACAAATAAATAAATAAAACAAGAAGTTACCATTAGAGTAAATAAGAGAATATAAAGAATAGGAATATTTACCATATAGTAAAAAGAAGAATTCACTTGGGCGTTCTCATGGAGAGAATTCCTTCACTAGAGACAAGCTCTCAGAGCATAAATACAGCCACAGAGCACTTAGGAGAGAAAACAGACTCAACATTACTCAGTTATTATCAAAATAAATTGATAAAGAATAAGAATATCTGATTAATTTTAAGGGCATGGGGCAAGAAGCGGCCATCCAAGTGAAAATGGGATTATGTGGAACAAGGATGATGTGAACCACACAATAAAATTCAAACAGATCCGGAATTATGACTGTGGTCATAGTGGTAAAAATGTATTACCAATTGGTTATTGAGAAAGAAGTGGAGAGTATTAATTAGTAGAATCCACTGCATGTCTTTTACAGTTTATTAGATATAAATAAATGTAATGAAAGACCTCAAGGTAGAGCCACCTAGATAAGTCACAATTCCTGACCCACAGAAACTGTGAGATAATAAATGTTTATTGTTTAATGTTTATTGGAATAAATTTCAATCCCATGCTTTCAAGAATAGCAGCAGCAGATAATACCAAGACAGCATCTTTTCCTGAATCATCTTTTTATTCCCCATAGAAGAGAATTTAATGCAGAATTTAATGCTTTGCACACGACAACCACATAATCCCATGCTTACTACAGTACCTGGATTGTACCAGATTCTCAATAAATATTTGTCAGATTAATTCAGTGAATAGTAACAATTAAAATCTACTGAATGCTAACAATGTGCCAAGCATCTTTAAGTGTTTCACAGGTATTTACCCTTTAATCATCGCAACAGCCCTGTCATTATTCCTGTTTTACAAACAAGGAAATTGAAGTCTGTAGAGGTTAAGAAACTTGCCCAAGAGAACTCAACTTCTTAATGGCAGAGAGTTTGTAATTGAACCCAAGTCATCTGACTCCAGAATACAGTGCTTTTAGCCATCACATTTTGCTGCTTCTAGATGAATTGATGAACACTTGCTGAATGAAAGAATGAATCAGCTGATCGATGTGACACAGTGGCATATTTAATACTTAAATTTTAAGGTCCTTTATTTCCCTTTGATATATAACCAACACTGCTTAGGATCACTAAAGCTATGATCTCCAAACTACTTTTGTGAACATACCATTTTTTTTTTAAATATTTGACCAAGTGTTCTCAATATGTGTATTTATTTATGTAAATAAATACATAACAATATTACATTAATATGTACTTTGTATATCAGTGCTACTGTGCTATTATATTAACATATCATCTAAAACTAAACCCTAAGTTTCTATCCATCTATCTACCTTAGATATATATCTTTTTTCTACCCAGAACACAGTGGATCCTCTTGTATAGCCACTCAGTTGCATTCAACTTTGAAGACTACTACTTAATAGAATGTGGTAACATTTTTTTAAAGGGCTAATAGAGAATTTTATTTTCTCACACCTTCTGCCCTCATACACAAGGGATCAGAGGTAGATCAAGTAATAGTGAATAAAGAAAAGTATCCTAAATTCAGAAGGCAAGCCTTGTATTCTTGTGAAATAAGAATTCTGGAAATGTGAATCTCTAGGCCCTCCTCCCTTGTCTTGCCTTCTCTCTCCAAGGAACATGTACACCTTTTCAAGTAAAATACGAATTATTTGATGTAATTCTTGAAAGCATGGAATTGAAATTTATTTCCCTAATAATTTTCTCAATTCTACTTGTCTAACATTGATTGCCCCCTCTTTCTCTTTGTGATGCATAATAATCCAGTTGGGTTTCCTATTGTTTCTTTCCTAAAACTGTGCACCTGCATCATCGATCATGCCAAGGAGAGCAGACACAACTTCGGAATGAAAACCAATAACATGCTATGAGAATAGAGACAAAACAGCTTAGAAGATTGATGCTAAATTAGAGAGATGCTTACTGATCTGCAACCACCCAAATTCTTAGAGCTTGACAGCTGGTTAGTGAGCATAGGACAAACCACAGGCTTGCCTTCATGTCCTAAATGAGGGCAATTTGCACAGTTTATGGTGTAGTTACCATAGACAGGACATCAAATCAAAGTCTTTCAAACCAAAGAAGTGAAGTAGTTCTGTTTCCAGGTTTCTCCATCTTTAAAATGGGAATAAGGACATCTGCCATCTTAGATTTGTTTCAACGATATGGTCAAATAAACGTATTTAGGAGCTTTATTGATGGTTAATATACAAATGCAAGGTATTCCCTTAATTATTATGATTATTGGAGTAATACTGTTTTAAATTTTACTACTATAAATTTGTCTCTTTTTAAAATTTTTTTATAAATATAATTTTCTATTCAAAGAGGTTTGCAAGAGTGTCACAAAAATGCACACCATTAACTTAGAATCACCAGTTGGTAACAGTTTGTCCCATTTATTCAGCCCCTTCATGCTCACTCTGTGCACTCTCTCAGGCACGCTTTCTCTCTGAATTATCTGAGAGTTAATGATCTCAGTAATCTTTCAGTAAGTTGCAGACATCAGCTTTTTATCCTACATATTTCAATGTATAAGAACAATGACATTCTTCTACATAACTACAGTGCAGTAATCAAAATCAGGAAATTTAGTAGTGATCTAATGCTCTTGTTCAGCCCACTGACCATTACCTAAATTTTGACAGTTGTCCTAAAAATGTATTTTATAGCTATCTCCCCATTCCAGCCACTCCCTTGGAGAGGACTGTCAGCCTTTTGAAAATGTTTTTGGTTTTTCATGATCTTGACATTTTTTAAGAGTACAAGCTGATTCTTCTATCGACTATCCCTTGATTGGTCCATCTGTAGTATCTTAATTTATATATCTGCAGGGAAATTTATTAGAATAGAATTCTGAAGCCATTTTTGAAGATATTCAAGAAGTGGATAATCAATTTTCTCTTTGCTATTCCTGAGGAAAAGGAAAAGTAGTGAATATTACTTTAGATTTTTAAACAAATCCATTACACTTTGTTTCTTTTTGAAAGCTGTTATGATTCTTACAAAAGCAGAAAACAAAACACAGACATATACATAAAGACAAAAAACCCCGATGAGCTGTGATACCGAACGAAATCCATTGTGTTTTACACAATATATTAAGAAACAGAAACTAGGTTTGTGCACGTCTATAAACTGGTAGTTGTGTTGTCTTATGTTTTCTATAGTCTTAAGACCCAGATCGTACTGTACTTATCTTTTTCATCAAGCCCTGAAGAGATGTTCATTCCCACACAATGCCTTACTGTAGGTGAGTACAGTCAGATTTCTCAGTAGTTATCCTTTGGCAAACTGAAGTAAAGGGATGGCAGAGAGGTAAATTACATTCAGGATGTATTTATGCCTTTAGGGATTCCCAGATCCAAACAATAGCCCTTAGTCTTTAGGAAACTGTTCCATTATTGTTAGTTAAAAATTCAAGGTGACCACCTTGTAAATTCAGAAAAGATTAAGGAAGAACTCCAGATGCCACTTCCATTTAATCTTATTAAGTATAAATTACTGATTTGTGCATAATCTTTAGTTATAGAAGATAACAGTCACAGGTAAACCCATCTCTAGAAAAGACAGGTCACTGTTTCCAAGTATTATAAGTCGCGGCAGTAATAACACCCTCCAGTCTCAGACTGAACTTCCCTGTATTATACTAAACTTTATGGACAAAGAAATGGCACTCTGACCTGGTCCTTGACCTTTGAGTTCTAAGAAATATATGAACTGTTTCTGTTGTTCTAGTTTCTTTGTTGCCTTGCAATGTACCAGGCATTAGGACAAAGCAAGCCTGGTTTTAATTTTCACCTGCCAAATGGCTGAAATCAATCTTGCTCTGTTCAGTAAACAACTCACTGTGAATAGATAGGTACATTTTATTTGCTGATGAATAGCAATGGAATCTTGCAGTTAAATCATAAAATAAAACCCATATATGTGACAAATATCTTTTCTTTCATGACCACCTTCCTAAGTAATCATATATATAATGAAAGATGAATATTTTTTGGAAAGATGAATATGTCTCATGACCTTATGCATGCGGGATAAAATACCATGATGTTGTAAGTCATGATCTTCATATAATATAGTTTATTTTCAGTAAAGTTTTAGAAAATATTCCTAAGACTAGGCCGCTGTTCAGGGCAGATCTGATCTATCCGTTAATCAAAGACTCTCTCTCTTTGGTCATTTATTCAGTCAACAAACTCTTATCTATTACCTACACTGTCCAGGACATGACCCAGAGCACTGGAAAAATAAAGATGGATTAAGGCAAGTTATTGCCTTCAGAGGACTGACAGATTAATTAGAGAAGATGACGTATCAGCAGACCATCAGAACATAGGGTGATAAATGCACAGGTTCCCCGAATGGGAAGAAATAATATGAAGTTTCATCATCTTCCTAATCTCCTGTTCCTCCCCAGCCTAAGTCAGAGAGCCTTTCTCCGTAGTCTATGTAAATATGTGTTTATTTCTATCATGCTGTTCACCACACTAAAGGCTGAACCCTTGACAGATGAGTGACTGACCAGGAGAAACCACTAAGTCAGTCTCCTTCTTTGTAAGTGGGGATAATTTATCCATTCATTATTGGTTGAAAAATCTCTTGTGCTACATATGGTTTTAGGTATATATTATATGTTTAATATTACATGACTCAAAGTGTTACTCAAAGGGTTAATGTGGGGCCTAAATGAAATAAATCCTATAAAGCCTTTAGCTTGGCATCTAACAGATAGTAAACCCTTAGTGTCGGCAGTATAATTATGACTGCATAATTTTGGTGACAGCTGTATTTTTTAGTGGTTTTTGATCTTTGGACAAGCAAATTCTAACTATGTTTTTCAAATTGATGTAGCATTTTGTTCTTTTTTCTTTCATAAGGACCTTAAGATCTTGAGGAGACTCAGATAAACAAAGAGGTCTACTATTTCCAGAGTATAATAGTATTTAACTACTGAACCTGTGACTACTCGTTTTTAAGACTATGGTCTAGCCCATTACCTGACACACAGCGGGGGATTAATACATTTTTTTTTCAAATTAATTTGCCTTGATTTTAAGAATTTCAGTCAGTTATGACTTTAATCTGAAAATCAGTATCTTCAACTTAAAGACTGTTACCCAGTCATTGAACAGTTGTTTGTTTGGGGCATTTTTGTTTTTTGTTGTTTTTGTTTTTGTTTTGATATGTGCTTTTCTGTCACTGGCAGAAGAAGTATTCCCTTCTGAGATGGAAGAAAAGCCACTAAATTTGTGCCTCCCCAAAATTTAGTGGATGGAGTTCGCTTTTTGCCCCCTGATAAGAAGTTAGGGAAAAGTTTCATTTTGGAAGTTAACTCTTTTGGGCCCCAGGCAATCAAAACAAGAACAACTGAAATAAATATTTTATGATGAATTCTTTTATTTTGAGAGTATTGGGTTGAAACGGTTGCTTTCTGTATACCAACTTATACCTCATCATATCATTTGCAGAACTTCAATTTAAGAGGCATTTCTGTATCTAATTTCTTACTCTCCTAATGGATTTGTGTATCTTACTTATTGCAATCTTGCTACAAAATGCCAAGATTTTAATATGACCGCTAATTGATAAGTAATCTTCAGAGCATTTAGGAAACGTACACATACACACAAAAGCGCATAAATTCTGTGTCTCCTTTTTGTTATTGAAAGATACATCACTAACCTTTTATTACCTTCTTTTCTTCTGGATAATACTTCAATACGAATTTGCACTGGGACCTACAGTTATGGGACCAGGTAGATTGAAGCAAGCTTGACCAAACAGATATTTTTCTTTCACTAAATCCCCAAACAACTGTTGTCATGCACTGGAGGAGCCTGAAATCTGGTCCTGTGATTATATTAACTGACTGCATTTGAGAGCGTTTTACCTTCACATTGTGTATCTGTATTATAATACCTTGCCACCCAATGACATTTTTATATTACTATGTCATCACCAGGGTGGTCACCACCTCCTGAAGGAGAAACCTCAATTATCTATTTAGTCTAGTTCAGCATTTTTACTGTATTTGAGCTACTTCTGACGTGCACTTCTTGCCTTCCTTACCTCCTTGAGCTTTGAAGTGTGCGTCGGAGTGTGTGTATATGCGTAGCGAGAAGGACAAGCAATCGTGGAGACCTGATGAGAGGCTGTCATGGTGCTGAGGTTTTACTTACACATGGAAATACCATCGTGGACCTTTCAAAATTCAGAGACGGTCCCCAACTGCCAGCTAACCTTAATATGAATTAACTAAATTTTGAATTATTCTTCCAAACCTACTGACCCAAAGCAGTTGTAAATATCTAGGGAAAAACAGGTCTACTTTTGAATCCTTAGAATAAGCACTGAGATGTAAGTGTGAGACACACAAAGAAATAGATTCTAGTCCAATGACTATTTTGTATTATTCTTTATCAAGACAGTGCTAAGTCATATTTATTGACCATTCTAGTTTCAGTCCTCTGTTGGTGAGATGCTTTTTACTTCTTTCTCTCCCGCCATTTCTAAACAGTTAGAAATTCTTTCTTTTTTGGAGAGGTGTGTGTAGGACACAGCTGTAACAGAGGTATTTGTAGACAGCCGGCAACCAATCTTGAAGGTCCCAGTAGGGTCAGAGTCATAGCCTCGTGGGTTATGTGTGTATTTCTGATCCTGTTGATTTCCCCTAGGGAAGGAAAAGCTGAACAGTAGTAACATCCAATCATAATTTTGTTATCTGCTTAAAAGCAAGTTCAGTGGGCAGGACAAGTCCTCATTCTCTAACAAAGACATTAAATGTTAAGCAAGTATCGTTCTGGGATATAGAAATCTTCATGAGAATTCTGTGGACATCACATGTTCCTTTGTTGTAATATGTGCACTTTAATTTTCCAGGCAAGGTGCACATATATGTCATGTGACTTATGTAAGTATAAGGGACAGCGGGCACAATTCTCTGTTCATAGTCTCACAGCCCATGAGAAATGGGGAATACATTGATCGTATGGTGAAGGTGTGAGGGCTTTAGTTCTTCATGGGGGGATTTGACTAGGAGTTTCCTGAAACACTCAGGTTGTGAGTTTCTGCCAAATTATTAACAACCAACTAGCTGTGTAGCCACAGACAAGATGGCTTACCTCTTGGTCTTGTTTCTTACTCACAGAAGTGTTAAAGTGTTGAACTGGGTGTTCTTGAAGGTATCCCCCCACCAAACAAACAAAAACAAAATGATTTCATGTCTTGATAAGTACTTGCATGAGAAAGTTTGTTCAGTTGGTGTGAGGGGCAGTATTTAACCAGTGACGGTTGTTTAAGACGACGTAGTCGGAGCTGAGGACCACTTCTGTGCAGCAGAAGCCTACGCAAATGAGACTTCCTGGCACCTGAACAAGAGAAACCCTGATGAATTAGAGACAGGAAAGGTTGTAAAAAGACCAGACACTCAGAAGGACTATGTTGATGATCAGAAGGTTGATGTACGGGATTCTCTCATTCTTAATTTTTAATGCTTTTGCTACCTTTATTGTTTCTATCTGTTCCATGTACTCATTGCCCATGTCCTCTGCAATCCTCCAGTTTCCCTTCTCAGCTAGAGTACTCACTGGAGGACAGCACTGAACAGTTCACTTGTATTATTTTTAAGCTCTACTACCTGCTTTAAGACTAACTTCCTTTTAAAGAGACAGCTAAGAAAACTACAAGCAAAGCCTTTACAGAAAGTTTTCTTAGGATACATATTCAGTAAAGGAACTGCTGGGTTGAAGTATATGGCCCTTAAAGGTATCGATACATATTGTCAAATTACCTCCAGGAAGATTATACCCCTGCGGGAGAGCACCTGTTTTTCTGATTCCAACACTACTTTATTCTAGACATTTCCGAAGGTGTTTCATTTGGATATGCCTTTCTTTGATGACTAGAAAGTCGAATTAAGTTTATTAGCCATTTATATTTCTTGTTCTATAAATAGACTGTTCATATTTTGCCCATTTTCCAATTGGTGTATCCATCTTTTGTATTGTTTCATCTGGCTCTTGCATTAATGTCCTGACAGATAATTCCACGTGAAAAATGATAAATCTCTAAAGTGAAGTCATTCTGGGCTTTCATTTCATATGTTCCAGCTGCCAAGCATGTTGGGAGCAAAGTTACTTTTATTTTGAAAGATAAAGGGACTGATATTTCATATTTTTGAACGAATAAAACATCATTCCCCATCTCTACTTGAGAAAGGTCTGGATTAAGCACTAAACAAATACTCAAAAGAAGGATACACATGTGAACTTGGGAAAGAGAAAAAAATCTGATGAATCTGCATAATTCCCAAAATATTCATAGGCTATATCTCGTCATTGATAATTTGATCTGTTTGTCCTAAGTCCCAGCAATGAGCGATTTTCAAGGTATGACTGTTAGTCTTTCTAGATGAAGGGTTTATCAACACTCGGCTTGTGATCTCTCTTGTGTTGGAGTAACCTCTGTGTAGAGCTCACAGGAAAAGTGCAAGCATCCAGCTTCCACTAGGATGGAGACTATGTCCATCTGTATCCTCTTCTGAAGTTGCTTCTTAATCTCTATTTGAAACTAAAAGATGAATGGGAATAAAATAAGCTGGAGATTACTTGATCAATAAGAAGAGATAAAACAATAGAAACAGGCAACTTCATTGAAAGCATGGAGCCAGACAAAATTACAACAGAGAATTAAAGTAGGATCATCATCTAAATTATTTATAACCGAAAGAGTACCACAAATTGAGGATATAAAGCCCGTGGTTCAATTCCTAAAATACTTTTACAGAAAGAGATGCAGAGAATATATGCACATTGTACAATCAACCTTATGGTCTAAGTCAGCTAATAATGCTACTTTCTCCTACTGAACCATATGCCATTAATCAGTTCAGGATTATTTCTGATTGGGCCTAGGCAAAGCCTTAGAATGTTTCTCAACAAAATTCTCCAAGTAGCCATTATCAATCAAGCAGTTGGCATATGAATGGAAAATTATTGTCATCCCATCCTACATGCTTGAGGCATATGCAGTTTTATCAACTTAAAGTTAGACAAGCCAATCTGCTTGTAGGGAACAAATTGATCCTTTTCCTAAAGTCAACATCTTCCTAGCATGGTCTCCTTTGTCAGCTCTTGAGTGTCCCTTAAGAGAGAGCTTCTTAACTGGAATACCAGAGCATAGTAGTAGGGCAAAATGAGTGCCTATATAGGAATTGTTGATCTCCCAGCACTTAGTGGGTCACTTGGAACCTAAGATTCCAGAAATCCACAGTTGTCGCCTCTGGCCATAAGCAGCCACAACTGTTTATTCCAATGTGCTGATATCAAATTTTCTTATACTTATTACGGAAAAAATGAAAAGTTTTGCTTTAAATTTTAGACTACCCAATCCTATCCTAGCCAGAGGCATTTATTAGTGCCTAGAAGATTCCTTTAAAAAAAATCTGGCCTTGGGGGAACCTGGGGGCCTCAGTCTGTTAAGGATCTGCCTTTGGCTCAGGTCATGATCACAGGGTTCCTGGATCAAGCCCCACGTCAGACTCCCTGCTCAGTGGGGAGTCTGTTTCTCCCTCTGCTTCTTCCCCTGGCTCCTATTCTCTCTCTCTCCCAGTCCTTCTCTCCCTCTGTCAAATAAATGAATAAAATCTTTAAAAAATAAATGAACAAATAAAAATTAAAAACAATCTGGCCTCAACATGTTAGAATTATTTCTTTTAAATCATCACAACAAAGAGATGATTTTTTGTAGATTTATATTTAAAAATAGAATAAAAAAGATACTATACATACCCCATCTTGAGATGTAACTGGTTCTGTTTGGAGTAGGAATACATTATTATGTGTTGTATTTTACTAGGGCAAAGCTATTTCTTGGTGCAGCTCCTAGTATTCTAAGCATAAAGGTCCAGTAGAAAATCATGAGTATTGAAGGAGCATTGTCTGACAATCTGGTTTATTTTGGTGGCAGAAGATACTATAAAATGTAACTGAGATAAGTTATGGAGCAATTTCTCTATTTCATTGAAATCAGCTATACTTCCATCCTGTGATTTCTGGACAGTTATAATCATGGAGCTAAATTGATTTGAGTTAATATGTTGATGAGAAATATATTGTATCTTCTTAATATATGTAAAGCTTTCAGGTCCAGTTAATATTTAACTTATAGGTATGTGTATGACATAAGGCACTTAATGAAAGCCAGTTGTGAAACATAAAACCAAACATTATTTACATATTAGATACAAAAAAAACTACAAAGCCAATAAAAAGCAAAAGAACAAAATCAACTTAATACAACAGATGATTTCATTTTTTTTCTTTATTTTTTAATTCTGTTAACTAACATATAATGTATTATTAGTTTCAGAGGTAGAGGTCAGTGATTCATCAGTCTTATATAATACCTCCAGTGCTCATTACATCACATGCCCGCCTTAATGCCCATCACCCAGTTACCCCATCCCTCCACACCCCTCCCCTCCAGCAACCCTCAGTTTGTTTCCTATGATTAAGAGTCTCTTATGGTTTGTCTCCCTCTCTGATTTCATCTTGTTATATTTTTTTCCCTCTCTTCCCTATGACCCTTAAATTCCACATATGAGTGAGATCATATGATAATTGTCTTTCTCTGACTTGTTTCGCTTAGTATAATACCCTCTAGTTCCATCCACGTTGTCCATCCACATTGTTGCAAATGGCAGATGATTTCATTTTAAGAAAGCAAATCATATTCACATGATAAACATGAGCTAATTCTTTGAGCCAACCAGACCTATCCTTCTGCCTGCCTCTTGTCTGGATCTTCTTCAATCTCTTTTGAGAAACTGCTTTTGGAGTGATCATTGTAAAGGATATGTTTTCAATCTTTGAATGTCTCCCCACTGCTTACTAGGAGGACTCAAACATCTCAAGTTAGTAAACAAGGTCCTTTTATTTGAGTCCTGCTTACCTTTAGTTTCATCTATGTGATAATAGTCTATAATTATATAGACTTCCATATTAATTGTTCCAGCTGTACTATAATAAGTATCTGTAGTCCTCAAAGATGTCACCTGTTCCTCTCTTTGTCTTTCCAACATGCTGTTCCCACCATAACTTGAGTTTATATGAGCTTATGGTCACTTCTTTAGGATTGGGTTTGAGCATGTTCTAGAAAACCCTTCGTTGTATGCTGCTCCCACTCCTGCTCTGGCTCTGGATAAATTGGCTGCCCCAGCACCCTATGCATTCCTCTCTAATTAGACTTACCACCTGTGCTGTAAATGCCTGGTTACTCTATTTGTAAGCTTTCTGAGAGGACAATGTCATTTATATATCCCTAGCACCTAGCAAAGCCTGAAACTAGCAAATCCTATATAAATAGTTTTGAAATGAACAAATGAAGAGCTCACACTCATATAAAATTACCTCACATGCCATTTCTGGCTTATGCTTTAATTTTAGTTTAGATTTGTTTTTGCTTGTGTGTGTGTGTGTGAGAGAGAGAGAGAGAGAGAGGGCATGTCCTCGTAACACAGAATGGGGAAGCAGGATAAAAGATTTGGTGTAAATGAATTACTTCCCTCGGGTGGCTTCTGTGAGATTTTCTTTGCCTTTTTTCCTTTCGTTTTGTTCTAAGTCTTTTGTGTGTACCCCACAACTCTCTCCGCCCTGTCTGACCTACGCTGGCCCCTTTACAGTCTCTGAATCTTTCCTTTGAAGCTTATGCAGGAGAGGCATCCAGAAATGTATTGCCCCTTGGAGCTAGATGATCTATTTGTTTCTGTAGAAGTTCGGGAGGTGCCTTTATTTGGTTGTCAGAAAATGTCAGGACAGGCCAGTGTCTAAGTATCCATTTAATCCTTTGAGTGGGTACCGGGTAGATGTGCCAACAAACAAACAAACAAACAAACAAAGGAACACTGAAACTTTTGATACTAAAATAAATATCTCATCAGCAAATGAATATTACCTTGGTGACCAAATATAATTTTTCTATATTCTTCATTTTGTTAGTAGGTTTCCTCTAAAATTACAGAGAATCATTAACATAGGAGAAATAAAGAAACATTTGAGTTATTTTTGACAAAAAAAAGTAAATCTTTACTCAAAGCACTAATGATGAGGGATATTTTTAAAGTTTTTTCTTTTTTAATTAGTTAGTTAACATACAGTGTAATATTAGTTTCAGGTGTACACTATAGGGATTCAACACTTCCATACAACAGCCGGTGCTCATCACAAGTGTGCTCCTGAACCCCCATCACCTGCTTAAGCCCCATCACCTGCTTAAGCCCCATCACCTGCTTAGGCCCCATCACCTGCTTAAGCCGCATCACCTGCTTAAGCCCCATCACCTGCTTAAGCCCCATCACCTGCTTAACCTCCACCCATCTCCCTTCTGGCAACCATCAGCTTGTTCTCTATAGGTAAGAGTCTGTTCCTTAGTTTACCCCCCTCTCCCTTTTCCCCCCCTTTGTTTATTTGCTTTGTTTCTTAAATTCCACACGAGTGAAATCATATGGTATTTGTCTCTTTGTGTGTGTTTTAACTTTTATTAAATCTTATGGAGAAGAGTAATTTTTAATGAATTTACCAGATGTCATTGACATACGTAAGAAAAATTGGCTGTCATAAAAATTTAGTTATGTAGAATTCCCAAACTCAGAACTGAATCAGAATTGGAGTCTGTCCTACTAGTTCACTGATTTTTAAACTTCATTTATTCATTCATACAACAAATATTTACGAAGTGTCACACATGTGTCCAGCATTCTTTTAGGTCCTGGGAATAGCAGTAATAGGAGAAAAGCTTATTGTTCGTAAACTAACTAACTACAGGCTCTCTCAGTTTTATTTTGATATTTTTGTATGCTCATGAATTTAATTATATATTCCCAAATCATTTTGGGGAGTAGACAGTGTGAATTAAAATATCTTGAGTTGGTTTCTGGGACCCTGTCTGAATGATATAAAACCACAATTCTTCACACGATAATCTGTGGGCTACTTTCTGGCACTACCTGAATCCAGAGTAGTGTAAACAGCAAACACTGGCTTTGGAGCAAGAATACCTGGTGTCCGGTCCTCACCCACCCTACTAGAAGCTGGTTGTGGGATTCCAGATTAGTGGCCGGATATTCCTGTTCTTCATTGAATAAAATTAGGTTTTCCCCTAAATGTGCTTCTTGTCCATGACTCTGCTTACAGAATCTACTAATTTGCTAATGAAAAGTGCCATGTAATCACTTAATAACTGTCACCTCATCTATATTCCTAAACATGTAATGGCAACAACTTACAAGGAAGATCAGTTGCAGAGGCCATGTGAGACTAAGCCTTCCTGTAAACAAAGGCATAGTCAAGGAAAAGTAATTTAGAGGGTCACAGAGTGTATTTGTTGACTGGCAGTACACATAATCTGTTATGGGCTGTATGTATAAAATAGTAGCTAGATTTAAGTTCTTACCAAATATCGTGAAACCTTCAATGTACAAGTAAGAGCAATAGATAAGATGAATAAGGGAAATGCATAATGCAAAATCTTTTATCCCTGATTCTATAAACTGCAGACGAAAATCTCAGGTTATACTTCTAAATGGAATTGCATTCCAAGCCACACCTGAACCAAGTAGAAGATGGCCTCATATATCAAGCACCATCAGCACTTCACTACTATCCATGCACTAGAATAAATTATTTTGACAACACACATTTCTGGGAACATCATATTTACTGAGAATAACAATTAATCACTTAAATTTATATTTGAATGAAATGTGTTTCCAGGAAAATCTTGTAATTTTATTGTGCCTTTTATAATTTTACCACACAAATTAGATGACTTGAAATAAAAACGGATTTTCAAACATGTTATTACTTGAGATTGCAATCTACACAATCACCTAAATACAACTTTATCTTGTGAGGCTTAATTTTATTGTAACTCATGTATATATACATACAAACATTTTTATTCTTTTTAAGCTTATACAACATGTTTGTGGTAGCAATATAAAGTAGTATCCTTCAAGATTTAAAATACAACTTTAAGCACCTTTTAAAAATAATGTTAACTTGGACAAATCTTGTTTGTGTGATCATTTCCTAGGCTTTGATTTATAATTTTATTTCTATGACAAGTTATTTTTATGATTCTTTTGCCAGTTAATGTAACAAATATTTTTTAAGTGATGTTCAAGGAAATATATAATTTTAAATTAAAAAAGGAGGGGGGAACCATGCACACTTTGTTAAGCTTATTTTCAATAAGACATGTAACAATAATCTAACTCCTGATCATTAGTAAGTATACCAAAACTGTAAGTTGGTGAGATGAATTTAAGTCTCACATAGCATAACATTTTTGCAAATATTAAACTTTGCCATAAATTATTGTTATTTAAAAATCTGTGGACTTTCTTCATGATAATTTCCTATGCATAATTAAATAGAAAGAAAATATTAACACATTTCTATTTTGCATTCATTAAAATTTATCAGCCCTAATGCCCTAGGAGTTTCTTTATACCCATTTTATTGGAGAAATAATAACCAACAATGATAATCAGCACCTTCTACATGCTAGGCTATCAGGCCTTGTACTGAATCCTCTGTGTGCATTGTCTCATTTGATCTGCCGATAATCCTTTGAAGTAAGTACTATACTATAATTATATTTTAATATTTTCTTAGTGATTTTAGTGAGCAATAGTCTCACATAGTTTATTCTTGATACTGAAGATTATTTGCACATTTCTTTGCTTATTCACATATATGTTTATTGAATACCTATCCAGGCAGTGCCAGGGGATAAAGCACTTGCTGAGGATATATTAATGAACAGAACAGGTAGGGTGCATGCCCTCACAGAGCTTATATTCTAAAGTTGTAGAACAGACACTAAGCATATAGCAAATAATATGTTAATTCCAGGTAGTGATTGGTAGCATGAAGAAAATAAAGCGAGATAATTGTTGGAGAAAAACGACGTGGAGTAAGGGGTGCAGTTATGGATGAGTAGTCGTGGGTGGATTGTCTAAAGATGCAGCATTTGAGCAGACACAGCAAGGGTGTCTGAGTGGAAAGCATGGGAAGAGACCCTGAGTAGGAATGAACTAGTTATTTTCAAGAAACAGAATTGGCTATGGTGACTTAAACAAGGTGAATGAGAAAGAGAATGGTATGAAATGATGTCAGACTGTTGGGCAGGAAGCCAATCAGTCAGCAAATTATAAATTTTAGCTTTAGAGTTTGGACTCATTTTGTTAAGGACAATTATCCAAAACTTGGATTTAATTACAACTGTGTGATCTCTATCCCTGTTTGGTTACTTTCATTCCTGACTAAGGCACATTTTACAACTCTGTAAAGTTGGAAGTTAATGTAGAGAAAACTGATAAGCTGAGGTGATTTTCTTCTCTCTCCAGTAAAATGATGGGACCATCTTTATAGCTGCTTAAGTGATTTCCATCATCAATAGATCTGAACAGGGTGAAATTCCCATTACTTTTTGTTGTAACACAGATTATTACTATTAGTACCATTATTATTAAAGATGTCTTAATTGTGGCTTCTTTTGAAAATGATCTGGTCCTAGATCAAGAACACTTACATAAATATTGGGCCTCCATTCTCTATCCTTTCTATATACCATTTAACCTTATGTTGACTTCCTTGTCTTTTCTTCTTGAAGTTAATTTCCTAATGCATCTTTAAGACTTTTTTCATTCTTTATTATCCTGCCATTCCTTCACATTTGGTGCATTCTTTTTCCTCTTCTTTTGTTACAGTTTCCTATGTTTTTTTTTAATAAAAATTATAGATTTTATCTTCTATTAAATGTGTCCAACGGTTCTCTGAAATTTTCTTCTGATTTCTACATTAAATCATGTTTCCTCTTCTTCACTTAGAGTGACACAAAGAGAGGTTATGTGGTTGATAGCTTATGGATGCCCAGTTCATATCCACATTCTTAGCATCTACATTCTTATAGTGTAGCTGGGTTCATTTTAAAGAAGAATTTTCTTATATTCTATCTGCTTGGTGTTTACACATTCTTATCCCAAAGAAAGCATTCTGTATGTTTCATATACGTACTTCTACATTACAAACATTACTATGTACTGCTTCTATGATGTTTCCCTATTTGTCCTGTATATTTGCACAGGGAAACATATATTTTCTTAAGCTGTATGGTTTCCCTTCCTTTTCATTTACCCATGTTTTAGGAATTATATTCCCCAAATAAATATAGAGGAAGAGATCGTAAGAAAGAGAAAGTAAGAAAAGTACCCTTCTTGCTTTAGAAGACAGTAATCAGAGACATGGAACTGTGGGATGGTTTTTGGATAATAGATTTGATTTCTAAATCTGAATTCATAAAATTGGGCAACTTGGTTTATTTTCTGCTAGTAAACCATAGTGAGCCTCCAACTGATTTCGTGATTAAATTCCACTGGTTTTGTCTTTACAGCCTAGAAATAGGTTGTCTGTCAGTCTTGTTTTTTGGTATGGTAATGGGAATTAAAAGAGGTGTGTTAGGAACTTCTTATTATAAGATGTTGTTTTTGCAGTGGTCTGCCAAGAATTTTAATTTACTTGCTAGTGATTTGATGATTAAACATTATTTTAAATAATATCTGATTTATGACTTTTTTCCCTCAAGTTTGTATAGTCAGCCATGAAGCTTTAAAAGTATAAAACTAACATAAATATTTTAAATCTCATAACCAGGATAACATTCTAACTGGTATGGGGTTACCATTTCTTTGACACTTTTCTTTTAAATAACAAAAGATCCAGATAACACTTGGAACCCATTCCAATAGATTTCAGAAGATTAAAGAAACTGGGAATGTACAGAATGTTCCAGAATGAATAAGGCAATGATGTCATTTGAACAGTCATAGAAAATACCTTATGGTAAAATGAATTGTTCCAGTTTACTTAGTTGAAAATAAAAAAGATTATTTTCCCAATGACCTTGCAATGCCCATATCAATTTTCTAAAATGTGCTTCTACTTTTCCCCCTTGTTTGAATAAATAACTATCAATGGATACTTTATGTTAAGTACCAAATAATCCTATGGTAGAATAAGTAGTCAAGTAAATTAAAAGAATTGGACAAATTGAGGTTAATGGATTGCTGAGTTTTTATAGAAGCCTAGTAGATGTATTCATAAACTAGAACAAGTTTCATTTGTTTTCTCTGATTTTGTTTACAGATATTTACAACCTACTAACATATCTTTGTCAATCAGAACTTAGTTTTCCATCTTATTTACATTAAATTTCTTATTTTAAAATGTATATATCTAATATTCTATTTTCTTAAATAACTTAGTTACACATGAAGATATTCTGTCCACATGGATTCTAAGTCATTTTCTCTTCTGTATATTCTGAATATCAACCTTAGATGTTTAATTATAAATGCAAAATTTTATCAAACCGTGAACTCCATAGTTGTGGAGGTATTGATGGATAAATTTCCAAGTCTCAGGGATTTTTTTTTTTCCCCTGTTACTTAAAGAAAAGAGAAGAAAGGAAAGGAGGGAAGGAAAGGCAGGCAGGCAGGCAGGCAAGCATGTGAATTGAGCTACATACCTATCTAGTTGCAAAAGTTGTCTAAGATTTCATTGATTTATGAATGTCTTCTGTTTTTACTTCTAAGAATATTTGCCACCACTACTTTAATTTGATTCAGTAAATTCTTAGGTGGAGTGAATCTCACCTAGAGATTGTAGTCTCATCTAACATGTAAAAAATTCTATATCTATGTTAAATTTTAATTCAAGTGGAATTTATTATAAATGAATTATTTGGAGTGTAATGTATAACTATTAAACTATGGAAAATCAAGCCATAATTTAACTTATTTAAGAAAGTGAATAGTTTTTCCTCTTTTATTTCAACCTCTCTGCCCCCAAGAAACTACCAAATTGTTTGGTAAATTCATTAATTTACATAGTTCAACATTTTTCGTTTATAAAAAAATAAATATGCATGAGCTATTGAATACATTTTAACCAGTTTACTTTGGGAACAATTCTTTTTCTTGTTTTTAGGCATATTTTAAAATGTGTAAACTTGCAGAAGGAATACTGTGACATAATCAGATTATGCATTTGTTAACATACTCTTTGGGGGAATATGCAAATTATAAGAGTAAAAGCATAGACTGCAAAGTTTTAAAAATAAAAGTCATCTTTCAAAGGGAAAATTCAGGGGATGTTCCTAAAATGTGAAGGGCCAGATGCTATTTAATAGTAGAAAAAACAACCAACTAAGGAGCTAAATGTACTTATATAAGTGTTAAGCTTTGGGAAGAGATGGGGGAGGGAAGCATAAGTTAAATTCCCATTTTTTTCTTATACCAAGGTATCATTTTACATTATTTAATATGTTGATAAATCTGGACTAGTGCTATGAAGATAATTATTAGAAACACTAAAAGGAGGAATACTTAAAGAGAGTACCTCTGGGAGGCCGACTTGAGGTACAAAGAGAAGGGATGGAAGTCAATTCTTTTTCATCATAAACTCAACTGTTCTTTTCATTTATTGTCATGTGTATACACTATTCTGATAATGATATTTTTTCAAGTTTAGTATCTTTGGAAATTACCTCTTGTTTCATTTAAATATCCCAGATGGCTGAGTTGTAAGCCACCAGAAAGAAGAACAGAGAAACCCTGCATGTGGGACCAGGTACTACCAAAGAAAACTCAGGGAACTTCAGTCTTCTTTCCCTACACTCATTTACTGGTTTATTCCACAAGTGTTTATGGAGCACCTATTTGTGCTAGACATTATGTTAAAGCACTGGGAAACAGTGTGGGCTAGAGCACATCACATCTCTCCCTCATGGGGCTTCTAGTCTAGAGAAGAAGATGGACAATGAAATAATTTCTCAAGTAAATGTAGAATTGTAACATAATGACATGGTGTAGTGAGCACATAGAGCAGGTGTCTCCAACCTAGACTTGGATGGGAAAGGCAAAGTCAGGGAGAACTTTCCTGAGAAAAGGTCAATGGGTCATCAGAAGCCTAAGCTGACCTTAACTTAGAGAACTTAGCAGGTGTTTCAAATGCAGAATGAATGGAATAGGTGACCACCCTATGGCTGGAACAAACAAGGAAAATTGGAGTAAATTAAACAAGTCCTCTGTATTCTGTTTGCAGAGTGAGAGAAAGGATGTTATATGGCAGAACAGGGGTAGGAAATAGTGGAAAGACTTTACTGGCATGTTTAAGATTCTAGTCTTTAACGTAAGTACAATGAGAAGCCATTGAAATGTTACTAGGATCATATCTACGTTTCAAAAAGGTAATTTTGGATGAAGTGTTGAAGACAAATTAGAAGAGCAGAAGAACAGACCCAGTAAGGGCAGTGGAAGATCATGTCATTAGCACACGAAAGTGATACTGGTCTACAGGACACAGTGACAACAGTAGAGATGGAAACAAATGGATGGAATTACCGGATACATATTGGGAAGAGACAGCAGCATTCTCTGTTAAATTGGACATAAGAGCTAACCTGTAATTGCTTTGTTTCTGGCATGCATAAGTAGGTGGATTCAGAGGTCATTATACTAGAGGGGCAGCTTTGGATTACGTTCTTCCTTCATTTGGTTTGGTATAGTGTGATGCTTGCAGATATTCAGGAAGAGAGTTTTAGGGGTTTGTTGGATATGCCAGTCTGGAATTCAGGGAGGTGTGTGGACTAGGGATGAAATTTTAAATTTCATGTATGTTGAAATTAAAGGACTGGATACGGATGAGATGTTTTAGGGAAAAAAAAATTGAAGTGAAATGCAAATAGGCTTAAAACAGAAAACTGTGGGATTTCCAGCATGTGATAAAAATGTATACGGAAGAAGATGAATAAGCAAACCAGAAAGAGAAGTGCTCATGATGAAAGACTGACTCATGGGAAGCAGTGTATTTTGAAGATTTAAAACTGGGGTAGGGGGATGCAGAGGAAGGGGTAGAACATGACTGTGTCTAAAAAGCATTCACAAGCGATGATGTCCAAAAATCAGGAACAAAAGTGGCTGAATTTAATAATTTATTCTTAAAACAACTATGTAATATCACTAACTCATTGGTCAATGTTTCTGCTCAACAGCAGAAGAGCAAGTTGTCAAAGCCACCGGGGGATTAACTGGGCAGGGGCTATGAGCAATTGTGGGCAAGAAGCCAGAGGTTGATTAGCAAACCCCATGTGCAGGAGAGATCAGAGTCAAATAATGAGTTAACATGGCCAGATTCTAAAAGAGTAGACAAATTCTGTAAACATGGGTTTATGATAGCAAGCCTCTTCCACATGCTCAAGGCTCTGCTCTCCTCTGCTCAAAATCTTTCTGAATCCTGGTACTGGTAAATGTTATTTGACTGTCTGAATTCAACATTTTCCTTGTATTAAACCAGATTCAACTTGTCCTTTCAGTTGATATCTAAACAAGTGTTAGACTACCCTTTACTAATTTATAGTCTTTTTTCCTTTTCATGCTAAGGATGACACAAAAGAGATTGTGTGTGTCTGGTGATACCATTTTGTTGTATTGGATTTTACATTGCTCCAAGTAAGCAAGACATTCAGTGGTAAGCAGATGTTGGGCACTTTTTAAATGGGGCTTTATTATAAGGAAGGTTTTTAATGTATGTTATATAATAAAGGAGGAAAAAATAAACCTTTAGTATTTGGATAGCTGTTTGCAAAAGAATGATTCAGCCAAGCAGAGTGGTAGTTTTGCTCATTATCTTAGGTAATTTCTTAGATATTAATTACTCTTTCCAAAAAATGAGCCATTTCTAAATACCATTGGTTGGCATTATCATTATTAAACATAAAAAATACGAAGGAAAAACTCCCCAGATGGTGTTGTGAATATTCCTATTGATGAGTCAGTTTCTTCACTACATAAGCTTAAATGAGTGCTTATCTCAAAAACAGAAAAAAAAAGACCCCAATTAATTCTCAAAAACCATTTTCATTTTTCATTTTTCTTTTGTCAAATTCTTTATAAACTTTAGCCATTGCCGAGTTCTCCAACTGATCATTTCAAGTAGTTTAGGACTTGTGGGGGTCACTACTTAATTCTTGGTATACCTAGTAATCAAATGATTAATTTTTAATTAAAAACCGTAACATGGGGTATATGCTAATTTTTAGGGTATGATCACTGACTGAAATAGATCTTGCCTTTTAGAAAATCACCCTGATGCAAAGGTGGCCTCCAACTATGCTACCAGGCAAGCTGTCCCAGAGGTTATGAAACAGAGAGCCTTGCACATCCAATTAAATTGCTCAATCACATGGCTTATTGAGTCAATCTAAAACACATAGGGAGAAGCAAGCAGGGAGAGATGGGGCAGGTTAACATGCCCACGGTAGGAGAAGTCAGCTTGGAAAGACCACACCTGAATGCTGAGGCATGCAACATTCATATATCCTTTCTTTCTGTCACACCAACTTTCCCCCGTGGTTGTGTAGTTACGAGGTCCAGAGTGTGGTTTTGAGCAAGGGGTCCATCGAGCGAGACGTACTTGGGCCCAACAACAGACATTTGTCCGATAGGAAAGACAGGGGAAAGGATGCCTGGTCAACAGCTGTAGTTTGCCAATCAGTCCGCTGAACATAGGTTTTATTTGTGTTTCTCAGGCAGAAGAAACATGGAGCCAGAATCCTTGTCAGCAATGGCTGGTAGGATGAAGGCCTAACGAACATTAGATCTCATATATTTTTAGTATACGAGTATGTAGTGCATAGGTGCCTTATGTGTATTTAATACCTCTTAAATATTTGGTATCTCTTTTTGCTGCCTGTGTTTAACCTGATCTACTTACTAACGACTTATCCATACTTAACATACCTTGAAACATTTTGCTTATGTTTTCTGAACAAAAACTTAAAATGTCCTTTTTAAAATAAAATCGAATATTCTCAAAAGCAAAGCCTTTTCCAAAACTTAAAGCCAAAAGTCTTCTCTTTATCATGACATGTCAGTAATTTTAGTACAGGTTTTAGTCAAAGGTACATTATTCAAAAGTGACTTTGAAACGTATTCATGTTGCTTCAACTCCGAACTACAGGTCGATAGTTGCAGATATATCAAAAGAGCAAACATTAAAGTAGTCTTGATTTTAGTGTAGATCCAAGTTCAAAATTGGTGAAGGTAAAGAGTCTATGGAGTTATAAGATTTTATATATATATATATATATATATATATAGTATATATAGTATGTTACTATATATAGTTACAAGATTTTATACATATATATATATATTATGCAAGAAAATGCTTACTGTTCACTTGGCTAAGAAAAAAAAGGTATGGGAAAACTTTGAGATTGAATATTGATGAGTTCTTCTTTTGGGACACTGAGTAGAGTAAATTTAGAACAAATGAGGAATGTTAAAACTGATCAAAGGAAGCACTTTTAAGTAGAAAAGTTTCCTTATGGGATTACAGCTATAAAGTAAACTTTCCTTCTTGACTTTTTTCTTGGACTTTCCTCTGCATATATCTGCAAACATAGGTCTATACACCTATGTTTACACATACATATCATTTTAATGATAAGATAAAATGAAAAAGACCATTTGATGTTGCTAACTGAAATAGCGCAACCACAATTTATACAGAAAATATAGAATGTGAGAAAATAATTAACATAATGGGACATACAAAGACTAAAACAAACTAAAGATGAAACAAACACCCTCACAAAGCTTTAACTCATACAATGTTATCCAGCCTTGAAACAGCTTTTTAAAAACTACCAAAATGGTGCAACATAATACAAAACCAAAGAATAAAACCTCAACACCAAATCCTGGTAAAGTGGTTTTGAAATGTGTACACTAAATCAGGGGCTCCTGGAAGGCACAGCTGGTTAAGTGCCCAACTCTTGTTTCAGCTCACGTCATGATCTCAAGGTCATGATCTCAGGGTCCTGAGACTGAGCCCCACCTCAGGCTCCTTGCTTAGTGCACAGTCTTCTTAAGACTCTCTCTCCCTCTGCCCCTCCCACTGGTGCATACTCACAGCTGCTCTCTCTCAAGTAAATAAATAAATCTTAAAAAAATAAAATAAAATGTGTACACTAAATCAATGTTGTTCTTATTATAAATAAATTCAGCCCTTCCAGAATACTAAAGGTAAGGCAATACAGAGCAAGGAACATAAAGATGTTCCCCGTAGGAAAATAATTCTAAATAGAAATATATTTCAAATAAATACATCAATAAATGCAGAGATATTGTACAAATATTTTTCCAATAACTTTCTAAAATGGCATATAAATTGGAACAAAATTTTAATACTTGAGCAATGGAGTAATATGTACAATGGATTATTGTGGTCAAAAGTAGAAAATCTTGCCGATGCAGTTTTTTTAAGTGTATATATGTGGGCTTTTTTCCAACGCACTAGTTCTTACAATTAGGTGTAGCAAAATTAATTAATTTTGAAACATAATTTGCACCTGAAGACTGCATTTGGTTGTAACTGAACCAGCAGTTGGTTACTGGAAACATCTTTGTATAAAGTAGCATTGGACTTTATTGTAACAATTAATGATAAAGGTTTTATAATATAGGAGGTATTGTGCTAGTTTCAAGATTACTAATGTTAAGGGGAAGGAGAGTCTTGCTTACTTTTTGAAAAAAACTAACATGTAACAAAAATACTAGATTTTCTCAGTGATGTTTGGGTTTCATAACTGTACACAGAGAGTTATTAAACTCAAGCACAAAGTTATCACTAGCATGAAAACTACTCCTAATTCTCCTTTCTCCATTCAAGCAGTTCTTATTACATAATTAAAAAAAAAAATATTTTCAGGCTTTAGTGATGCGGGAGAGAATGCGCTAAATGAGATGACTGCAAAAAAACACCGTGTGAAAATTCTGCTTGTGACTCAGTGAAAATGACCGTACATGGATGATAATGTGTGAAAACAAAGAATACGAGGCTGAGCCAGTTAAATTGTCACATTAAATGATTGTGTGCTATTATCTTTGAAATATAGAAAGATTTGAAAATATAAAACTGAGGGGTAAATCAGTGTTAAGTTGGAGTTTACAGAGTGATAAACAATTTTTTTCAGGATAAATTAAGTAATGAAGACCTTCATAAATTCAGTTACAATTGGAACCTCACTGAATATAAATTCAGTTACAATTGGAACCTCACTGACTAATGAATGTCAGTTAAGAAGTTTAGTTAGAAAACCAGCAGGCAGAATGCAAAGGAAAAAAGAAAAATAGTCTGGCCAGTCACCAAAACTATCCAAAATATAATGCTTTCTAAAATGTCCAAAGGATAGTACTAACTCCTTTTTATGAGACAAGGCAATGTAAACTAAGATGCATCTGCTTAATTAATTACTCAGAAACAGAAGAGAATAAATAATTACTGAAGTAATTCTGAGAGTGGACATAATTAGCACCATTAATCATTGGCCATAAATTATTTAATTCAATAATCCTGGAAGAAAAATTAGTATTATAGTCACTTTTGCATTTAAAACTCATCATCATAATGCTGTCAGCTGGAATATATGATGCCTTCAAATATTTTTTTTTTAAATCTGTTTTGGTTCAGTTAATGTTGTGAGGATACATTAAGTTCTACTGAGTAGGATAATGAGTTTAAGAAAGCCAATTCAGTAATTATCTCAGTTCTAGAATTTCTATTAGACATAAACCCAGTAGCTCTCCACACCCCCACAGAAGCTCTAACTCATTGACACTATAATTTAAAAGGTTCTAAATGGAGTATTGAAATAAGGAAGAGGGAACATATGTAGAATGAGATTATATCAGTTCTTTATAAAGGCACTTTAGAGCTGTCTGACAGGAAAAAAATTAAATATTTACTGTGTAATATGTATCTAGTTTTACCTGTTATCAAAAATCCTGATGTTTACAAGTAAAAGCCTATAAATACTGTGACTGGACAAAAACATCTTCATATTCAAAGCTAGTGTAGAGGCGAATACTTTCAACTTTGATCCTCTACCTCTTAGTTTTGCTTAGGGCCTTGCAAATTAGACTGACACAAAATAGATTAACAAGAGAAAACCATGGGTTGGGGGGATGGGTGAAATAGATGAAGGGGATTAAGAGCCTGGGTGGCGAAGTTGGTTGAGCTCCCAACTCTTGGTTTCAACTCAGGTCTGACCTCCAGGTCGTGGGATGAGCTCTGCGCTCAGTGTGGAGTCTGCTTGGGATTCTCTCTCTCCTTCTGCCCCTCCTGCTCATGCATCCTCTCTCTCTCAAATAAATAAATAAGTCTTAAAAAAATAGTATATTTATGATGAACACTGAGTAATGTGTAGGGTCATCGAATCGTATTGTACACCTGAAACTAAGATAACACTATGTTAATTATACTTGAATTAAAAAAAATAAATAAATAAATAAACAAGGGGAAAACAGTTTATTACCACGGGTATCATGCCTACACATAGGACTGGTGAGTTACTCAAAACGGTGGTTAGAACTTGGGATTATATAGCATCTTAACAAAAGAACAATAAATTGCGACAAAGGAAAAAGACCGAGTTTCTAGGGGCAGCACATTGTGGAATGGTAAATATATGGGGAACTAATGAAAGTTAAGGGCCATCTAGTAAAATTCCTTATGTAGATTCTTCTGGTGACTTTCTGGGCTGATAAAGATTTAGAATTGTTCCTGGTGATTAATTTTTGCCCTTGATAGAGAGGGGAGGGAGGACACCTTTACAAATTTATGTCCTGCTTTTAGGCAAATAGTGGGAGGGCAGAGAATTTCTCTTATTATCTGCTTCTGAATTGCATTCCATTCAAAATAATCCTTATGCCAAATTGGTATAATTTAGGATGGCATGTTCTGCTACCTGTCATCAGTTATGGAAAAATGTTTCTTGCCTCATGGGCTCCTGAACCTTTTAATGCAGATCTGCCTAATGGATGAACCAGAATATTTGGAAAGCTTCAGACCCGTGCTTGCTTTACATCAGGAATGGTGGGGATTTATGGTGAAAGGAAGGAAACTAGATGGGAAGGGTAAGAGGGAAGATGAGCAAGGGGTTTTGGAGTTCTGTATTGGTTGGGTTTGGGAAGGGCTAGGGCAATCAGGAGAGGTGAAGAGCTGAAGTACATGAGACAAGAATAGAGAAATAAATGAAGAGCGTATTAAAATTAACATGCATTTTTGAGGTTATGAATACAAATTTACCTTTCATATTTTGGAAAGGTTTTAGTAAAGATTGAATTTGTTTTTGTCTGTTGAACATCAGACTTCAAGTAGGTGGGCCCCAAGGCAGGAGCATGAATGCTACACTGGGTAATAAGTACACATTTTCTAATGTGAAGCATCTGCTAAATTACTCAGCTAAATAATAAAAAAAAAAAAAGTTTCACTTTTGTCAGTCAGGTTATTATCCAATGCGTGTTTGTTGGATTCAGTGTAAGTTCTCATACAAATAATATGTGGTTGGATTATATTTCTAAAGTGCTGAATGTTGACATTGTTCACTAATGTTCCTATAAGTGGGAACTTTATGAGTGAACGGTAAGTTCCATTTTTCTTTCTCTGAGCAATGCAGAGCCTCAAGAGAAATAAGTATAAAATCTGTATTGTTGCTTAGGTGGTTCCCATTCTCATTTCCCCTGGAAGATGGCATGCTAGCACTTATTTTGAATTTAGAAGTGATTGATGCATAATAGCCTAATTGGTGCTGGTTGATGAAAAACAGTGGGGTCAATGACAGTGATGTTCAAAGTGGAGAGGGCAGATAATGGAGGGAAGAAGAACACAGATCAGAGTAGTCTGTTTTTCCACTTGGTTTAATTTTGCTTTGAAAAAGAGATTCTACAATAGTTCAGCTTCAGGCAGTCAAATTTAATTGTTATAGTTTTGTAGCTTGTGTTAAGAATCAAAGACACTTGAAGTTTTGCACACTGAGAGCAATGGCAGGTAACTGAGAGCCTGTCTGTCATAGTTCACCAGTAGCAAATGGGCTAAACCTTAACATCTCTAGTGATCACCATATTTTTTAAATTTCATTTTAAAAAGATTTGAAGTCACAGATGCACAGAGAGATTAAATAATTTACTTTAGGTCACACAGCTGCTCAGTGGTGTCAGAGCTGGGATTCAGACCCAAACATTCTAGTTTCACAGTGAATTCTCATAACCATTATCCACATTGCCTCTGGGGAAAAAAGAACTCACTGTGCGGACAGGCCAGCTCTGCTCAAGCAGCCTTCTTCTCAGTTCCATGCGAAGAGGATTCTTGAAATTCTTGTCTTGAAGGAGGAGGCACAAGTGAATTGAATTAGACTTATCTTGGAACCAAGTCAGTATGGCAAGTATTCCAATAACTCAGTTACATTCCTCTGTTTCATATTTCTCAATAAAATTTTAAAAACTAACACAATCAGAAGGCCTAAAGGCAGGTTAAATTATGAAGTGATTCTGTAGGATTCATGCATTGGAAAGCTCCTGGAGAAAATTATCCAGCGATTTCCTTCTTCCAGTATGATGTGGACTCTTAGTGACATTCACTTTGATTCAAGTATATTCTTAAACAGGCCTGATGAAAATTATGAAACAAAATAATGTCAAAATGTCAACATGTTCCCATTTTGTTCTTCTGTGCCTTCTCTGGATGTTTTTAAATCAATTTTTGGTCTATTTTTCCCCCTTATGATCTGGATTTTTTTTCCATTATAATCTGGTATTTTTGAGAATTTGCTACCAATTTTATAATATATAGAAATATGAAAAAAAGTATTAATGGGGCACAAGAGAAGGAAAACAAAATTCACCTCAGCGTTAAGAGATGAGGGAGTATATTAAGATGCCTCACAGAGGAGGTAATATTTCCAATGTCCAATTAAAAGAAAGATAAAGTAATAAAACATGCAGTTACAGTTAGGGTGCCTGGTTGGCTCAGTCGTTAAGCATCTGCCTTTGACTCAGGTCATGGTCCCAGGGTCCTGGGATCGAGTCCCGTGTCAGGCTCCCTGCTCTGTGGAAAGCCTACTTCCCCCTCTCCCACCCCCCCCTGCTTGTGTGCCCTCTCTTGCTGTGTCTCTCTCTGTCAAATAAATAAATAAAACGTTTAAAAAAAAAAAAACACGCAGTTACAGTTAACGCCCCCAAGACCCAATTATACAGAACCACCAGGAGCCAGGCAAGAGCCATTCGAAAAATTAAAAAAAAAAAAAAAAAACAACTTCTGAACTTTTTTCACGGGAGGTAAGGAATGGAGTAGACATTCCAGGCCTTGATTTCATCATGTACAAAATCCAGATGTTAGCGTAACCCAGGGAATGTCTTTCAACCAAGGCTACTCATCAGCACCGCTCATGGAGCCTTATAAAGATACAGATGCCAGGGGTGCCTGGGTGGCTCAGTCAGTTAAACATCTGACTCTTGACCTCCGCTCAGGTCATAATCTCAGGGTCGTGAGATTGAGCCCTGAGTGGATTCCGTGCTTAACATAGAGTCTGCTTGATATCCTCTCTCCCTCTCCCTCTGTCCTTACACCTGCTCATGCATGCTTGCTGTCTCTCTCTCTCTCTCAAATAAACAAAATCTTTTTTAAAAAGACACAAAGGCCAGCATTTAGATGATTCCTGAGATTTCTTACAGTTTTACTATCATTAAAATAAGCAATACCCATCTTCTGAAAGTACTTGCATGTATAGAGGAGGAAAACAAAAACGCAACTTGTCTGTTTTAGTTTCAGTGCCCAGGGTCTGTGAATCAAACTGATGAAAGACAGGTTGATGGGAGAAAAGGTTTATTTTGTATGCATGTGGGAATCTCACAGAGAAGGAGTAAACAATCCAAAGACGAGGTTAAACCTGGGGGCTTATGTATGATTTTAATAGAGCAATACATTGTGAAGTAACTAGACAAAGGGGGAGATATTTGGATTTCTAGGGATGGTAAACTAGAGGAAACCAGTGCAAGAGAAGGGTTGTTTAGTGATATTTATTTTGCAGACTCATGTTGGTTATTAAGAATCACCCTCGTCTTCCTGATATGGGAAAGGGAGACCCTTTTGCAAGTGAAATTATTATCTTTACAAAGGGAAATTTTTATCCTGGTTTTAGACGGAAAGGAGCAGAACAAAGAGCTCATTACCTTCAGTTCAAAACAGTGCTTATGTCAAAATGGAATATGTTGGTGTGGCATATTCTGATCCCCTTCACCTGATTCTTATCTCTTTACAGCTCTGTGGAGTACAGTGCTTTTCATCCTCTGTCTTTGCCGAGGGGAGAACTTGTTGGATGATACCCTTTGGGTACCCGAACCTAAAATTCCTATATGCAGAAAGGGTCACAGAGTAGAATACAGTGTTGTAAATGATCACAACCTCCTTTTAAAATTGTGGAGTGTTTCAGAGTTGAGATACTCATTAAAACAAGGTAAGGTGGTAGATGTACAGTTTTGGTCAACAGTTGTTTTAATTTGGAGATTCTTTTGGGATATATAATCTATGAATTCCAAATTTCAAAACTTCTTTTGCATAATAGCCAAAGTTAATAAATAAAAAGCTTTTTTAAAGCATTTTTGCAAGTGTAATTATTTCAAAAGTTAATATATACTCACTTCCTAATGCCCATATTGGAAAAACATTGTAAAGTTAAACACCTCCTTTTTCTCAAGTTGAACATTAAGTGTTTGGACAATATGATTTGTTAAAATTCCTTTAGGTTTTAATATTCTAATTTGTCTCTTTAAGGAAGGAATTAAAAAGAAAGTATCGGGGATTGAATCAGTTAAAGATCTGGAAGTGATAAATACGTTCATCACTTGATTGTGGTGATAGTATTACAGACTGACACCTATGTCCAAACTCATAGAGATGTGTACATTAAATGTATGCATTTTTTGTATATCAATTATGCCTCAATAAAGCTTAAGAAAACAGTGAAAGACCTTTGATAAGACACCAAATATTACCATTCATTTCTAATATATTTGCTTGCCTGTCTGCATCCCACATATAAAGGTGACTAATTTTGTTTTATTCATAACAAATTAAGAGTAGAAATTTTCTGGTCAAACTTCAAGGTTTTAGGTATTTAATAAGAAATTATAGTATATTTAGGGATAAATATGGGATAAATTATGCCTTATTTTATTTCAGCATTTATTGTTTTAGCTTTCTTTGCATAGTAAAATAAATTATATTTTCAAAATATCAAGAATATTTTTAAAAAAGAATATTTTCTTAAATAATTTTGTATCTATTGTGATTGCTTGAATCCATATACAGTACAGACACAGGTAACACTTCCATGTAAGACCCATTTCCTAGGGTAGGTGATGTGGTTATATATACTAAATACCAAGTGATAGGGGCTTTACCTTTATAATAGTTTTCAAAGTGTAGTTCATAAAACAATAGCATCATCACTTGGGAACTTGTTCAAAGTATAAATTCTCAGGCCCCACTCCAGAACTACTGAATCAGAGCTCTGGATGCGTGGCTAGAAATCTATATTTTAATATAACTTCTAGGTAATTATGATGCACACTAAAGTTTAAGACCAATGGTGTAGTTTTTGAGGACCAGAGAATGGGCCACGTCTGTTTCCTGGTGTTTGTTATCCACTAGAATTTATTTGAAGCCTATGAGGTTTGAATGGGTATAGCAGAAAGGTTGTTTTTGTTTTTTCCAAATCATCCTTTTATACCCTTAATTAGAATTAGATATAACTTTAGTTTTCTCCTGGATTAACTTTTGGGCTCTTGTTTGATTTTATTTGAAAGAAATTTATGTGTTGGGAAGGAGTACACAAAAGTTCAAACAAATGAAAATAGAGAATTTAAGCATTCAGGGTAACTCTGGAATAATTACACCCTAAAGTTACAGTATCACTCACTCTTTCATTTGCAACTAAGTACAAGTTAGGATCATGATAAATACTATGAAAAAACTAAAGCAGAGTAAGGGGATAAAGAGAAAGAGAGAGAATGTGTGTGTGGGGGGGAGGGGGTGTTGTATATATATTTCTATTGCATTATTGAGGATGACTTTGATAGAGAAGGAACCATGAGGGGGAAAAAACTGAAGGAAATGAGTGAGTGACCCACAGCTATTTGAAAGAAAGCATTTCTAGGCCTGATATAACACATGCAAACACTTTGGGGCAGGAGCTTGTCTGCTATGATAGAGGAATAGCAAAAGGTCAAGCAAGGCTGGAGGAAAGTGAAAAAGTAGTAGGGAATAAGGTCAGAGTGGGAAGGATGCACCTCATCATAGGCCATGGTGAAGACTAGAGATCTTCACTGCATGTCCTTTAACCTCTGTAGGACTCTGTAAAATGAAGGGTTTCTGTAGATGATTTTTAAGATTCCTTCTAACACTAAAATATTTAAAGATTTGAATCTAAATTGGGTATAGCAGCAAGCTAAGAATGAATAAAAAGGCAGCAAATCATGTTTCTGACCTTATGGAGTTACAAGTACAAAAGAAAAAAATCAAAATATTTTGTAATTAAGTCTTTACAGAAGGAGGGATGAGAAGGTTATTAGTTGAGAATCACACCTTAAAACATGTTCTTGTCCCAGGAATGTATGATGCATGGAATGAATAATTTTGAAACAGTTCCAATACACCTGCATTAAACTACAGTGCTTCTTCCATTCTATATATACCACTGCCCTTCAGTTAATTTAGCTTTTAAAAGTAGCAGAATAACCCTACACAGACTGTATCTTATTGGGGAAATAAATATAATTAAAAACAAAATCCTCTGCCAACCTAGAAATCCTCTCCACAAAGATAGAAAGAAAACTATTTTATTATTGAATAAGCATTAAACCAAAATGTGATGTGCCTCACAGGCAATCTGCTGAAGAGATTGCAAAGACAGAAATAAATTTTACCCTTTTATATAGCTAAGCAGACATAACACATTGCATGCATTTGTTCAAGGTAAACAATATCTAGTCCTCAAATAAGAGGACTTGACAGCACCATTTGTCACACCTAGTTCATTCTAAATTCACCTGCTATTTAGGGTGGCCACCTGTGTTTGCTAATCACCTTCATCCAAAGGGAAAATCCATTTCTCATATCTTTATGACAAGAGGTAGATTTGCAGAATCCCAGGATTCTAAAACTTGCAAGGGGCTTATTTAGCTTTTAAAAAGATGGACGTACATTTCAAAGGGACAGGAAAATAATTCACAATTACAAGTATTATAAAGGTAAGTATTCTAAGAAAAGGGAGAGGGAGGTCTCCTTCCCTTTTCATACCAGGGAGAATTTATTTTTTTCTTATTTTTTAATTTGTTCTTGCCTTTATACTTTTAATTGCAGAATAGTATGGAAAGGCTAAGTGCTGCCACTTAAGTAGCTGAAGGTCTACCAATAATCCCACCTCCCTTTACATATGTGTTGAGGAGAATGCTTGTAATTTTAGATAGACACCAAGGTGATTCTTTTGCAACCTAGATTTTGGAGGTGATTATACGGTATCCAGCTGATACACAGTGGTAGTCTAACTACTCTAAGGGTGGAGAGAAGTAAACGGGTTCAATAGATATTTAGGAGATGGAATCTATTGGACTTGGGAATTGATTGGATGTAAAGGGTGCGGAAAAGTCATAGATCAAACAATGACATTGACATTTCTGATTTGGATGCTAAGAGCATCATGGAGCCACTCACTGATATGGAAATGGTAGAAGAAGAGGGGCAGGTTCAATAAGGGAAGGAGTAAAGTAGAGAACTAAGATGAGCTTCGAATAGTTGATGTGAAGGTTCTGTAGGACATACAAATAAATGTACAGATGTGAGGATGATCTCTGTGATTCCTATCTACCCAAGATGTTCTATATTCAAAATAGGCTATTGTGTTAACTTTACCCATCTGTTACTTCTCCTGGTCCCTCAGTCTCCCTGCTCCCAACAAGTAATAATGTTTTCTGAAGTTGCATTATTGAATACAGTTGAAAATGAAACAGTTTATTCATCATAGCAATACAATATATTCCTATTAAACAAAAGGATAAGTTTACCTAGAACAAATATCTGCCATGAAATTTTTTTTTCTTATAATACAGCTGAGATAAATGTGAAGATGAATCCCACTGGTATTTAGGTGTTGATCAAGAAGAGACAGTAAAGCTTATTTGGGGTATAAGAGATTGCAATTTAAGAGACAAAGAGTCCACAGAAATCAAAAGTGTGCTGGAATTGCAAATGGAGAGTGCAGGCTTATAAAGGCAAAAAACCACAAGGTTACATAACTTGTTTTGAAAGAATTATGATTGGTTCAGACTTGAAGTGAGAGTTTAAACTGACTATGGAATACACGAGTAGCTATTTAGCTAACAGGTGTTATATTATCTCAATTTCAGTGCAAAGTAGAAAGATGTGTTCCAGGAGGTGGTCAAGTTGCAGTTGACAAAAGTCAAAGTTCATGGTGTTCCAAGAATTGAAACAGGAGAGGCTATAGGCCCTACTTCCTCGGTGCTCTTTCAGCGCTGTTTTGAATGACTCTCTTAGCAATGTTTACTTCATTTTGAATCTTCTTTTGCAAAGGGATGGTGACCCCTATGTTTGAAAGTGCAGTGAAATTTTGGATAATGAGCAAATTAATAAATCTTGGTAACATACTCATCCAGCAATCTGTTTTTTTTTTTTTAAGATTTTATTTATTTATTCATGAGAGACAGAGAGAGAGAGAGAGAGAGAGAGAGAAGCAGAGGGAGAAGCAGGCTCCCAAGGAGCAAGGAGCCCGATGCAGGACCTGATCCCAGGACTCTGGGATCATGACCTGAGCTGAAGGCAGACGCTTAACCATCTGAGCCACCCAGGCTCCCAGCAATCTGTTTTGTGGTACCTTTGCAGCTTGATCCTTGCTTGAGAGTGATGACACTGATTGAAACAACTTGGTTAAAATTCCTGTTGGCAAATACCATCCACTCAAATGAAGAAATTGCAAACCCATTGTCAGAAACAGTGTCTGACAATTCACATGATAAAATAACTGGCCCTCAGCCTTGACTGCTGTAGAGCAGTGTGAATGACTAGCTCCTCGGGATTTCTGTTTTTTTGTTTCTGTTTTTGTTTTTTTTTTTTTCCTTCGAGTGTTTGGTTACTATAGGAAAACTGTAAGAAACACATTCATTAGAAAAATATGTTACCTCATATTAGTCAGTTTAAAACCAAATCTAATCCACAGAGGTGCTTTGCTTGACTGTTAATATGTTGTTATTGTTTTTGTTGTTGTTGTTTTGAAACTGAATTTGAATGTGGTAGTGGGTGTTTGGATTTGAGTTGCCATGGCCCCACCATTTCTGTTAGTTCCACAGAGGCCCTCATTTACACATTTTGTTTTCAGTTGACACCACAGGTCTTGGAGTCTGTGATTCCCATTTCTATTTGTACCTGTGATTTTAAGATGGCAGGTCATAAGAATTCAGATAAAATCTTATAAAATCGCATGATACGGGGCACCCGGGTGGCTCAGTCAGTTAAGCCTGTGCTTTGAGCTCAGGTCATGATCCCAGGGTCCTGGGATTGAGCCCCATGTCTGACTCCCTGCTCAGTGGGGAGTCTGCTTCTCCCTCTACCCCTAGCCACCCCCCCAGTTCATGCTCTCTCTCTCTCATTTATTTTTACTTTATACATATTTGCTGCTTACAAAAAAGGATTAGCTGATCAGCAGCTGAATCTTTTTAATGGCACCTGTGCAACTGACAGGGTATCAGGGAAGGTGCCACATTTGTAGGAGATGTGTCTGTCCCTGGTTTTGCAATGAATAAAAACATAATGTGCCGACTAAGAGACCTGAGCCACCTCATTATGACATGGTACCTTATTCAGACCTGTGATGAGTTTTAGTAGGTAATTATTTTTGAAAGATTGCCAGACTGTTTTTGAACTCTGTCTGATATTTAAGGCCAGAAAACTTCACTTCTGGTCGTTGAAAGCTTATGGCAGAAGAAAAAGTACGACTGGGTAGGTTATTTCTTAAATATATGTTGCTTTCCAGTTACTTTATCATTTTTAGGACTCAGAAGGGATCAAGCTGCTGAATCAACTTTGAACAAGCTCTGAAATATTATTTTTAGAAATTAACAGTGATGAAACATTAGCATATGAAAGAAGTAGATTATTGGAATATTATTATTATATTATTATTTCCAGCAGTTTTCTGGGATTATTTCTCACATAACATATTGCTAATGCACTGTGCTTCCAACACTTTAAGCACACTGAACACCTTATATTTAGGAAATGGGAAATGAAAAACTTTCTAAACAAATGAATTTCTTTTCATATATTTTCTGAAACAATGATACACATAGTAAATGGTTCCCTACCCTTTCTCCATGTACTGTTGTAAGTGCTGATCTATGGGAGATACATGTCATATATATTGAAAATATATATGTATATATTAAAAAATTACCTTCAGATGAGAAAATTATGAAACATGTCACCAAACTTATAGGGTGACACAAATGTGATTTCACAACACTGGCAGGCAAGCATGTCCTTGTTATTCATAACACAAAATGGTTTTGTTTCTGTCTTTCAATAGCTCATCATTATATTTGATGTATATTTCATACCCTTAAAAATATTAGATTTCTTGTTTTTCAGAGTAAATGACCAACATTTCACTAGCATTTTCCAGTAGACCTATTTTCTAATTTTATCTGCTTTTATACCTCTCATCTCAGAGAGAAAACATTCAAGTAATTCAGTTTACTTTCATATATACCCAAATATTGCTTAAAGTTCTTCATGCTATTAGATTTATACTTTTGTATAGTATTGTATACATTTTTAGATTTGTAGAGCAGAAGTTGTAGAAACATGGACTTATAATCCCTTCACATTCAAATATTAACTGTTTGTATTTTCATGGAGAATTATTTTTCTTGCCCAATCTTTTCTACTCCCCCCCCCCAGAAATCATGCATACAATGAAGAGCATAAAGGACACTCATCTGAAATGTATAGATGACTAAATGTTTCATGTTTATAGCAGTGTGATAATTAGGTTTAGATATAGAACATTTCCAGCATCCCCCAAATTTTCAACCCCATTTTTGCATCTTATACTTCTAGAAACTGCCTGATTACTCGACCGTAGTCTCCATGGTGGCATATTGCTTGACTTGTGTCACTACTGTAGCTTTAGCATAGAGCTGGAAGATAAGAGTTACTCAACAATTTTTTTTAATATTTCATTTATTTATTTATTTGAGAGAGAGAGAGTAAGAAAGAGCATGAGAGAGGAGAGGGTCAGAGGGAGAAGCAGGCTCCCTGCTGAGCCAGGAGCCCGTTGCAGGACTCGATTCCAAGACTTCAGGATTGTGACCTGAGCCGAAGGCAGTTGTTTAACCAACTGAGACATTCAAGGCTCCCTCAACAAAAATTTTTTTATGAGAAAGAAAGACTCTCTGTTATATAATACTGAAATGAAAAATTAACTACTGCAGAATAAAATTATGCATTTTCTCAAAGATCTTAGACTTCATTTCTTTTCAGAAGAACAAAATGCCCAGTCACTAGACCAATTACTACTGCTTGTCATATCACAAAACAGAATCTTCTCTCAGTTCAGAAATTTTATATTGGGTCAGAAAGGCAGAGAGAGATCTGAGTGGACAGTTAGGTGTGGGAGTCATGTTGAGGAGTTCAGCCCAGAGTTAAGTGAGCATGTGGAGAGTGAGAAGAATTTGACCAGCACTCACAATCCAGAAGTTTCCTAGACTCCCTCTACTATCTCAACTCCTACCACTTTGTAATCAGTCTTAGCGATTCTGCCTCCCGCATAAGTTTTAAGTGCTTCTGCTTTTCTCCATCTCCACCGTCTCTGCCCTGGTCAAAGCCAGCATTAATCCTCACCTGCAAAACTGCCGCTGCCTCCTGAATGGTCTCACTGCTTTGTCTCTTACAACTGCCAATCCACGCTGATATATTATAAATGAACTTTTAAACCTCCAAATCTGGTCATGCTACACTCATCTATATAAAACTTATGGTGCTATTGTTGTTCTTTAAATTTTGCATACTCGGGGGCACCTGGGTGGCTCAGTCAGTTAAGCGTCTGACTCTTGATTTTGGCTCAGGTCATGATCTCAGGGTCCTGAGATCGGCATCAGGGGGGTCAGGCTCCATGCTGGGTGTGAAGCCTGCTTAAGATTCTCTCTCTCTCTCTCTCTCTCCCTCTGCCACGCATATGTACTCTCTCTCTAAAAAAAAAAAAGAAAAAAAAAGAAAAAAAAGAATTGCATTCATGATAGCTCTATATGTTTCCAAAAGACTTTTTCCACACTCAGAGTGTTTTGAGATCTATTTTGATTGCTTAAGGGGATATGTTAAAATACAGAGTATAGATTGAAAGAGCTTAACCAAATCAAATTCATGATATTAGTTCCCTCTGGAGAGGCAGGGAGAGAGGGGGCAATAGAGTTGGAGATGGTTAAGAAGACTTCTGAGATGTACAAATATGGATAAGACTATTACGTACATTATCCTCTGGAGGAACAGAGAGACCTAATTGATTAAATTGCTCTGAAAATAAAGGTAAGATCTTTCCAGGCCCTAAGATCTTATTCATGATTCTGTGACCTTCTCTTATATCATTCCAGTCGTGGTTGACCTCTTTTGCTTTCTCAAATACACCATATTCTTTCTTAATTCAGGACCTTCACATATGTGGTTCCCTTGCTTAGAAGGTTTGGGGAGGATAGGGAATATGGGTCCTATCTTGTAGCGTTAACGGTAGTGAAAATAGTTTCAGTCACTTGGGAGGACAATGTACCAGTAAGTATTAAAATTAAAAACTCCCATTTTCTCTCACCCCAAATCTATTTCTCCATAGCAGCCTTACAGAAATTCTCACACATTTACTAGTGGATGTATGAACAAGGATATTCACGAATGTTTTGACTGCAATAGCAAAATTTAGAATTGACCAAATAAATTATAGAATATTAGAATTATGAAATACTATGCAGTACCCGAAGAAAATAAAACAGATCTCTGCAAATTCACATGAAAAATAATCTTTAAGGCATATTTGTTGAGTGAAAAGAAATACCACATGTATATGTGTATTGCAATATTATTTGATTAAAGGAAAATTCTTTTTAAATTTTGTATATATGAAAGGAATATAAAGTTTAAGATATATGGGATGATGGTATGGGGGCCTGAAAGTGGAGCATGATCAGATGACCTTTAGCTTTATTTGCAATGTTCCTGTTTTTGTAATAAAATTGCATTAATGTATTTTATTTAGATAACTAAAAAGTAATAAAAGTCCCTACCACCAACAAAAGAGAAATATAGATTATTATATTATGATCTTTTCATTTTTAATATTCTGATTTTATATTCTTTGGTCTTTGAGTCATGGCTTGAGAACAACCCAATCTAAATTAACCTATTTTCTACTAATTAACCTGCAAATTTTAGAATAACTATAAATGTTATTTATTCTTTGAGCTATATGTGTGTGTGTGTGTGTATGTGGTAACATTTATATGTGTGTTAATTTGGGAACTTGAAAGCAATGAAGACATTTTAAAAGCCTCTATGGTTTTATTTTGAAATATACTCTAATTGAAAGTATTCAGTACAGAACTTAGACATTTCTATCTCACTATTAAAGAGAATCTTTAGTATTTTTGCTCTAATTCCTATTCATATTATTAACTAAATTGTTTGTAATTCTTGTTTGTCTTCTAGCTGACATCAGTATGAGTCTCACATCAGGATGATGTTATCATCCTACTTATATTTTATTTACATCTTTGTTATCCAGAGGTAGCCTCAATGAGTAACTCTAATTTTTTCTCTACACATTATTTTTCCCCTTTGAGATTTCCCCATCTCAATATTACATACATTGCTAAATATATAAGATTAGCTTAGAGGTGGATTCATGAAAATTTGCTGTAACTATATTTAAAAGGTCTATGCATTTTCTGTCAATAATTAAAGCAGAAATCTGGAATGCTGAATCTTTATATTATGATATGGAACTAGTGTGACAGTTAATTTTTTAGAATGTCTTATTACTTATGGAGAACTATTGAATTTTAATATAAATCTAGGTTGTATAGATATATAATATGTGATATTATAAATAGCATGTCATTGATATTTTATTAAAATGTGAAATAATTTTGAAATTTCATTAGTACAAATAAATCCTGAATGAATGCAGAAAGTAGTTGATGTCTTCTTTTGTATTGAAAAATGAACTTGACTTGAACATAACATTCTAAAAATAGCCATTTTGCTTTCATATGATTTATATTTTCTTTGAAACAACCTTGTAAGTGCATTGCTCTTTTTCTTCATTTTATACCAAAGGTACTATGAGAAAGTAGGCATAGAATATCCTATTATCTGTTTGATTTGTGTATTTCAGTACACTCCACAAACTGGGCATGAAGTAGAAATGTTTATATTTTTTTTCTCTATGGGAACCTCAAAAGAATGAAAAGAAGTGACAGCAAGACAATTTACACTATCAGAAGGAACAACTAGAGATTGCACTTTTTTCAGTTTTATTGGACAGTATATGGATAGTATTTGTCACTGGAATAATATGGCTCGTTTATATTGTACCTATTCTTCTGTGGAGCTCAAAGCACTTTATGGGCACTCTCATTAATCCTAAAGCCTGAGCTAGGTATTTGGCAGCTTTTGTCCTCACTTTATGGCCTGGGAGACAGCAGTTTAAAGGATGTCATTGTGCAACCATTTGCAAAGTGTTCAGAAAACAACCAACGGGGTTAACTGTAATATGAACTGGTGACTAGGACTTTTTACTTTATTTATGTTTTATTTATAAATAGTAGTTGTCCAGTGAAGCCAAGCACTCTATATAATTATTTAAAATATTCTGACTCCTCTTTACCTCCGGGACAGTTTTCCTGCTGAATCTGTGTCACTAACAGGACTTTCACTCTTCCACACACCCAGGATTGAAACCTTACTTGCTGCTTCTGTCACCTCATTGCCTCTACTCTGTCCAGTGGGTTGCCAAGTGTTGACAATTCTACTTTTCCAAGTTTTTTACATGAATCTTTACCTTTCTTCTTCTAGAGACATCCTCATTTGTGCAGGTGTTAGTTCTTCTTGAGAAAGGGCTATAGCTTCTGACACTTGTGCGTTAGACCCTTAATTCCAGAGTCCAAAAGAAGCCGACTGAGCCCACATCTGTTGCTTACTAGCAATGTGATTTTAAGCACCTCAAAGTTTCTGAGCTTTAGAGTCATTTCAGTGAAAAAGAAATCACAATAACTAAGTTGAAAAACTGTATCATCGTGTATAAAGTGTGGAAAGGGAATGAGATGCTATATGCTGAATACAAGCTCTGTGTCTGGCAAAAAAGGGGATCAATTTTTGTTGTTTTCATTGTGTCCCCTTTTCCTGGTATGTTCTTTTCTGCAGATCACTCTCAGATCAATATTTCTGAAATCCACTTTCATGGTACCAATTATCTGCTCAAAACCCTATCAAAATCCCTAGGGTTTCCCTAATATTCCCCACGCTGCTTCCTCCACTACCTCAACAAGGACGCTATAATACTAGCCTTAATCTACAACACATACTGTTACCTCCAGTTAAGCTTGGCCACTTGCCATTCCCTTTGCACACCTATTTTTTTCCTACTACAGCCCATTTAATCATGCTGATTCTTTTGCCTAGAATTATCTCCCTTATACACATTTTCTTTATAGTTTGAAACTTACGTATTGTATTAAAAATCAGGTCAAAGCCAGGATCATTGGACACCAGATGTTGCTAAAGAGAACAGTTCTAGTAATTGTTTTTTTAGTGCTCTTGCTACTACTTCTATTTCCTTATAAGGAGTCAAGGAGATTGGCTTCATGGGCCGAACTCTAACATATTGACCAGGGACCGGTCACAGGACCCTGCTTTTCCACTCACCCATTAGCAGTGTGTTTTTTGCTTCCACTGAATTCATCACTGTCTTCTTCAGGTACCGGTCTCTCCCTGATTTCTGGTATACCTATTCTCTTCAGGCCTGCTGAAGCCTTCTTCATTTCACTTACCCCAATAAAGACCACGGGTTTTCTGGCTACCCTGAAACTCTTCCAATCACAGAAGAGTTCCAGTCATGAAGCCAGACATTTTGGATCTTCTGTCCCCTCCCAGATCTGCTGGGATCTCCGTTCCAATCCCAACCCAACTGCCACAAAAATGCAGTGAAATGAAGTTGCCGACAGGGACCTGTTCTTGCTCTGGAATAACTTCTGGACCTTTTCCTTTTCCAGTTATTTACGATCCCACTCATTTTCTACCTTCTCTAAGCGACATTCATGATGTTGACTCAGAATGACCTGAAACGTACTTAATATGTAGTGCAGGGTGTAATATGACATCATTGGATTTTTAGGAAGATTGAATGAAGAAGCTAGAAAGAAAATTTAGGCCAAATTGAATAATTCTGAATTTTGTTCATGCTCCATTATCATAAAAAAGCTTTTAAAAGATGACTGTGCCCAGTGCTATTTGAAGTCCTACACCCAAGAACTAACAAAGACACTGTTTCTGTCCTTACAGAGCACCTGAGCTTATGAACTGGACCATTAGTACTATACTATACAAAGCATAGCCATGGCTCTCACTGTGTCATTACGGCCTGTGCTATGACTTCAAAGAAGACTTATTATTTAGTGAAATAACCTTTCAGTACAAGAAAAACATTACCTTAGTAAGAAAATAGGCAAAGCATTATTTTAGTATTTTTTTAATGTTAATTTTGGTCTCATTTCATAAAATACCTTCAGGAAATGTACACAGAAAACCAATTGCTAAATTACATTCACCAAATTATAGGGCTTCTGAGGAAGAAAATTCTCACATATATAAATTCAGAAGAAGAATTAATAATAGAATATTTCTTTTTTTAAGATTTTACTTATTTATTTGAGAGATGGAGAGATAAAGAGAAAGAGAGAGAATAAGGGGAAGGAGCAGAGGGAGAGGGGCAAGCAGGCTCTGCACCGAGCACAGAGCCCCACTTGGGGCTCGATCCCAGGACCCTGGCATCATGACCTGAGCTGAAATCAAGAGTCGGAGGCTTAACTGACTGAGCCACCCAGGTGCCCCAATAATAGAATTTTTGACTAGAGCTCTGGGTAGAGGTAATTTTTGATGACCAATCTGTGGCTTATTGACAGTGGGGATTTTTTTTCCATGGTGTATGTTTAAAATCTCTACTTTCTCCTTCCAGGTTTATCTTTTCCCAGTATATATCATCACTTCAGTAGGATAATAGAGTGATATTTTTCAAGTCATAATTCTGTGTGTTATTATTCGTAAAAATAATTTTAATTATAGTGTAAGAAAAATGATAAGCCAGGAGGAGAATTAATGGAAATCTTTCATATTACCCATTCCACATATGAGGGACTTTTCTGTTATTATAGTGGGATATTCACCTCCAAGTTAGATGTAACCATCTAAATACAAAGAGCCTCTTTCAACATTAAGATGAGAAATATTTCTATTAAATTCCTGTCAGGATTATAAAGTACTCTACGGCCATTTGAAACACATTTTGGAGAGGGAACGATCAGCTTACTTAAATGACTGCTCACGGACAAGTTTAGAATCGAAACCTTAGAAACGGAAGTCCTTAGACATTGTATATATGATGAATTCAAGACTGCAAAAGACGTGAAAAACTTTCCCAGAGTCACTTCCCATTTAGAGGCAGAATAAGGACCAGATATTGGTCTTTGGACTCAAGGCCAGAGTCCCTTTATTGTGTCAGTGTTTCCATGTCAAAAATAGAAGATTCACAAGAAACCAAGAAGACCTGGAAACACTGCATATGTGATAGCTCATTTAATCTAACATCCATATCAGGATAGTGAGGGTTAATTATTTTCTTTTATTGTCAGAAATATCTAAAAAACTATGTAAACCCAGACATAAAGCATTGGTTTTCTGCCTGCTCGTCTAATCAGCCTCATAAAATTATGTGTTCTCATTACAATCTGTTATGGAGAATTTTATTGTAAATTCATGGTTGCATACTTTCACAACAACAAAAAACAAACAAAAACCCATCCATACAGTTTATTTGCTATCTTTTGAAAAATGCAAACTACACTTTTTCTAAAATGAGAAACTTTGCAAATCATTCTGATGTTCATACCCTTCAAGTTTGAGATGGGAGGCTTCTCAGGGGAATCCCCTGAAGAGGATTTCTTTACTTATATTATATGTAATGTGTAGATGGCCACTTATTCCAGTTATGAATCTAGACTACTCTCCTTGAAGTGAAGAACAAACTAGACATTTTATCTGTCTCTTAGTTTGCTTTTCTTCTGATATAGTTTATGGTTTATTTCCAAATGTTCATGTTCTTGGTATGCTCTAGGGAATGAAATAGTCTTAGAGTAGACAAATGATAAATACAAAGAAATAGAAATATTTAGACTTTCAGGGAATGGGAAATCAGTTCTCATATAAACAATTATTCCTCTGAAATAGAATTAAAATATTTGTCAACATCTGAATATTACCACTGCCATTGTTCATCTAAATTTTCACTTAAAAATGACAAATTTATAAATACAAATTCAGTGGGATAAAACCCTATGCCAAAGAAGTCCTGTTTTCTTGAGTAGTAAGGATCAGACTACAAAAATGCATTGGGGAGGGTATGTGCTATGGTGAGCACTGTGAATTGTGCAAGACTGTTGAATCACAGATCTGTACCTCTGAAACAAATAATGCAATATATGTTAAGAAAAAAAAAAAAGAAGAAGAAGAAGATAGCAGGAGGGGAAGAATGAAGGAAGGGAAATTGAAGGGGGAGATGAACCATGAGAGACGATGGATTCTGAAAAACAAACTGAAGGTTCTAGAGGGGAGGTGGGTGGGAGAATGGGTTAGCCTGGTGATGGGTATTAAAGAGGACACGTTCTGCATGGAGCACTGGGTGTTATGCACAAACAATGAATCATGGACCACTACATCAAAAACTAATGATGTAATGTATGGTGATTAACATAACAATAAAAAATTTTAAAAAATGCTTTGGAGAGCATGTTGTTAATGATGGCCACCGTCTACCTGAAACATATGAATGGACTTGGAAGTAATTTATCAGTGTGTTGTAAAGTCACAAAAAACCATGTAAGGTATTTATAAAAATATATTCTCATGGTTCTCTAAATAATAAATTCAATTACAGGACACACCAGATTTCAACTAACAATTTAATTAAATATTATGCTTATGTCCTGTACACTGGCCAAAATGAAGTATATCACCTCACTTAACTGCATATTAATCAAAACTTTTTAGTACAATAGTAAAATCTCTTCTTTAATTGAATGTTTGTTGCATAGCCACAAATATGCAGATGATCCGAGCACATCTGTTTGGGGTGAGAAAATGATGGTAATTTATATTTTAACGTCCTTTGTTCCAAATAATTTCACTTTACCAATACAAATCTTGAACTTCTATATCTAAACAGTAAAGAAAAATGTCTTTAGTAATGGGAAGAGTTGTCTAGCTCCTTCATATTCATTATCAATAACTTTGAATAAGCTAACTGGAAAGAGAGAGTCCAAATTGAATTAACAAATACTAATATAAATATTAACAATATTAACAGATTTTTCTTGTATACTATTTTTTAAGTAAAATTGTACTCTACATAAGCTGTATGCTCTTTTAATTTCAGATTATACAGACACTTTGCTTTATAAATGAGTGTGTTACTTCCTATTCCCTTTGTGACTTTTTACAACACATGAGTTAAGCATTAGAATATTGTAATAATTACTATGGAATATGGCAAGATGCTTAGCTTAAGAGAGGACCAATGAAATGAGGAGATGAGACCATCTGTGTCTTCAGTTTTAGGATTTTGTGATTGCAAGTTTTATATCATGAGTCATGAGTTTTAGGTTTATGGTCAGACAGAACAAAATTATTCACTTGAACATTGGTCTGATCATTCATCCAAATGATGCTGCTTTTTACTATGGGAATACAGCACTGAATCAGTCCCCAAGAAGCTTACACTCTGGTCAATGAGCAGAAAATAAAAAGGAAATTAGAAAAAAGCAGTGTTTACTAAATGTCTAAACAAGGATTTATATGGGGGCATATGCAAGAAGTAAGCTTCCCAGAATAAGTGACCTATAAGAGTGGGGTACCTGGCATTGGCCAGCTTTTTTTTTTTTTTTTTTTTTTTTTTTAGTGAGGGAGCTGGGGGAGGGGAGTGGGAGGAGGGGAGAGAGAGAATATTAATCAGGCTCCAACCCCAGTGCAGAGCCTGATTTGAGGCTTGATCTCACACCCCTGAGATCATGACCTGAGCCAAAATCAAGAGTCAGGCTCTTAACCTTCTGAGCCACCCAGGAGCCCCAATATCAGCCAGTTTTTAGACCTACAATTTATATTAGTTTGAGGGCAGGCAGGAAATATCATGTAAATTAAAGAAATCATAATTCATTTTAGTTATGAAAACAGTCACCAATAAAAACATCCTATATGCCAAAAATAAATATGTGTGTGTGTGTGTGTATACACATACAGAGACACAGAACACAAATGAGCTCCAAGAAGACTGCATAGCACAAAGCGTTTTTAAGTGTTAACAATTTCATTTTTAATAATAACCTGAACAACACAGTACTGAATTTGACTAGCTTGAGGGAGGATGGTGCTATTCATAACCAGCAGGTTATGAGATGCTGAAATTATAAAGGATCAGCTGTATCTACAAGGACATCAAAATGACTAGCCAATTTAGTGCACTGGTCATTTCTGGAAAATAACTGTAAATTTAGTGAGCTAAAATAAAAATGAAAAAACATTTGCGCCAGTTATTTAATGGTCTGATTTCTGTCAAAGTGGCAGTTCTCTGGAGAAAGTCAAATCAGGTATTCTGGGATAACATCACTGATATCAGCTTGTTCATTTGCTATTTGAGTCTTTTTATAAAAGTGCAGCACAAAATGTCTTTTTAAAAATCTCTGCTTTTTAAGCTCTCTGATTGCTTGGTTCGCTGGCAAGTGGGAAGTATTTACATTTTAGGTTTGTCAGTCTTCTACTATAATGAATTATAATACCTGAAAACCAAGGGGGAGAAAAAAGAAGTCAAATCAGTTAGCTATTGTAATATGTATTCATGGCTGAAATAAAGTGTTGTAAATGTAATTCTGATCTGGAGTCACCAAATTTATCTTTGGGGAAAGGACAAAAACAAAAAGAAGTGTTCTGAGTCCAATTTAAACTTGTTATACGAGCGGCCTTGTTTCCCATTTTGAAAGAGCCTCTGAGAAAAACTGTTGATTTGGGGTTTATTGATACGGTTAAAGCCTGTGTCATCTTTAATTTTGGGGAAGGTGAGCAAACACAGGCTATTATTTTTTATCTTCTTCATCCTGCTTTTTATATCTTCTTTGCTGTGAAAATTATGTAAATTGTGCTGTGGAAAAAATATACAATGATTTAGGCCAGTGCTTATCTAATGTGCTTGTGAATTACCTGGGGATCTCGTTAAACTACCGATTCAGATTCAGAAGGTCTGGGGTGGAGTTTCAGATTCTGCATTGCTAATGAGTTCCTAAATTATGCCCCTGCTGCTTGTCCAAGGACTACACACATTGAATAAAAAGAATCTATAAGATCTATGCTGATATCATGTAGCAGGATCTTACGTTTACACACACAGGTGCTGAGGGTTGAGTTACAGTCCTCAGCTTGGAAACTGTACTATCCTCTCCAATGGCAGCACATTATCATCACTGATCCATACAAGGCTCCTCTTGCTTTATTTACCAGCATTATTATTATTATTTTTTACCTTATTTTACTTCTTGGTGCATTTCTGGTTTCTGAAGGCTTATTTATTTATGTACTTATTTATTTATTAATATTCTTTCGGTAATCGGTGCTTGCTATATACACTTCTTCAGTTGAGCTTAAAAGAATTCCGTCTTGCCATACAAAAAGAGTAGCTGGCAGATAACAGAGTGTTCATGTTTTCTGTATACACCTAACCAGATATGATTGAAGTGGGCATCAACAATTTGAAAAAGCATAATGCAAAGCCTCCTAAATATGTACAATTAGAAAACCCTTTCACTTATTTTTGACCTCATTTCTCCTAAGTTTCATCCACTGTGGTTCAGGCTGTCAGCCTCTAAGGTAATGCATTTTTATTTCACGAAGTCAGAATAGTGAAGGCCATTCAGTGTCACCTTGGTTATTCAAGTATAGTAGATGGGATGACAATACTGGCATAGTGAAATTGTCTATACATTACATTTCACAGATTCAGTCAGTGATGAAGTCAAACTTGGAACCCTATGTCCTTTTTCCTCTTTCTCCTACATGCATGTGGCTTTGTGTCAGGGACTGGATAATTGAGAGCATGGATTGATTTGGATCTTTATCTGGATTGCAAGGGGTGCATAAGGTGAAGAGAGAACTACCTATCTAGTAAAAAAAAAAAAAAAAAAGTTAGTGTCAGTCTTTACTGAACATAAACAATGAACCGGGCACGATATCTATGCTATAATCTAAAAGTTGGAGTCCTGGGGCGCCTGGGTGGCTCAATAGGTTAAGCATCTCCCTTTGATTCAGGTCATGATCCTGGGGTCCTGGGATCCAGCCCCACATCTGGCTCCCTGCTCAGGGAGGGAGCCTCTGCCCCTCCCCCCTCGGGCCCTCCCCCCTCCTGTGCTCTCCCTCTCTCTCTCTCAAACTAATTAAATCTTTAAAAAATAAAAATAAAAGCTGGAGTGCTAGGAGGTAATGTCAACATCTTTTCTGTATGGTACCCTTTCCATCAGGCACACAATATGCCTGATTTTCAACACATACCTTATAGTTCATAAATGTGTTTTAAAATATAAATGAATAAAAATGGTATATTATTTGGTTTTATCCAAAGCCTCTTAATAATGTAAGAAAATAAAATTCTCAGCTCTTCTTCAATAAATGAGTAAAAAAAATAACATTTGTCCGTAATTTAATCTTAGTATACTGTAAAGTCCTGCTTTTACTATCTGCTCTCAGAAGTGAACTGTTTGTCAAACTTCCATTAAGCTGAAGGTGAAAAATTAATGAACCACTTTAGATATTTCAAAACTAATGCAAGTCTATTAGTCATGCAGAAAAAAAAATCAAAGATTTAAATGTGTTCAATTAGGGTTTAGGGTTCACTCATATTTAACTCTTAAATGTATTGCTTCATATGCCTGATAGAGCATTATAGGGAAAAAGGAAACACAGTTACTGATTTTTTCATTAACAGATAAATACATCTCGGATTATTTTATTTATATAGTCTTTTTAAAAATTTTTATTGTTATGTTAATCACCATACATGACATCATTAGTTTTTGATGTAGTGTTCCGTGATAGCAGGAGGGGAAGAATGTGGGGGGGAGAGAGTCTTTTCTTTTTACACGTAAAGGGTAAGTTTACAGCAAGGTTAACCAGTGAGTTGATGGGGATAGATGGGTTTTGAAAGTCTATGTAATATGTTTGCTGTGGGAGGCAGTTAGCTGGAGAAAAAGCACAAATGTGTAGCAGGCATAGGATTAATAAAATTTTAATTCATTCTTTAGTTGTACCCTTGTTCCATCTTGAAGGCATTCAGAAAACCAGTGAGATAGTGGCATTGAAAGTATTTTTCAAAGAATTGCTGATCCTGTTGTGTCCTGGCCCTGTGTTAGGAATTGTGTGTTATGCAATAATGGAGAAGACTTGTTTTTTTTCTTCAAGGAATTTAAGAGTTTAAAGAGGAGAAACAAAGTTATAAAGTGATAAGTATGAAATGTAATGATAATGTTAATTAGAAATGACAAACACTACAAAAAAGCGCAGAAATAGCACACAGATGAGGGCAACAGAGAAAGCTTCTCGTAGAAAGTGACTTTTGAGTTGGGTTTTAGAGAAAGTGTAAAGTTCAGATAGTGTGATGCATGAGAATAGCCCTGAAAGCTCAAGGAACGGCTGTAGCAACAACCTGGAGGACGCACAGCGCAGAACGCGTGGGTGGACATCTTAACGGTTAGCATAAAATGTATGGAGACGCACGATCGGAAATAACGTTCAAACTACAAGGTCTGAGATTGTGAAGAGCCTTGAGTGGCAAACCAAAGAGTTCGGCATTCGATCTGGGGAGGGGTGAGGTCATGTAGCATTTTAAAAAGTTTCATTTTGTGTTGGTGATGTGTCAGCACCTAACGTCCATGAAAAGATCAAAATAACAGATCACACATTTCTCATAAATACTGTTTCACTGTTCCATTTACGCTAGAAATCCTGAAGGTAATGGCCGATGGAGAAAATCCATTCTGGGGAACCAGAGTAAGAGAGCTGTATCGGGGCTTCCCAGCGGGTGTGCTGAGGGGCACCATCTATGCCTGGAGATATTAACCGCTCTGGTCCCGGATGTGACCTAGAGCAGCAGAGGCTCAGGGCTGGTCACCTGAGGCTGACAGCAGCTTGCTTGAGATGTGAGCATTCCCTTCAGGTTGTCTCAGTGCACGGAACGGCTTCTTGTGCTGTATGAGCCCTGCAGGGCCTGGCTCACGACCATGCAGTGTGCACAGTCGCACCGGCCCCCACTCAGAAGGGCCCACACTTGATTTAATGCTCTGCTATTACCATCTTGAGATTCTTCATGGTTTTCGAACAGGAAGTCCCACATTGTCATTTTGCTCTGGGACCTGCAAATTATACAGCCACTCTTGGTCCTATGACATGAAAATTGCTAGGAAGCAATGAACTACACTGTAGTCAAAATGCACTGTCCTATATCCATATAAAAAGGGTTCCTGGATTATGCAACCAGCACTGTGTTTGCATCACAAACCTGATCCTGAGCTTGTATCTTTATTATTTTTTCTTCAAAGTTATGACTGCTATGGCTGCCATAGGCCTAAGCTAAATATCATTTTTTTTTTTTTAGTCTTGTGGTTTTCAAGATGATAAATTAAGGAAACACTTCTGTAACATATTTTCTCATTTATAATCTGCCTGCTGGAGCCTGGATACCAGTATGGTTGAGTTCTGCACCCCCTGCAGTCCTATCAAATTAAATTCTGAGAAAACCTTTGACAATCATTTTCCCTAACAAAAGCTTTGAAAAATAAAGCTCTGTGTTCACAGACGTTTTGGCTGCTAGAGAGAGTCATTCCGTTGTGTATTTCCTCTCTGAGTCAGTATAAATATATTAACTGAATATGTACTTTTTAGTTCTTAAGCACAGTTTAGTTTATTCTCTCCATCCTCTTTACTCTCAGTACTTGTGGATTTTTCTTTTACTTCTGTCACATAGTTTTCTCTCCTTATTTTTATTTAATTTTTGTTTTCCTCAAAGTTACAAATAAATATATTCAAATAATTCTACAAAGTTAGTTTACAAAAATCTCATCTTCTCCCCTCCTTCCCTATGTTTTCTCTTTACTTTCTCACCCAAAGGCAAACACTCAGTTTCTTTCAGTAGTTTCATTTGTTCCCTACATTTTATATTTATCTCTCTGTCTCTCAAAACATGTTTATCAGTTGAATTCATTTTTTCAGTTTTATTCATTACCAGTATGGAAGATAAAGATTTAGTTTGCTTTCACAAGTGTTCATGGGCCGTCACCCCTGACTTTTGCCCTTTTCTTTTTTTTCCCAAGAGTATCATTTTGTGTGTGTGTTAGTCATTATTTATATGAATATGACTATGTAAATATTATTACATTGTATGATGATTACATTTCTTTCTTGAACAACTCTTTGCTCCCTCTGAAGCTAAAGGTTGTCTGATGGTTAGATTTCTTATTTTTCTATATATCTAGAAGCTCCTCACATGCTAACCCTCTGAGCTCTACTGTAAATATTCTCTCAATACATTAGCACACATCTGGTTTTTCCATTTTCCTTGTCTTCCTGGAGACCTCCCTCCCTGAGCCTCCTGACCCCCTTACTCTTCTCCTTATAAGCTCTGATGCATGTGTGCCTTCTAGGATTGTCCTTGACTGAGGGCACCTACTTAAGAATGGCAAAATTGAGTTGATTTGAAATTCTGTATAAGGATGGGGTTTATTGACTGATGGACTTTAACATAGGATGTCTCTGGTGAGGTGTTTTATTGGTGGACTTCCAGATTTTCAGTATTTTTTATATAGTCTCCATTGACCTGGTTATTTACTACAAGTGAACTTCCTATTGCCCTACCTGGAAGGAAGGATTCTGGGCACCAAGACAGTAAAACATTTGACAAGTCTTGGCAATTATAAGACCATCCCATTTTAAATATGAGATACCGCCCCCCCTTCACTGTGTCTGGTGTCTTCCTCCCTGTTCAGCATCCCCTTTCACTTTTCTGAGGGAGTGGGGGAGGAATAGACACTCTTTTGATTGAAGACATGAATGACCACTTCAGGAGGAGAGATACCTTCACAATCAGAATTTCATCAAATTCTCCTGTTTTCCCCCTCCTTTACTCATGTGGTTTTTTTTTTAAAGGTTTTATTTATTTATCTGAGACAGAGAGAGAGAGAGATCATGAGCAGGGGGAAGGGTAGAGGGAGAAGCAGATTCCCCACTGAGCAGAGAGCCCAATGTGGGACTTGATCCCAGGACCCTGGGATTATGACCTAAGCCGAAGGCAGCCACTTGACCGACTGAGCCACCCAGGCGCCCTCCTTTACCCATGTTTTAATAGGTAGGTGCTGTGGTCAATTCCTAAGCCTTTCTGGGTTCTGTGGTACAAACTGCATTGCTTCTCAGCTTACCCTCTGCTGGCTTAGGTTTTGGTCTCCTTGGGTTTGTTACATCAGTTGACAACTTATGCATCTGCTTTCTAGCTTTTTAAAATTTTATTGCTACTGTCCCTTTTCTTTGGTCAGCCCCTGTGGATTTATGCTTTTTTATTCTTTTATTGTCATTTCAGTGGAGTTCTATGGGAGAATGGAGGTAGATGCATGTGTATAATCTGCCATCATTAACTAGGATACATAAGTATTTGGACTGAAGTACCTCAAATCATCTTTAATAAGTAGAGTATAACTAAGGTGTTTTAAACAAATGAACTAAGATAAACATATGGTTCATATTTTAAATATGCATTACAAAAAATGTCTCTTCAAGTGTTTTTAATTTCTGTTTGCTAAGGATTCTGTTCCCTTCTCTTTTCGATCCAGATGGAAGCTTTAGGCAAAACCGATCAAACCTCACGTCTCTGCTAGTTCAGCCCATCTCGGCATTTCTCGCTGAGAAACTGATCTCTTCACCAAACAGCAGAACCAAAAATGGTGTCTGTAGCCCTCTAGAACTTCCAGATAATGGTAAAGTATCTCATGTCTTTCTGTACATTGTGTAGTTTTTGTAAGGACCATGATCATTTTTAATCTCTTAAATTGACATGTTTTGAATTATTCCTTAAAAAAATGTTTATTTTTTGATGAGGTAAGCATTTATTTCTCTCCTGTGGCTCTTTAAGGGACATTTTTGGAAAGTAATTTTGATAAAGACTGAGAGTTGATCAAACTGAGAGATCAAAAAAAAGGGGGGGAAGCAAAAAGAATTTTAAATTGCAACAAAGAAAAGCAGCTTTACAAATAAAGCATTTTGTACATTCACGAAAATCTGCTTAACATAGCTTCCTCGTTTCAGCTTCAGCAGTCTTATGGGCTGCCAAGATTCAGTGGATAGCAGTCAGCTATCTGGGGTATGAAGTCTTTTAGTAGAAAGCATTAAAGCCTAATCCCTGCGATTGACTAAAAAAATCCCTGTGTCTTTATGCATCATCGCCTGAGAGATGCTTCTTGAACCTCAGTGCAGTTTGTGAGGCCTTGTTGGAACACACTGGATAAAACTGAAGTAGCTAAGCTACCTGCGGTGGAGTGCGAGCCACAGGCTGCATCTTATTTCTGCCTCCAGCCTCACCATTAGAATTCTAAAGAGACTCTCTTTACATATTGTTAAATTTGTATCTAGTCGTTGTAAAATTCAACGTGAGGACTCTGTTTCTGTGTCCAGACCTGGAGGCTCAAAGACCCATGTTTTATCTCATTTGCTTTTCTCTTGACAACAAAAGCATTAAAAAAAAAATGTTTTGAAGACACCTAAAGAGAAAACCCAAACCTGAATACATATGGGATTGCCCTCTGTTAGAGACACATATACACTTTTCAAAACCCTATCAACTGAGTGCCTCCTAAACTGATTATTGATTGAGCAAGTAGGAAATATAGAAAACACTGTCTAGGTCCTCAGAGCAGGAAGGAAGAAGTCTTTGAGGATCTTCTTTTTTTTTTTTTTCATTTTTTATTGTCTTTTATTCTGAGCCCTACAAATTGATTGTGGGCTCTATTTGTTAAAATATGTAAAGCACACTATAATAATATTTTAGTTCTAAGAAAAACACTGTTAAAAAAGCAACAAGATAGGTCTGCTTTTGTAAGGAATTATGCCATATCAAGTTTTCCTCATGGATATAGTAGCTATTATTGTTTTTAGAAAAATTTGTAGATGTAGATATTTCATGTTATAATGAAATAATGGGTACTCCTTTCATCATCTTTTTAAGTACATTTAGATTTCCCAAATAGTGATGGAGCAGTCTGAGTGAGTTGTGAGTTGTTAAATTTAAACTAGTCTTAAATGTAGGGTAACAAGCTTCTACCCCCAGTGTTTTGGATAATAGTACTTACGATACAGCCACAATAATTAACTTTTATGTTTTTCTCATAAACACATAAACACATTATTTGCTCATTGTGATATATATCAGGATGGGACAGGGAAAGGATACAGAATGAAGTGCTATATTTTGGGGCAATAAGAGTGATGCTTATAGTTTATAGAATAAAAAATTAATTTGAAGCATATTACAATTATATCTTATTGTGGAATTTTCTTTGTCTTGAGCCTCAGCATAGGAAAATCTTCACAGAGAAGTTAGGCAGGAGTACATTAAAAATATGTGTACAAATCAACTAATTATTTATTGTACCCATTTAATCCTTTGTATATAACAAATCCAAATTCTCTACAATCCAGACAAGAGTATAGTGGAATTCACCTATCATATTTGCTTTCTTAGCATCCATATGCCCTTCCCCCTTTTTGAACTGTTGCCAACATTTCCCAGCAATATAGTATGAATATGTTTGGCCACACCCCAAGCTCTAGAAATAGATCCTCCTTAGCTCAAGTCTATTGGCATATCACATCAACCATATTATAATGGTTGCTTCAAGGATGATCTTGGCCAAACAGGGCCAAGACTCAGTTTCTGGAATTTATTTGAGCCATGACTCACTTTAACCCTATAGCTGAACAAAAAAGCCTGTAGCCCCGGGATCGCTTGGTAACCTTTTTGGGACCTTGAGAGTATAGCCTACCTGAAAATGGACCAACACAAGGAAGGTACAAGTGAATAATGGGCGGGGGTGGGAAGGAGAGAGAAAATCTTCTCCACATCATTTGAGCCTTAAAGCTTTGTCTGAAGCCAAATCTACTGAACTGGCCATGTATATGAGTCAACACACCCCCTCCCCCCGCTTTTTTTCAGTCGATCTATGTTGGACCTACAGACCATGAAACTTAAACTAAACAAAGGTATTTAATATCTGCATTCATGAAATAGGTTCAGCAAAATGAAGTGGAGAGCAGGGTATTTATATGGAAAGTCCTGAGAGAACTAAGAATTGTTTGAGGAATAGAAAAAGAAGCAGGGAAAAAAGGTCTTACAATATATATACAAATGGGTTGATTAGATAATTGCATATTGACTGTATTTTATTTTCTATGGTCTTGTCTTATTTTTATAGGCCTTACCTGTTGATCTAATATGTTTTCAGTCTTTGTCCTTGAGAATCAACCAAAATATGGGAATTTGAATTTTCGGTTATCAGCCTGAGTTTGTGGTTAAAAACCATGAATATAGTGGAAAAAGGAGAGGAGGAAGTTTAAAATCCATTAGCTTAATTTAAAGCAAAAAATATAAATGAATCAAGTTAAAAGAAACATTTTAATATGTTTGATGAGTCACTTTTGATGAATAGAAAAATGGCTGTTTTTGTGTTACATAAAATGTCAGTGATGACAAGTTTTTACATAAGTAAGTTTGGATCATCTCTTCAAATGGAGAAATATATATATATATAATATATGTTATATATATTATATATTATATATATAATTTCCCTGTTCACAATTTTATATATTCTTTGATAAAAATTACTTTAATTAAAATAATATAGTGGGGTCAGTTATAGCTTTACATATTTCATATGTATTTTGAAGATTTATATTTCTAATTTGTTAACAGCTACTTATAAGTATTCATTATTATCATTTCTTGAGTAGAAATTTAAAAAGATGTATTAAACATATTGTCTAAAAGTTGAGGTTAAACTAAAATTTATTGGCCAATAGTAAATTTTAGCTTTTCAGGAAATATTCATTAACAAGGAATGTTATTAGTGCAGTTGAATTCAGCATTATTTTTTGTTACTTATGAAACTAATCAACGTGTGCAGAGTAGCCCTAACGTTGGTACATGTGAGAAGATCCAGGAGTACATTATGTTATTCTGTTTAAAAAGTGTCTCCATAGATACATCAAGTAGATAATAGAATGGTGTGGAAATGATGATATGGCCCTTTTTGGGCCCTGAGAAAGAGAATTCCTCAGAAGGCCTGAAAAGAAGATATAAGAGAATTGCAAACTTGTTTTAGGGAATGGTAGGCTTAAATAACTTCCAGCCACGAATGTGGAGGAAAATATCCAGAAGAACATGTGAAAATTTCAGTTTGTCTAGACAACTTCTATATAGTATGCATATAGATACAGTGGCCACTTTTTATTACAAAAATTCAGTGAGCTAGAATACTTTTGCAATCAGTGTCATGACAAATGTTAGGAGTCACTAAACTGTGCAATGGTGACGCCCCAATTTTATGGCTCTTCAAACAGCCAGTTGCATAGTGAACCTAGGAGTTGGAACTGGAAGCTGATAACAGAGTAATCCGTAGAACTAAAGATCAGCCTTCATGAGCTGCCAGTCTGAAGTTCTTGGAAAAAAGGAAAAAAAGCTTCAGAAATGACTTTGAAGGACTACTCATCAAGGGTCTTAAACAGAGTGAACATAGGTGGGAAACCTATTGTCCAAAGTCCGCAGAAAGTACAGTCAATTCTCTGTTTCCTGGGGAGTGCAGGTTGGGTTTACCAAGGGTGACACAGATCTGTCATTCACCCAGAACTCACGTTTCCAGCTTTCTGTCTTGACAGTTTTGATTTTCAGAAATTATTCAACTTAGATTCAGTTTAGAGTTGTGTTTGTTTGTTAAAATATATAAAGACAACCTGAGATGTACTCTTAGGCAGAATTACTTTAACAAATGTTTTCCAATTTCTAATGTTTCTCAGCAATTTTTATAGTTTCCTGTATTCTTGTCCCATCATTTCTCAAGTACCTGTCGCTTCTTTCAAATTACAGAAAGCTTCAACTAAACTTTGTAGTTTATGTATGTGATAAACTCTGTTAGAGCATACCCTATCTTTATAGTTTGATGATCACTTTTTGCAATGGGCTGAGTCCTCAGTGCCTTTCTGGTGGTACATCCTGCTATTTCCTTCATATATCCAATATTTCTCCATATCATTCTATTTAGTATTATCCAAACATGTCTTCAAGTTTGTGTCTCTAAGTTGAAAAGCCTCAGTCCTTTAAAGCTCCATGCAAATGCCATGTTCCTCAAGTTGGAAGTAGCATCTCCTGACTCTCTCTGCCATTCTTTAGGCACTTGTATGCTACTTGGAAGAATATGATATTCTTCCGAGCTAAAGTATAAGCAACTTCAATTTTTTTTAAAGATTTTAATTATTTATTAGAGAGAGAGAGAAAGAGATAGAAAGAACAGAGGGAGAGGGAGAAGCAGACTCCCTGTTGAGCAGAGAGCCTGACTCAGGGCTCGATCCCAGAATCCCGAGATCATGACCTGAGCCAAAGGCAGACGCTCAACGGACTGAGCCACCCAGGTGCCCCTTCAATTTTCATTAGAATGTGTTATTTTAGCTTTATTTCCATGTGGTGTTTTGAGGTTTCCTTTATTGCCCAGTGTTCTCTGATTATTTGGAAAGAGTGTGTGCTGTGTGGTTGTCAGGTGTAGAGTTCTATGCCCACTTAAACTAGGTACCATAATCAGGTCATTCAAATAGTTACATCTTATTATTATTGTTAAAATCTTTTATGTGTATAGATTTGTCTGTTTTATCTTGTAGTTCTGTCAGTTTTTGATTCATATATTTTAAGGTCATTTCTTAGATGTTTATAAGTTCAAATACATCATGTCTTCCTGGTCAGTTGAAACACTTATCAGATGAAGTGATCTTTATATTTTTAATGCTTGTCTTGAATTTGATTTGGCTTGATATTAATTTAGCCTCACTGGCTTTTTTTTTCTTTTGTAGTCAGTGTCTTTATGCTATATCTTTTTTTTTTTTTTTTTTTTTACTATCCAGCTTTCTATATATTTCTCTTTTAGCCTCTCTTCTTCATAACAACTAGTTTGTATTTTTTAAATTATACTTAACTCCTGACCCTGAGATCAGGAGTCACATGCTTTACCAAATGAGCCAGCCAGGCACCTAACAACTAATTTGTATTTTAAATACAATCTGATTATCTTTTAGCTGAAACCTCTAGTTCATTACATTTAATATGATTATTAATGTATTTATGCTTATATATTTTTATCTGAATTTGTGTTTCTTCCTCATACTACATGTTTTCCTTTTGTTTTATTTCTCTCATTAGATTTAGATTATTTTGTCATTATATTTTCCCTTTACTACTTTAGAAGTTATAAATACTTTCTGTATTCTTTTAGAGTTACCCTAGAATTATAGCTTTTTAAAGATCCTTTTTCCTGCTTTGTTCCATGCCAGACAACTTTCTTTGCTATCTCTTGGATGGGAGTGGGGAGTCATTTAGGATTCTACTTTATGAGGAAGAATCTCTTTTTGGACCTCCCTTCTCTCCAACTTGGGCAGGCCCAGGGCTTTTTCTTCTAAACTTTGCATCTCATAAGGCCATCAAGATTAAAAGATTCTCCAGGTTCAGTAAATTCCCTCAAATTGAAAGCAGCTTTATTGTGTTACTTATCTGGGTTCCTATCACAACTTAAATTTTGACCTAGTAATTCCTTACCTTCTAGTTCTTAGATGCTGTTAACAAAATTCATTTTGTATTTTATTCAGCGTTGTAAATTACTTTCAGCAGGAAAGTTGGTCTGAACATCCTAGCCTGCCCTATTACTATAAAAGAAATTCTTCTCCTCCTCACCACCTATTCATTTCCTGGAAACACATATAGATGACTCAGTAAATATATCTAAGTTGGTCAACATATAAATCAGGTTGCCATCAGGAAATAAATGACACCCACACTAAAAATGTGCAATTCAAGGAGTTTGGCCAAGGGCCAATGCATTAAGTGTGGATAGGTAAAGGAAAATGGAAAAGTGATGGTGAGGGGTGCCTGGGTGTTTCAGTCGGTTAAGTGGCTGACTCTTGATTTTGGCTCAGGTCATGATCTCAGGGTTGTGAGATCAAGCCCTGCCTGTTGAGCTCCATGCTCAGTAGGGAGTCTGCTTGAGTTTCTCTCTCTCCCTCTCCCTCTGTCCACCCCCTGTCTTCTGTCTGTCTGTAAAATAAATAAATCTTAAAGAAAAAAGAAGAAAAGAAAAGAAAAGAAAGAGGATGGTGAACCACCCCAAGGCTAGTATTTGTTACTATCTATAAAACTAAACATTCAAGAAGGGAGAGGAGTTACAGAAACTGGCAAGTCCTTAAGAGGTGGGAGAAGGCAGTCTGCTAGGAGCTTTGGCTTTCAGTCGAGGAATGCAGTCACTGCCAGCAAGTGACCCGCCAGGGAGGGTGATGGAATACAAATGCTCTAATGTTTCTCTTACTCAACCTGCTGATCACTTGTTGATATCTTCTACTGGCTAAACACAACCTGAAGCCAAGAACAGAGGAACCAGGTAGATATTCTCTACAGAGGTCAGCTTTTTGGGGCACAGAACTAGGTGAAGGGTGAAAATAGATCTGGATGGAAATGTGGGAAATATGCAGTCCAGGTAGTGTTGCAGATGATTAGTCTACTGATGGATTTGATAATTTGTGATTTGTAGAATGGTTTGGTAGAAAGATGTGGAAAATCTGTTAATCAATTTTCACTCTTCTAAGGGATACAAAGAAGATAAAAGTTATTTTTTTCTGGGATTCATATTTTTTAAAACATCTTCCTATTTACATAATTTTACTAATTCGAAATAATAATATTAAACTTCAACTATTTTTTCCAAAATTCATGTAAGTTCATAAGAATACATCATACATGCATGGTTGTGTGTGTGTGTGTGTGTGTGTGTGTGTGTGTGTGTGTGTGTGTGTAGGCTCAGGGATAACTGTTAAACTAAGAAAGGAAGTGGTGAAAATGACCAAGCAAACAGTTTTTGTTCAGTATTTTTATGCTAGTCTCACTTTTTTAGAACAAAAATTTTACAGTACTAACACAGATTTGGAGATTTGACTTTTCTCTTTAATTTCTATTATTGCAAAAGCAGTTGATGTTTGCTAAGAGTTAGAAAAGAGAGATGAGCAAAAACAGGGAAGCAAAAACATTCTATATGAGTCATGTTGGGCTTCCATAACAAGATACCATAGACCTGGTGGCCTCAACAACAGACATTTATTTTTCTCACAGTTCTGGAGAATGGGAGCTCCAAGCTCATGGTGCCAGAAAATATGCTTTCTAATAAGAGCTCTCTTGCTGGCTTGCGGATGGCCTTTTCTGTGCACATATAAAGAGAGTAAGAAACCTGTGGTGTTTCTTTCTCTTTTTTTATAAAGACATCAGTCCTATCAGATTAAATTCACACCCCTTAAGACCTCTTTTAACCTTATCTCCTTAAGGGCCATATCTCCAAATACAGCTAAACTAGGGGTTAGGGCTTCAACATACGATTTTGAAGAGAAATGGTTCAGTCCAGAATACATTCCTATATCACCCAGTAACTATCAGTATCCATACTTAATATAAATCCTTCTAGATTTTTATATACACATTTAGAGGTTTTTGGGTTTTGTTTTGTTTTGTTTTGTTTTGTTTTTAACAAAAGGAGATCATACTATATGTATTATTTTGGAATGCATTTATCTAATTAAGTATCTCCACTTTTTCATGATAGTAAACTTTACCTTATTTAATACGCAAACTAAATTGAGTTTTACCAGTCATCCCAGTTTTTTACAGTGTGTTTATACAAACCAAAATCCAAGCCAGGCCTACAAATTACATCCCTTCTAATCTAGCACCATCTTCTTTTTCTTCTCTTAACACTGAGATCTATAGGATCAAGTGTATTGTCCTGAATGTCCTACATTCTAGATTTTTGGGATGCTTCTTCATGATTTTATTTAACTAGTTCCTCTGTCCTTTTTATTTTCAATAAACTTGAAGTTAATTCTTAAGGTTCCTATTAGAAAACTCATTATTGTAATTAGTGGATAAAAGTTTTAAAAGACTTTTCTTTTGGTAGCTGGTGTTATTGTCAGTATTCAGTATATGGTAAGATGTATCATATCAGGTAAGGTGGGACATAGTGGACCTAGTTGGGTCTTAGGACTAGAACTTGTGTAAACTTCTTGTGCAGATCACCAAGACAGCATGGTACTGGCACAAAAACAGACATACAGAACAATGGAACAGAATAGAGAACCCAGATATGGACCCTCAACTCTATGGTCAAATAATCTTTGACAAAGCAGGAAAAAACATGCAATGGAAAAAAGACAGCCTCCTCAATAAATGGTGCTGGGAAAATTGGACAGCCACATGCAGAAGAATGAAACTCGACCATTCTCTAACACCATACACAAAGATAAACTCAAAATGTATGAAAGACCTCAGTGTGAGATGGGAATCCATCAAAATCCTAGGGAAGAACATATGCAGTAACCTCTTTGACATCGGCCACAGGAACTTCTTTCAAGATACATCTCCAAAAGCTAGTGAGACAAAAGCAAAAATGAACTTTTGGGACTTCATCAAGATAAAACGCTTCTGCACAGCAAAGGAAACAGTCAACAAAACAAAAAGGCAACCCACAGAATGAGAGAAGATATTTGTAAATGACACTACAGATAAAGGGCTGGTATCCAAGATGTATAAAGAACTTCTCAAACTCAACATCCAAAAAACAAATAATCAAGTCAAAAAATGGGCAGAAGATATGAAAAGACACTTCTCTGAAGAAGACATACAAATGGCTAACAGACACATGAAAAAATGTTCATCATCATTAACCATCAGGGAAATTCAAATCAAAACCACATTGAGATACCAACTTACAGCAGTTAGAATGGCAAAAATGGACAGGGAAAGAAACAACAAATGTTGGAGAGGTTGTGGAGAAAGGGGAACCCTCTTACACTGTTGGTGGGAATGCAAGTTGGTATGGCCACTTTAGAAAACAGTGTGGAGATTCCTCAAAAAATTAAAAATAGAGCTACCCTATGACCCAGCAATTGCACTTCTGGGTATTTACCCCAAAGACACAGACGTAGTGAAAAGAAGGGCCATATGCACCCCAATGTTCATAGCAGCAATGTCCGCAATAGCCAAACTGTGGAAAGAGCCGAGATGCCCTTCAGCAGATGAATGGATAAAAAGATGTGGTCCATATATACAATGGAATATTACTCAGCCATCAGAAAGGACGAATACCCAACTTTTACATCAACATGGATGGGACTGGAGGAGATTATGCTAAGTGAAATAAGTCAAGCAGAGAAAGTCAATTATCATATGGTTTCACTTATTTGTGGAACATAAGGAACAGCATGGAGGACATTAGGAGAAGGAAGGGAAAAATGAAGGGGGGTGGAATCAGAGGGGGAGACAAACCATGAGAGACTATGGACTCTGAGAAACAAACTGAGGGTTTTAGAGGGGAAGGGAATGGGGGTGATGGGTATTAAGGAGGACACATACTGCATGGAGCACTGTGTGTTATACGAAAACAATGAATCGTGGATCACTACATCCAAAACTAATGATGTATTGTATGGTGACTAACATAACATAATAAAATAAAATTTTAAAAAAAGAACTCTTTTTTTAATAAAAAGGATTTTATTTATTTGAGAGAGAGAGAGTGAGAGAGCATGCATGAAGGGGCAGGGACAGGCAGAGAGAAAGGGAGAGGGAAAAGCAGACTCCCTCCTGAATGTGGAGCCAGACACAGGGCTCGATTCCAGGGCCCTGAGATCATGACCTGAGCCAAAGTCAGAAGCTTAACCAATTGAGCCACCCAGGCACCCCTTGCTTGTGTAGAACTCTTGTGTAATGTGATGTTCCCTGCAGGGTAGACTGAAATGGAGCCCCTGAGAAAATTACAGTATGGCAAGAAGAACATAGTATCCGGGGCAGGTCTGATGATATCAGTTTGCATCCATTGGTGTGGGCACTCCAATTACTTGCTGCCAGTGCATTCTGATTGGTCAGCATGTATGCTGTATCAGTTGATAACTATTTTGATAAATATTTTGAATAAGATCCTCGGTCTAGAGCATATGATGTCAATCAATAATATTGGGTCAAAAAAACATTTGGCGATGGGAAGATGTCACGTGAAAAAATGGAGCATTCAGAAAACTCTACAAGCTGTGATGACATAGAATCCAGAAGCAGTTTATACTCAGATATTTAGGGAAGCAGTTGTCATTTAGGAAAGATGCTAGCAGTTTATAGAGTCCCAATCATCAAAAGTATGATTCTAGAGTAGATTCCAGTCCCTAGGGTGCAGGGAAATTGAAAAATAAAGAAAACAAATCATAGCCCCAATCCTAGAAGTTCTTTTCTAGAGTCAGGTAGCTAAAAAGAGAGTCAGGTACACAGAATGAGAGAAATACTCAATTAAAATTAGGAATCCAAGCAAGAACTATGTTTACGAAACCAACAAAAGCCTATTTATCAGAATTAGGCCTCAGAGTTAGCAGCAGTTTTTAGACCTCAAATCTCTCTAAATAAGGTTGGGATTTTTCCTAGCTATTGGGTCATGCTTACTCACAGTGCAGGTGGAGATGAAGCCTTGTTAGCTATGATGAAGGAGACAACTAGTCAAGTCTTCATTATAACAACAAAAATGCAAGACAGAATTATCACTGGAAAATAATTTCTGTAGTATTTTTCTCTGCACGTGATGAAGTTAAGGACTAGAGAGAGGCAACTACTTTTATGTTTCAGCTCTGACGCTCCTCACCCTATTTGAATACAAATGTTCTCTGAGTGAAACACATTTTTGTCATCTTGAAATCTTTTGAACTTCACACATCAAATTTAAAGCTGCCATCAAACTTTGAGGCATGAAAGACAGAAAACATTTGGCAAATGTGAGTTGGAAATGTTATCTTAAAGTAGCAATATATACACACATACACATGCACTGACTTCTTAAATAACAAACAGCGTCTAAATGTTATCCAGAATTTTCTAATTTCAGATGTATTTTTTAAAATTTTGAAGTAAATGCAAACTTACAGAAAAGTTTCAAGAATAGTACAAGGAATATTTTTTTCTCAACTACTTGACAGCGAGCTATAGACATGATGACCCATCACATCTGAATTCTCCCACAATCGGTAACATTTTCTCTATACAGACGGCACAACCATCACAATCAGGAATGAGACATTGATACGTTACTACCGTGCACTCCAAAGGCCCCATTCAAATTTTGCCAGGTGTTTCAGTAATGACCTAAATAGCAAATGGATCTAAACTAGGGTCACGTGTTGTGAGTTATGAGGTGTCCTATTTCCTTAAGCCTGGAATAGTCTCGTCTCTGCTTGACTTCCATTGCTTTATCAGTTTTGGAGCTTACATGCCTGCTATCTGCAGAATGTTCCCCAGTATGGGTTTAGCTGATGTTTTCCCATGAATAATTTCAGTCTCTGCATCTTTGACAGCAATATTACAGAGTGAAACTGTTTTTTCCCCATTATTGATATCAGTTTGTCCCATTACTGGTAATGCTAACTTTGATAATTCAGTTAACATAATGAAAAATCTGTGAGAGCTCCTCTTTGAGGTTACTATTTTTAAATTTTTTTCTTTTACAATTAATAATCATTTGAAATCATGCAAAGATCCTGTTCCCACACCCTCTTATGTCCACCCACTAGTTTAAATGTTTATTTATGCTTTATGCGCAATTAGCCATTATCAAGATGATGCCAACAGTGACCTTCCAAGTTCATCATCCCTTCTGCTTTTATTAGTTGGCACTCTACTGTAAAGAAGAGCTCTCTTTTTCCTATTTATTTGGGTGTTTATTTATACATAGAGGATCAATTTATTATATGTAATTAGGATTTATATCCCTAATTTATTCAATGGATTATAATTCAGTACTACTTTTTTTTTTTGATACTCAAATTGTCCCAGGTCAGCCCAAAATATCACCTTTGACCTAGGTTCCATCTATTGGTGTATTCTCATTATTCTTTGGAAATTTCCTTTGTTTTTGAGATAGCAAAAATTTGAGATACCAAATCATTTTGTGCTTCCCGACCCCAACCCTGTTATCAGCCATTTCTCCAAAGGGTCCTAGTTCCTTTGAGTAGAGGAAGGTATCTAGAAAATGAGACATGGATTCTAGATGTGCTCATTGCTATTGGAGTGTTACTTCTTTCAGTACTTCTTAGTAAACAAAACTAGGGAAATATATTTTAATATTATATTTTAATATAAATATGGATAAATATATGTGTATGTACATACAGATTATATTTTTATTTATTTTTATATCTATCTAGAAAACCAGAAGGACTTATCAATACCTAATTTTTTCTCTTTCCATATTAGTAAATCTCTGCTCTGCAGGGAGCCTGCTTCTCTGTCTGCCTGCCGCTCCGCCTGCTTGTGCTCTCTCTCTCTTTTTCTCTGTTAAATAAACAAATAAAATCTTTAAAGCAAAAACAAAAACAAATCAAAACAAAAATAAAATAAAATACATAGATGTGTTTTTCCTTTTTCTGGAAAAATATTATTTCTTTAAATATTTTCTCTCTTCCATTTATTTTTCTTCTTCTTCTTGTATCATTTCTAGAAATTCTATTTCTATCCACCATGAATTTTAATTGTACTTTCCTATTTTCTCTCTTTATCCTCTTCTGTGGTTGCTGGAAAAATTGCTCATCTGATATAGCTCTTAAATTCAGTTGTCAGTCATATGTATTACTTACTATCTCTATCTACTAATCCTATCTGTTGTCATATTTCTTCTAATTATTCTATTTCCTTACCTATTATTTCTTCTTCTTAAAAGGGTTTCTGGTTGTTTCTTTTTGCTAATGGATCCCCTTCTGTTCTTGTGTTTAATTATGATGCTTAGTTTTTAAATTCATGTGTTGTATGTTTCAATATATTTATTTTAGGTAGGATATATGTTCATTTTGTTTCTTTTGTGTGGTTGTGGACCTCACAACCAGATATCTAGTTATTTTAGTCTGGGAGTTTTTGTTGCTCTGAAATTATTAGCTACCGTCTTATGACTTATAGGAGGGCAGAACTGGAGTCAGACCCCAATTTTTATCTTTCTGGGTTTGTATAATGGGAGTCTTCATGTCTTCTGACAGTTCCCCAGGCAGCCTCAGTTTTCAGGGATTTGGTGTTATAAGGTGGAGCAATAGGGGAAGATGGTCTCCTTAGGTTTTAGTTCCCACTACCCCTGGGAACTGGAGGAGAAGAACAAATGTCCAAGGGTTCAGGTATGTTCAAGCCTTTTTACAACCATATTTCACCCCAGCAGACCCTGGGAGGCCTTCCTAACCCAGTTTTCGTTTCTTCTGTTTATTCTCTCATTTTTAATATTTTGTCTGTAAACACACATTTTTACCTAAGTTCTGTATCTCTTGGTATTCTGTTTTTGTGTATCCATGTCTTATTTTTACATTTTAACAGGCACAAGAGACTGCAATATTTGGAAATATGTCTAACTTTAGAAACCTTTATTCTTTTAATTTTAATTTCTGCAATGTTTTACAGTTTTCAATGTGATAACATAATAATGAGTCATACAGGAAGGTTAAATTAGCTTCCACATGTTCTTTTTTCTGAAGCTAGAAAAGTACTTAAATTTCTTCAGAAATATTTTTATCTGATATGTATTTTTTTAAAATATGAGTTGTCCACATCTCCCTGAGGTCTTCTGGGTGCTCTCATATTGAACTTAATTGTAGCGTAGAGCTGCCTCTTTATAGCTCTGCAGGTCTGTGAGGCCAGCAATGGTAACTTAGTCATCATTGTATAACAAGTACCTAAAATAGAGTTGACACAAAGTATTGAATAGATATTTGTCACAAGGTATAACTTTGATTTTCTAAAAAAATTCAATTGTTTGGAATTCTTTTTTTAGCGATATTAGATAAATTAATTTGAATGTTTAAGAAAAAAACAACAGAATATAGAAAAGTAAATATCTTAATTTTTTTTTCAGATGAAAGAACTGTCAACATGCAAGTTCAGACAGTTACAAAATTCAAAACAGTTACTAATGTTGTTGGATATTTAAAGGGCTTGACATCTCCAGGTAAGTAGGGCTGAGATTCTATATGTATTTATAATCTATTAAACCATTACAAGAAAATACTCTATAGCAATGTAGGAACATAATTAAATGCATTTCCTAATTTAGATGTAACTAGTTCATAGCATTCTCAGAGTGAGTCCGTATGAAACCAAGAAGCAGGTCTTTATTCTCTTTCTTACTCTCTTCAAAAATAAATCAAAGTAGAGAGTATAAGGGAAACAAAACAAAACAAAAGAAGAAAGCAGAGGTTAGATTTGTTAAATTGGCATGTGCCTCATGAAGAAAAGCTACAAAAACCAACGCTTTTTGTTTGTTTGTTTATTCTTCTTCACTATAACATAACCACTATAACACTTTTATCAAGAAAGGACATTTTAAGAGAGAAAATATTTTAGTTTTAATGGTGTATTTAAGAAAATAATAGGGGTGCCTGGGTGGCTCAGTCGTTAAAGCGTCTGCCTTTGGCTTGGGTCATGATCTCAGGGTCCTGGGATCGAGCCCTGCATTGGGCTCCCTGCTCAACGGGAAGCCTGCTTCTCCCTCTCCCACTCCCTCTGCTTGTGTTCCCTCTCTCACTATATCTCTCTCTGTCAAATAAATAAATAAAGTCTTTAAAAAAATAAAATAAAAAATAATAAAAGTTTTTATCTCCCAAATCTCATCTTTCAGTGCTAATCTATGTTTTGTCTGTGAACCTTGGTCCACTGACTGTTCTGCCTAATATCTACATGGCTTTAGGTTTTGAAGATGCTTATGAAAATGATCACCCGGCTAAATTTTAAATAATTGTACACCTTGCTCTGGGATGTTCATGGCATCTTCAGATAATATGATGCAGGCTAAAAAAAGTAAAACTAACTAGTACATATATTAATTAAGAGATTCTCCTGAATGGATTGTGAGACTGAGCCACATCCTGCAGTCGGAGTGCTTGGCATACAGGGTAGAATGTGGCAGTCTTGTGCCACTTCTGTTGATTTGGTTAGGATATTGACTCTGATTTTCCTTGGAGAATTATTTTTCTCCACAACTTTAGTGAAATTGACCCTGTAATTGATAAACCAGAGAATTTTGAGATCAAGTTTTACATCTCCCCAAGTTTCTTACCAGCCAACTCTTTTAGAAAATTTATGGAAGGTTCATATTTTCTCTGATTTCTTTACAGTAGCAATGTTGAAAAACCTCTGATTTTAATGTCTTTCAACCTCTGTTTTAATGCCTTTCAATACAAGATATAAATGAGTTTGGAAGTTGTCATGGCTGCATTTCAACTATTTCAACAAATTTCCATCATAAGAATCTCTAATTGAAGCACCAGAAATATTTATCATCATTGCTACATTTACAAGTTTTTATGGAAAAACCAAATTGTACAAAACTATACTAGCTTGAGGGTAAAAGAGCTTTCCTAATTGAAATTCAATATAGAAAAAAATCAATTCCTTAAAATCAATTTACCAGTAATATTCTTCAGTGTATAATAAGCAAAGCTTCCCAAATTTTATTTGAATTCTACACAAAAATATTGGCTGTTCATTCACATGATTTTCTTATTTAATGACTCTGAAAATTAGAAACAATCATTAAGGCTTTTGGATATGTTTTATCTAGAATACAGATAATCCCAAGCAGAACTTTCACACATATCCGGGAGATGAGTAAATAAATTCCCTGAGTTTCAACATTTGCAACCACCCTGGATATACCATTAATTAAATTTTGATAAAATGTTGGCAGATCAGATTCATTGCTGGTTCTAAAATCAGTGTAGAAAATTAAAATAACTCCATGCAATGATTTCCCATCAGATAACTTTTTGATGCCATGAAGTAAAGGAGCAATTCATTTATTCCACACACAGGTAGTACTTATTATGTGTCAGACACTGTTCAAAGTGCCTTACATTTAGTAACTCATTTAAAACTCCAAGTGAATGATGTATGTGGTATTTGTATTTTCATTTTATACTTGAAGAAATCAAGGCATAAAGAGCTTAGATAAGCTTTCCACGGTCATACAACTAGTAAATCGAATAGTCTGGATCCAAACCCAAGCAGGCTTGGCTTCAGAGTCTGCACCATTGAGCTATGGAACATCTCCAAATAAAATGACACTCAGTGAAGAAATCTTTTTACATCGATGTATAGGATTTCTTGGTGAAATAAATAGAGTTCTATATCAGCAACATTCAGTGGCAACCAAATCAGAGGAAACTCTGGAGATAAGAGTTTTTTCTACCTATTGACAATAGTCAGTAATGTACATTGAGCCGGCCCCATCCATGTGTCATGGAGATCTTTTTATGTTGTGTCTAATGAATTTTGTATGATTATATGAAATAATGTGAAAAGAAAACTTTTACAGTAGTTGGATAACTTTTGATGTTGATTTTTTTTTCCTTCAGGGAAATGAGAGGAGATAAAACTCTAAGTTGGAAGCTATAATTAATTCCCTAAATACTTCATTTATTTCAAAATCCATATATGACTACCACATTATTTAATATTTACAGCTACTGAATAACTGCTCCCTCATATGTATTAATAGTTCATTAATATTTACTGAGCATACACACATTGTTTATAGGACACTTCCCACTATGATTCTGGAAAAATGTTAAAGGTTTCATTGTGGCATATTTGTATACTTCATTAATTAATATGCATGTTGCAAAGGACAGTAATATGGATCTAGGCTTTGGAATCATAACTGAGTTCAGCAGCTGCCTCTGCTTTGATATACACAGATGTGTGAATCAAGACAGTGGGTGAAAAATGTTAAAGTAGTCTTAATTATTAGGACAATTTTACATAATTGGTGCTCAGTTGTGCAACAGGATTATGTAAATGTCATTAAATTTATTGTTAAGGTTTATATTTTGTTTTAATGGCCCTTGTTTCCTTCTGTTTCCAGACCGGTATATCATAGTTGGCAGCCACCATCATACCGCATATGGTCCTTACGGACAAGAGTGGGCTAGCAGCACTGCCGTAATCACGGCTTTTATCCGGGCCTTGATGTTAAGAGTTAAGAAAGGGTGGAGACCAGACCGCACAATTGTTTTCTGTTCATGGGGAGGAACAGCTTTTGGCAACATTGGCTCATATGAATGGGGAGAGGTAAATGTACATTAATTACTATGCTCTCATGCGCTCTCTCTCTCTCTTTTAGACTTAAGTTGACAAAATAAAGTTGTTGAAGCCAGGGATAAGAATGTGCCTTTCAACCCAGTTGTCCTGTCTTCTAACTTGCTGAGATCACCCATAAGACTGAGGGGGAATTAGAGCCCCGTGAACTGTGTATGATCTGCTACTATCTTACTCTTGATGCTACCAGACCTGCAGACTTTGATATACCCACAGTTGTTTTTACCTGGTTATTGTGTTTCTCCTTAGACAGGTTGATAGTTACTGGACAAGAAAAGATCAGGTGATACATACAATTACTTTTTTTTTTTAACTTTCTGGCAATTATCTGGAATTAGGAAACAGTCTCCTATGTTAAATATCTACTATCTTAGCATCATACCATAGCTTAAAATAGTGGTTTCCTTCCTTCTCACTCCCCCCATTCCATCCTCCTTGTAGTCCTACACTTCTATCTCTCTGTTCCTTCTTTCCTAAAAATCTATTAACCTGCCTACCTACCGGAACTACCTTAGGAAGGCTTTGTCCAAATGAAATCTAGCATGCAGTGGGTCACAGTTAGAATACCACTGGTATGTTTAAGTTTCAAATGCTTTTGATAGGTCTGTGTTTCACAGATGCACTGTATTTTTAATGGGATACATCAACTGATAATTGGATTGATGCCATATTAAAAACAAGGAAAACATTTTAAAACTCTTAGATATTCTATTTGCTTTATGATTTTTTTTAAAAAAAAAGGGTTAGTGGAAAATGTAGGAGAAAATCTATACAATTTTATCTAGGAAAATAAAACTATTTGATATTCTAGTTTATTTACTATCTCAGCTTTGGAAAAAAAAAAAAACCCTAAATATCTAATGGGAAATTCTCCTATTTCATTTTTTATTTAAGAACTCAAAAAAAAAAAAGATAAAATGTCTATTGACTTCAAGGGAATATCAAAAAGATACACAAAAGGAAATAGCAAGTGTCTTTTTAATTTGAAGAAAAAAAAGTCTTAAGAATGGAAAAATTTTAGTGTAAAATTTGTCAAGATATAAATGTTGCAAATTAGAATATTTTTCATACTCAAATTAGTTGTGTGACTATTTGTTCCATATTCAAAAGAACTAATTCAAATGAATAAATTCTATTGCTGAAAGAACATTTTTAAATTGACATATTTTTAATTAGATGGAAAATGTAATAGCTAAACCAACCTTTCAGACTTTTATTCCAAATTACTTACTTTAAAGACATAAACACGTTAAAAAGCAATTTGGGAAATATATTTGTAATCTGGGCTGATTTTAGTATTTTGGAATTCTTTTCATCATAAAATAGTATTTTAGTTTTCTTGCAACATTAAGGGGTGCATTTTAAAAAGAGTGTCTTAAAGATTTTCAAATTCCAAAAATGTATTCCTCTATATCATACAGCCTTCTCCATATCTGTCTAGTAATTTTCACATGAAATTTATATTAATCCTAAATTAACTCATATATTTCTAAGCTATGTTCTGAAAGTCAGCTTGTCCAACATTAGTAGTCCCTAACATATATCCTGAGCCCCTATGCATGGGGAAGTGCATTGCCAAAAGTCTTTGAATTTATTTGACCATCAAGCATCATAGCCTGTAAATTGAATCAATAAAGTGGCCTTGCATGTATATGGGCAATTATACTTTCAAATTGAGGAGATTATTTTGTGTGTTTGATAAAATATAAATTTATTTGTAAGTTTTACCAAATTTATTTTATCTTTCAATAGTTTTATATTTTTCTCTATCAGCAAATACAACTAAAACAACTAAAAAACCTATAATGTGGGAGTCCATAGGAAAAAGTATTTATGTTAGAAAAGGCTCTTCCTATTCAAAAAAAGTAGGGACCTCTGTCCTAACATATTTATGTCTATATGCATGTTTGGCAACTAATTATCAGTTCAGTCACTTTCTGGCTTTTTCCATGACTAGGTAAGCAAAGATACAAGAGTGAAGAAAATGGTGAATAACATAAAGATTTGATTATTGGCTCATAAAATATACCATGTAAAATTACTCTATCTCAGAAGATTATTACAATACTGTTCATGGAGCCATTTTAAACTAAATAGTTGAGAAGGAATTTAGAAAACTACTGGTTTTCCTGTTCTGTCTACTTTTATCAAATCTACTCCTGAGAACGAAACATTTACTTTGGGCTCTAACCTGATTTCCTAGTGAAGACGAATGCGGAAAGCACTTGTTGACATGTCATATTGCCGTATTTAATTCTGCTTGCAGAGGAAACCCCTGAAACCCACAGCTGTAAAAAGATCAGGTGATATTGGTCAATAAACTTAAAACTGAAATTTATGGTGATAGAGTTATTACAGAAGTGACTCAATACTGATCTCGATCCTTGAGGAAAATTACCACATTTTACTAAATAAGTAGTAAAATTTCTAAATAAAATAGTACCATTTACTAAATGAAAAGTACCATTTCTTCTTTTGAAGATTCTTCATTTTTCACAGGTGAGTGTGGAAATATTACAGAATTTACAGTCAGAAAGTCTGACTTCAGATTCTTTCTACCATAAAACGTTGTGGTCTTAGGTGAGATTAACTTTCTCCAAGACTTGATTCCGCCACATGTATACTAATGTGAGGTTCTCATGAGTGTAAAATGGACTAATACATAGACAGTGTCTCTGTGCTAGTGTGTAAATGGAAGTTGTTTTGCCACAGCACTTGTGGGACTTTTTTTTTCGAAAAAAAGGGACTTTTTAAAAAAATAACATTATGTGCAAAGCAGAGTGTTTAAGTTTCAGTTCATGATTCCTGTCCATTTAAAACATTTATTAATTTTAAATGGAATGTCTTCACCTATCTTACAGAGGTGTAGCTGAATTTTCAACTTAAAATAGGAGTCACGTACTGATTTGCTAGGGAGACAGGCTCTTGCGGTCTTCCATGTCATAGTGTTGGAGGAAGAAAGGTAAGGACCTAAGACATGAAGTAGGACGGATTTTAGGAAATTTCTATACAATTGTCACCATGATGATTAGTCATTAATGTTTGTACATAAAAGGGGGAATATAACCTCAGGCCTTCGTAGCAGCACCTTATTAATAGGCTCAGTGGTCTTCAGTTTGGGGGGATAGGGCTCAGCAGAGAAGTAGAATAACTATTCTGCTGAAATCATTTTTTTGCTACTCATGTGCATAAAATGTTTCAGGTTTTATTTCAGGTAATACGTGCAGGGACAAAGGTGTATTATGCCCCATTTTTGCTCAGAATAAAGAGCTACTGCATGTAAAAATTAGCTCATTGTCTCAAAGGAAAGGCCTAGTTTGATTAATCACACTAGTAGTTTACCCATGTCTGTTCTCTAACTCAGTAACTCTAAACTTAAGTGCTGTGGCTAGAGCAAACTTTCCATTCTGTACTCCAAAGCTGAATCTTCTACTAGGCTAACCATTTAAGAACATTCTCTTTTAAGATTTGACTTTTTTCAGGAACATGCTTAGAAATATTTTGTCATGTGTGATATGTAACTTCTTATCCCTTTTATTTAAAATCCTTTTGTGACCCTTGTACTCTCTAATAGAGTACATTTTTTAAAAACAGTAGTTGTGTCATGTAATGATTTTAAGTAGGGAGCGTCTATTATTCAACCCATAACTGATAAAGTAAAATATGTTACTTTTCTTAATTTTTTTTTATTTGTTTGTTTGTTTTGGTTTCAGGATTTCAAGAAGGTTCTGCAGAGAAATGTTGTGGCTTACGTTAGTCTCCATAGTCCCATAAGGGGTAACTCAAGTCTACATTCCATAGCTTCACCATCTCTTCGGCAACTGGTAATGGAGGTAAGATGAACTACTTCTTAATAAAATGATTAGACAAAACTGCCTATTTCTGTATAATTTGACATGTCTTGATGTTTTCATTTATTTTTAATATGCACAAAACCATCTATGTTTTAAGAAATAATCTATTGCTTATTCTTTTATCAATATTCCTTTAACCAGTTTCTTATGTTCTGCAATTCTGCTCTTGCCATGGTGGTACTTGTAGATAGAATTTTATAGTTACAGAGAACATATGTAAAAATGTAAATTTATTTCTTAAAAATTGAATTTAACTCTCAAGTTCCTAATTCTGTGAATCTTGACATTTTTTGGTAAACTTGTTTACTTTTAGACTTCTTCCGCCTCACTCATGTTTTGAGCAAATATAAGACCTGCCTTATCTTTTTGACAACATTGTAAGTCCCGTAAAAGCAGGATTTGTGTCTAGTTTCTAGAATATAGTGGTAACTAATTCCAAGATATTTAGAAAATATTATTTGAAAAATACTTAGGGGAAAGGGTAGCGTGCATTTTCCTATAGAGTAACTTGAAAAAAAAAACATGTAGTTTGTGATAATGTCTCACTAAAGTTATTTATTAAAAAAAAAAAATTAGTCACTCTGGGGGCTCCTGGATGGCTGGCTCAGTCGGTTAAGCATCTGACTCTTGATTTTTGCTCAGATCATGTTCTCAGGGTCCTGAGGTTAATCCCAAAGTCAGGTTCTCCCCTCAGCACAGAGTCTGCTGGAGATTCTCTCCCTCTGCCCCTCCCCCTGCTCGAGCTCACTTGCTCTCTCTCTCAAATGAATAAATAAACAAACAAATAAATAAAATTAAAAAAAAATTTTGTCATTTCTGGCCTGTTTCAAAAAGTTTTTCAGAACATCTTTCCTGTTTATTAGTTGAGTTCATTTTTATTTTTGCATTCTTTTTATGACTTATACTACAGATAAAATGATATGTGTTATTTCTCAGAATGAAAGTAATAATGTCACCACTGGGGGTGGTTTTCTCTCAACCTGAAGGGTTATCGGTGTATATTAAAAATGACCTTTTAGATACCCACAGAGTTTCCAGTGAGCATCATAGAAACTGAACTAGATAATGAACGGTGCTTTACTTTAGCCATGATGCCTGATTGAAATGTAATGCAAACTAACATTTTATGACTTTCATAAAGTATTTTCTAGTTTAATAGTTTTCATTGACATTTCCATATGTAGTATAATAAAGAAGACATTATGAAAAATGAAATAGATAAATCTGTACATTTGAGATCAGCCAAACCCCAGTATGCATGCCCTAAATTATATCCAGGTCTGTAAGTGAATTCCTCATGTGCTTTGTACTGCTTTGCATTCTGACTCTCTTACCTGCCTGGAAAAAAACTCAAAAGAGGAAAATCAGCTGCAGATATCTCTCTTAGAAAGTTAAGATATTTCTGTCCAAATGAGTGATCAGGAAAAAAGTATGAGCTCATGTATCCGGCAACTGGGGAGGGTTATTTTAAAATTTGTCTTCTCCTTCTCGCATGTTACAATATTTGTATTTTGAGAACTTTGGAAGATAAGTAATCATTGAAATTCATAAGCAAATAGAAATAACAAACAATTATTAAGGACTATCAAATCTAGGGAAATATCTATCTGTAGAAGTGTCCGAGAATATACTGCTTTTTAAAATATCTTTGTACATCTTGTAATAGAGAATTGTAAAATATTAGCATTTAAACCTAATTATCTAAAAGGACAGCATGGTTTATCAATAATGAATAGTGACATGGAAGATGTACCTTCTTATCTGCTTGGGGGAGGAATCTTTTTGTTCCGTAGTTGAAAATGTTTCTATATTAATCTAAGAATTAGTATATAAATTCTAATTTACTCAAAGAAAATTTCCTTTCACTTGAGAGAGAGCATATATGTGCTCTATAGGACAAATTAGAAAGGTAGGATTATCACAAATTCAAACAAAAGCATATGCAATTTAAAAAAATGGGAATTACTTAACTATATTGAATTTTATCAACACAAAACAAATACATATATAGTAATTTAAGATACATTTGCATACAATTATTTAATGCCAGATATTTTTCTTTAAAATACATAAATACACTTAAAAATATAAAGGTGAAGAGAACTGAAAGAAATAAAACCTCACAGTAATTTATATAATTTAAAATAATTTAACACTAGTGGCCTTTTATAAAAGAAAGATTTAAAGTGTTTCCTTGAAAAAATAAAAGGAACTGGGGTGCCTGGGTGGCTCAGTTGGTTCAGCGTCTGACCCTTGATTTCGGCTCAGGTCATGATCTCAGGGTCCTAGGGTCAAGCCCCACTTTGGCCTCCATGCTCAGCTGTGCACTGGAGATTCTCTCCCTCGTCCTCTGCCCCTCCCTCATCAAATAAATCAATCAATCTTTTTTTTTTTAAAAGGAACTGATTATAACAGAACATAAGTAACGTTACTTGAGAAAACATTTTATCAGGCTTCAGGACCCTTATATTTCATCAGTTTACTTAGATTCTGTTACCATATACAAATACATGTTTCATATAATCTAGTGTAAACCAAACAAAAACAAATTAAAAATTATTTTTCTACAAAGAACAATATTTTTTTACAAAGCATGCTGACTAAATTGTGGATGACTTAAGATTATACAGAGTATATTCTTGTATAGCAATGTACAGAATAAAAAAGATCTAGATTCATGTGGTAGAAATAAATATATCAGATAGAATCTTTAAAAAGATTAAGCTACAGTACTGCATTGATTGATTGATTGATTGATTTTTGTTTAAATTCAATTAGCCAGCATATAGTACCTCATTAGTTTATGATGTAGTATTCAGTATACTGACTTTTTTTTTTTAAAACTAGACACATACAGGATATTTTAATGGATTCTAAGCTTGATAAAAAACAAAACTGTGAAATGGTTACCCTAAATCAAATACCAGTTCAAGTTTCATTTTTAATGTATTATCCCAATTAAGGAAGATGATCATTTCGTCCTTGGTCCATTAGACCTTGGTATGCTATTTTTTTTTTTTTTTGTTTAAGTTAGACTTCATAGGTGATGGACATTGGGGAGGGTAAGTGGAGTGCTGTGAATCGTGTAAGACTGATGAATCACAGACCTGTACCCCTGAAACAAATACTATATTATATGTTAATAAAATATAGATGAACTGAAATCATGGTTTACATACAGTAAAATTCTCCCTTCTTTTTTTTTTAAATTTATTTATTTATTTGAGAGAGAGAAGGTACATGCAAGCAAAGGGAGGAGCAGAGGGAGAAGGGGAGAGAGAATCCCAGGCAGGCTCCCTCCTGAGCACAGAGCCCCACGTGGAGCTCGATCCTACAACCCTGAGATCATGACCTGAGCTGAAACCAAGAGTTGGATGCTTAACCAACTGAGCCATCCAGACACCCTTAAAATTCTCCCTTCTTAAGTATACAGGTCGATGAATTTTGACAAATGTGTACAAGCATATAAACACCATTATAATCAAGATATACAGTATTTCTATCCCAAAAATGTCCCATCATAGCCCTTTGCATTCAGTGTCCTCTCTTTATTCCTAGTTCCTGGCAAAGACTCATCCGATTTTTGCCAAAATGGTTTTGTCTTTCAGAATAGCATAAACAATGGAATCCTTCAGTATGTAGTCCTTTCTGTGTGGCTTCTTTTCCTTAGCGTGATTTTTAAAATATGTCCATGTTGAAACGGGAACCCTCTTACACTGTCAGTGGGAATGCAGACTGGTGCAGCCACTCTGGAAAACAGTGTGGAGGTTCCTCAAAAAGTTAAAAATAGAGCTACCCTATGACCCAGCACTTGCACTACCAGGTATTTATCCAAAGGCTGCAAAAATAGTGATTTGAAGGGGCACATGCACCCCAGTGTTTATAGCAGCAATGTCCACAATAGCTAAAATATGGAAAGAGCCCAGATTTCCATCTACAGCTGAATATACATATATATATTTATTTTATTTATAAATATTTATTTTTCGATGGAATATTATTCAGCCATCAAAAAGAATGGAATTTTGCAATGATGTGGATAGAACAAGAGGATATATTTTTTAAAGATTTTATTTATTTATTTGTCAGAGAGAGAGAGCACAAGCAGGGGTAGCGGCAGGCAGAGGGAGAAGCAGGCTCCCCGCTGAGCAAGGAGCCTGATGCAAGACTTGATCCCAGGATCCTGGGATCATGACCTGAGCCAAAAGCAGATGCTTAACCAACTGAGCCACCCAGGTGTCCCTAGAGGATATTATGTTAAGCAAAATAAGTCAGTCAGAGAAAGAAATACCATATGATTTCACTCATATGTGGAATTTAAGACACATAACAGATGAACATAGGGGAGTGGAAGGAAAAATAAAATAAGATAAAAACAGAGAGGGAGACAAACCGTAAGAGACTCTTAACTATAGGAAACAAACAGGGTTGCTGGAAGGGAGGTGGGTGGGGGGATGGGCATTAAGGAGGGCACTTGATGGAATGCGCCCTGGGTGTTATATGCAGCTGATGAATCACTAAATTCTACCCCTGAAGCTAATAATACAATATATGTTAACTAAATTGAACTTAAGTAAAAAAAATTAAAAAAAATATATGTCCATGTCATTACATGTGTCAGCAGTTTTACAACACGTAAATGACATGGATCTGGCATGGGATGACAAGGATAACAATCAGTCATGTCTGGGACGAATGCAGTACCTCTGGAGCTCTCCCTTCAGCTTGGTACTCTAACTTTGATTTTGAAACGAAGAGGAATTAAACCATTGAATTAAGAAAAGAAGCCATTTCTCTGAAATTAGTCTACTAAATTTGGATTAAATCATTGGTGGAGGGGTGCATTTGCTTAGTGCAGAAATGCTTAGTGACTATAGGTTTTTCTTAAAATTCATGAAAGACTGACTTTAAAAAAAATTCCCTAAAGAATAATGAAAAACTGATGGTTACCAAAGCTAGGTAATAGGAACATGAGAATGAATTCTACTGCTTTCCTTTCTTTGATATTTATTTGGAAACTTTCAGTGTAACTTGAAGAAAAACCTCAAAAAATGCTTAATTTTTCTAAATTATAACACTGATAACTAATAAATTCATTTGTCTTCTGAAAGGAAGTGAGGTACCCCTTGAATGGTAAATAAAAGTCAAAAACTAAGGTTTTATGTGGTTGATTTTTTTCCGTTAGTTTTGTTAATATTTTGAATCTACATTTCTGCTTCCTTTGTGCTACCAATATTTTTACCCCCCAAAAAATTAGTTCACTCAAATTAGCTTGTAAATTTTAGAATTAAAAATCTCAATTCAAAAAACTAAAAATTAAGTATTAGTATTTCTCTTAAAATCCATGTTTCAGAAACAGATATATTTTCAAGCTATCAATTACCTAATTACCTATTTCGTTTACAAAAATGTTAACTTCATATTAATATTTCCTTCTTGTTTACATTTTACTAGGCAAAAATACAGTGAAATAACTTTTTTAACTTACAATGGTAATGTTAATATGTGCATTATAGACATCAAAAAGTATGTCCATGACATAAAACTAGGAATTTTTTTATAAGATCCAGTAAACTATTATAAATGGACTTTTTAGTTAAATTTTAAAATCTCATCTACATAGTACTATCAGAGATTCTGGTGTGAATTTCCTAATTTTTACTCTATGGTTGGTGGTCATTTGGATTTGTATGATTATTTCTAGTTTTTAGCTATAATGAATATAGTTCCTATGATTATTCTTTTTTTTTTTAAGTTTTATTTATTTATTTATTTGAGAGAGAGAGAGCACATGAGAGGGGGAAGGGTCAGAGGGAGAAGCAAACTCCTTGCTGAGCAGGGAGCCTGATGCGGGACTCCATCCTGAGACTCCAGGATCATGACCTGAGCCGAAAGCAGTCGCTTAACCAACAGAGCCACCCAGGCACCCATTCCTATGATTATTCTTATGTGTTGGTAGAATGGGTGCACTCATTTTTCGTGGGTATTTATCTAGAAATGAAATCAGTAGGTCACTGGATAGGCATGTGATTAATTTTAGTAGGCTGCCAAAGAATTGACCAAAGTATTAATTGCACTACCTTTGTAGTGTAATTGTATGAATGTATGAATGTCCTAGTTGCCCTATATCAACACATCAGTGTATGTAAGTGTATCTTTTTGGGTTTTAATTTTAATTTCCCTGATGATTAATAATGATGAATAATGTGGATATCTTTCTCTGTAAAGGATACTTTTACCTATTTAAAAAAAAAGAATTGTTCATCTTTGTCTTATCAATATGTAAGAATTCTTTATATATTCTCGATTTAAGTTTTTTGTTGGTTATGTATTTTGAAATCTTCTAGTCCGTGGCTTGACATTTCACTCTCTTCCTGGTAGCAAAACACCTTAATTATTAATCTTATGTAAATCTTCTAAACAGTATTTATTGTTCCATATCTTTTACAAAACACAGTGAACTTAATTTAGTAGCTATGTTTAAGGAGCATTATAAACCTTTATTATCCTCTCATTCACAAACATTTTGAGTCCTTATTCTCCCTCTCTCAATTCACTCATGTACAAGTAGGTACCCATTTAGGCCTCCTAAATGAGTAAGGAATAAAAGATCTTCATAAGATCCACTTTTTTAGAAGAAAACTCTTTCTTAAAAACCATTTCCATTGATCCTTAAGTGTACAATAAAGGATATACGGATCAATGTCCTCTTAGTTAGTGAAACACAACTGTCTTCATGCAAAGTCAGTTATGGAATTCAAGGTAAAATAAGATTTCTCCCCAAATAATAATTTTAAATATTAGGATGCAGTACAAACACACACATCCCTCTCTCTATATACTGCTGTTTCACATTTATTTTTTGAAATCATCTTTCATAGTTCACAGAAGGTATTGATTTTGCCTTTAGAAAAACAGAATTTGATCATCCATATATTAGTCAGTGCTCTATGTCTCAAGTAAATAGTGAGGAAATTTCTAAGAGGTTATTTTGGTCAAGCCTAAAGCATTCGTACATATGAAAGTAGTCAGTCTAGCTATATTCTTCTTAAATGTCATTTTTGAAACACCTGCCACACACTGGCAAACCTGATCAAACCTGATCAAAACCAAACAATTACATCAATATTATAAAACAAGCCACAGGACAGACAGTGTTGTTATTTTTTTTTTTAGATTTTATTTATTTATTTGAGACAGAAAGAATGAGACAGAGAGAGCATGAGAAGGGGAGGGTCAGAGGGAGAAGCAGACTCCCTGCTGAGCAGGGAGCCTGATGTGGGACTTGATCCCAGGACTCCAGGATCATGACCTGAGCTGAAGGCAGTCGCTTAACCAACTGAGCCACCCAGTTACCTGACAGTGTTATTTTTTTAAGTCCCTGCAAAAAAGTAGCAAAGATTTTCTTAGTTTTATAGTGTTTTTAAAAATTTTTTTTTCATGTTTTATTTTTTAATACCAAGAACTACCCACCAGGAAATAAGAGTACATATATCTTAATTCAGTTGCATTCATTAGAGCATTGAGGCCAGAACCAGACTACGGTATTACATCATTATGAATACCCCCAGCCTGTTGCAGGGCTCTATAATAAGGTAAATATTTATAAAGAACCCAACTGTGTATGACATTCCTGTAGGTGTTGTAGGGAACACAATTAATAGATGAAATGCCCCTGTTGCCCGGGAGCTTATGACTTTACCATGAACCTCAGATATGCATAAATAGCTAAAACATAGGGGTGAGTGTGATGTGTGCTATGCTGGAGTTCACAGGAAAGAGGCAATGAAATCGGTTTAATTAAGAATCATGCATTATGTAACAGTGGCAAAAACATTGAATATACTCAGAATCTTGAAGACATTTAACCATCTGTCTTGTCAAAGCTCAATACTTTGATCATGTAAACCAACTGCTCTTTTCCAGATCTACCAATGCTTCTTTTCAAACTACACAACTGATGTCCATTTCCTTTTCCTTGCTCAAGTCAAGTGCAACTGCGTTATGCTTCTGATCTTTTTCTCTTGTGTTGAGGGGTACTGAACTGCCATGGCCATGTCTGCTGTGGTACTTGTACAGTTGCTACCTAATGCCACAGTGCTGGTTCCCACTCAGCCTGACCATGCCACTATTCCCTATGGGATAGAAATAACACAGAGGAGACATGTTAGTCCCAGATTGGTTCTGGGACTAACTAATTGGTTCAAATGGGTGAGTTTCTAGAAGCCTGACTTCCAAATAACAGAGTTGTTAGTTAAATTTTTTCTCTTGATTTCATTTTTATGCACTGTGGAATTAAAATGACTAGCTCTAGTCTGCGAGCGCTGCCATAACAGAATACCACACTGGGGGGTTTAAAGAACAGAAATTTATTTTCTTACATTTCTGGAAGCTGGAAGTCCAAGATAAGATTCAGGTAGGAGAAACTGTTCCTAAGCCCTCTCTTCTTGGCTTGCAGAGAGCCACCTTCTCACTGTGTCTTCACATGGTCTTTTCCCTGTGCATGCTCATTTCTTGAGTCTCCTCTACTTCTTAAAAGGATGCCAATGCTATGGGATTAGGGCTCCATCCTTATGTTCTCATTTAACCTTAATGACCTTGTTGAAGGTTTTACCTCCATAAATATGGTCACTTTGGTGGCTAGATTTCAACCTATAAATTTTGGGAAGACATAATTTAGTCCATAATATTGACCAAAATGCAGAGTGGTAGAGTACAAAAGGTATAATGGTAGAATTTAAAAAGCTGGCTTTTCTTTTTTTCTCTCTTTTGTTGATAATTTTAATAGAGAGTACTGGAGCAAAGCTTAATTTCTCTTCTACTTGCTATAAAATATAAAAGTATAATTGGCTTTGAAACATTCTCTACTGACTTGTCTTTCGTGATACATGACATAGTTTTTGTGTATTTGGTTTTATCCTTGTTAGTTTTTATCTTTTGTTTATTTTTTTAAGGAGAGAAATTCTCTGTGCTTTCTTGCTTCCTATACATTACAACTCTCTTCAGTGGATTCTGCTTAATTCTACTTAATTTATCTTCCTTTTTGCTGCTTCTACTACCAGTAGCCAACTGAGGTGACCATAAATAGTAATAAACTGTTTTAAAATCCTATCTTACACTAATTTACAACTTCAGTAAAGTCTCACATTTAAAATTGTGATTCTATTGGCAGGTGAATCTGTCTCCTAGGTTTACAATACTTTTCTTTGTGTTAAAACCAAGCAACCCCTCCAGTTTATTACCATTTTACAAGGTTTTCTGTTCGTGTATGCTGACAATTTGTAAATCCCCTTTTATTTAAATCTAGATATCAAGGGAAGTCTTCATCAGATTCTGGCTAAAACCCTGAATCAGAAGGCAGCTGTTTAAATATTTGTATGACATAGCCAAAGAATAGTGCAAACAATTAGAGATATTAAAAAATTAACAAATTTACTGTGAATGCATTCATGCAATCAAAATGAATATCATGTTCCTAGATGGCTTTAGCTGAGTTAGTTTTAGTCTATGAGTTTTTGATTGGTGTATAAGACACTAGATCCCTACAGGACTCAATAGAATGGCCATTTACTCAAGGGAACTATTAGTGAATCACCATTGTTGGCAGGTTAGATAAAACTGTTTCACCTATACAATGCACTTTACCATGTAAAAAAATGAAACTTATTCTGATGAACTAATTGTCCTTTTCCCCCACTTGATCTTTAATATATTTTAGTTAAAAACTTACCACTGATGTCAGCAGTGAATTATCTATATAGCAATTACAATAGTAATGCTTTGTCCTTATGATGTATGACATTTTATCTAAAATTTCTATGAGTAATGAAATTAATTTCAACAGATATGGCTTCATGCTTTAAACAAACCATCATTTCAGGGATGCCTGGGTGGTTCAGTCAGTTAAGCATCTGACTCGTAATCTCAGCTCAGGTCTTCATTTCAGGGTGATGAGCTTGGACCCTGCATTAGGCTCCATACTGGGCATGGAGCTTACTTAAAAACAAACAAACAAACAAACAAATAAAAACACCTTTTCAAATATAACTACGGGAATAATTTTAGTTTCTATTGGCATGTGCTTACCCCAAATAAGTTGTATAAATTATGACTTCTTTCCTTTTGTTTGTTTGTTAGTTATATTTTTAAGTAGCATCTTAACCAAACAATTTTGTATTTGTGTTGATTTTGTATTTGAATGGCTCCCTTTGTTCTTTAACAAAATAATTTGTTTCTATATACTAACAATGAATTATCTGAAAGAGAAATTTAAAAGCAATGCCACTGGGGCACTGGGCGGCTCAGTGGGTTAAGCATCTGCCTTTGGCTCAGACCATGATCCTGGGGTCCCAGATTAAGCCCAGCTCCTTGCGGCAGGCTCCCTGCTCAGCAGGGAGTCTGCTTCTCCCTCTGCCCCTCCTCCTGCTCATGCTCGCACGCAGGCTCTCTATCACTCTCTCTCTCTTATTTTCTCTCTCTCTCAAATAAATAAATAAAATCTTTAAAAAAATAAATAAAAACAATTCCATTTACAATAGCACTGAAAACAATCAAATACTTAAGAATGAATTTAATCAAAGAGGTGAAAGGCCTGTACACCGAACATTTTAAGACCTTAATGAAAAGAATGGAAGACGACACAAATAAATGGAAAGATAATTCATGTTCTTAGATGAGAAGAATTACTATTATAAAAAATGTCCATGCTTTGCAAAGTGGTCTACAGATTCAATGCGATCTCTGTCAAAATTCCAATAGCATTTTTCACAGTAATAGAAAAAAACTATTCTAAAATTTATATGGAGCCACAACAGACCTCAAAGAGCCAAAGTGATCCCAACAAAGAAGAACAAGTCTGGGAGTATCACATTCCCTGATTTCAAGCTATATTACAAAGCTATATTAATCAAAAACAGTTGGGGCTCCTGGGTGGCTCAGTCTGTTAAGCGTTGCCTTTGGTCATGATCCTGGGGTCCTGGAATCAAGCCCCGCATCGAGCTCCCTGCTCAGCGGGAAGCCTGCTTCTCCTTCTTCTGCTGCTCCCCCTGCTTGTGCTCTCTCACTCTCTTTCTGTTAAATAAATACATAAAATCTTTAAAAAAAATCAAAACAGCATGGTACTGGCATAAAAACAGGCACAGAGGCCAGTGGAACAGAACAAGGAGTACAGAGATAAACCATGCATATATGGTCAACTAATTATTGACAGGATATCAGGAACATACTCTTAAATAAATGGTGCTGGGAAAATTGGATATCCAAATGCAAAAGAATGACACTGGACGAATGTACAGCATGGTGACTAGAGCTGATAATACAGTACTGTATACTCAAAGTTTTTTAGAGTAGATCTGAAGCATTACACACACATACACATACACACAGTTACCTATGTTCACTATGTGAGCTGATGGATATGTTAATTATCTTGATCTGGATAATCATTTTACAACATATATGTATATGAAATCATCATTTTGTACATTTTAAATATATATAATTTAAATGATTAAAAACTCTAAAATGAAAAATCTAAATAGGCTCTTGGTCAAAAAAACAAATGAAATAAATGCTTTGCTAAAAAAAGTGAATTCTGAAGCAAATGGAAATTGATGAAATAATATTAAATGAATGGTTGAACAAATAAACATGATAATGAATCTTGCTTTAAACTCATATTTCCCAGTGTGTGTTGTGAAAGATATACTAAATAGAACCTTCAGTATGTATCTGATGCATAGCAAAGATCCAGAGGTAAATAGGACATGCAGTCTTTCCCAAACTTGTTTTGTTCTAGAACCATTCTACTACAGGCAATTTGTGAAAATGGTCGGGGAGATGCTGCTTTAAACACACCCTATATGCACCTAAAAGTTGGTATTTTTACAGAAGCTTAAATAAATATTCAATCCCTTCACTTTGAAAATGGATTTCTTCAAACGGCAAGATCTACAATTCACATACACTTTTTCAGAAACACACCTTAATATACAGTGCTGATAAGACTTGAAGGCACTCGGATTATTCCTTCCCTTTGATCTGGAATTTCACCTGCAAATTTATAGCCTTAAGCTTCCTATAATTTAACACTAATCTCTCCACAGTAACTGCTGTTAACTATATTTTAGTAGGAAAATTATAATTTTAAGACCAGAGTGATAAAGTAAATTGAACAGCAGAAGAAATTAAGCTCGTTTAACCCTGAAACAGCAATACTCCTGAGGGCCACGATAACAATTTTCTGTATGTCTCCAAGGAGTAGACAAATCATTTCAATTCAGCCCATGGAAGAATGCTCAAATAGGATGAATTATCTTAAGGTGCTCAAATATTGTGTAGGTTTTGTGAAGAGGGATTGAACATTTTTATGGGTGGTTACTTCAGCCAGTCTTTATAGAGTAATTCACTTGTGAATTCATCCTCTGTTTGTGTTTGTTTGTTTAGTTGCATAACGCACATGACAGCCTGCAATTAGTTTCTGGGTTGTTAACTTTCATGTCGATCATTTATTTTTTTTAAATTTTTTTATTATGTTATGTTAATCACCATACCGATCATTTATTTATCTATATTGAACCTTTACAAATTCTGGCTCTAAGTGTATAAGCTATATTTAATATGTTATATATTAACATATATTAACATATATTTAATATATTATATATTAACATCTCACCCTGAAGTACTTCCAACTCATTTATCTGGGAGAGTCAATGGTAACCACAGAAAGAGTGAAAGAAGGCAGTAGCCCAGATGTAAAAACTAAAATAGACATGAATTTAGAGAGGATTATAAAGAAAAGATAGTTTAAAATCACAGCATCAGAACTGCTACCCTGGGTGCCTGAGTGGCTCAGTTGGTTAAGCAACTGCCTTCGGCTCAGGTCATGATCCTGGAGTCCCGGGATCCAGTCCCACATCGGGCTCCCTGCTCGGCAGGGAGTCTGCTTCTCCCTCTGACCCTCTTCCCTCTTGTGCTCTCTATCTCTCATTCTCTCTCTCTCAAATAAATAAATAAAATCTTAAAGAAAAAGAACTGCTACCCTTTTCCTCAGTATACCTTTTTGAAAGTAAAGTAATCCAAAATTATTTAGTTTGAAAATTTCAGAAATTGAATGAAGGATATTAATTTATAAATTATGTTTTACATGAAACTCAGTTATCTTTGAAATAAAATGACATATCTTCTAGTTGTATATGGCATATCATCCAAAATGTTAAGCAAGTTTCAATAATATTCATAGGTTAAGATAATAATAGATTAAGAAAATAATAAGATATTGCATGATCCCAAAATGAGGTGACAGGCTCTATCTTGGTGAAAATCCACAAAGGTGATTGGCATTTTTACTTTATCCTAGAAACAGGAATTTGATAAAGAGCTATATACATTACAAAGAATCCCCTGACAATCTAGCTCCTTTCATTAATTTATTTTGCTCTTCATAGAAAAATTATAAATATTACATGGGCAAAAGTAAAATCAATCATCTATAATTTTGCTCAGAGGAAACCACTGAGAATATTTTCCTCTGTGTAATGTGTGTAGATATATTGTTACCAAAAGGAAACTGTATCTGCAGTTTTTTTCCTCTCAAAACATTATAGTTTACATTAAAAAATATATATATATTATAATATCTTTGGTACATGAGTGAGTCAAATGAAAGTAAGTATAGGAGAATTTATTGTAATATACTTATAACTTTTTGGGGCACCTGGGTGGCTCAGTCGGTTAAGCGTCAGCCTTCAGCTTGGGTCATGATCCCACAGTCCTGGGATTGAGGCCAGCATTGGGCTCCCTGCTCTGCAGGAAGCCTGCTTCTCCCTCTCCCGCTCCCCCTGCTTGTGTTCCCACTCCTGCTGTGTCTATCTCTGTCAGATAAATAAATAAAATATTTAAATATATATATATATATATATATATATATATATATATATATATATACTTATAACTTCTCTGTAGGGTTGGAATTTTTTTCAAAATAATATATTCAGTTAATTAATGTGTGTTATTTTATTTCATAGCTATATAAACATTTGTTAACCAGTTCCTTTTTTAAGAACATTTATATACTGTGCAAAGGTTTTTTTTTTTTTTAATTAACATTGCTACTATATATTAGGTTGTACATACTTCTGGCCTCTTTCCAATTAGTTCCTTTATCAGTCACTAGTCAGTTGCTTGTAACAAAAGGCATTTCTTTAAGCAGAAATAGGTTTTTAATGTGGAATTATTTGTTACAAAGTTTTCAGAAGGGCCGCAGGAGACCCCTCTAGGTCTTTCAGGCATGACTTATAGAACAGGATGATAATAGAGACCTTCCAAGGGCATTTCTATCTGCATGGTAAGAAAGCTTAGGATTCAAGAAGCTACTGCCCAAATTACTCATCTAGAGCCCAGTGCTTCTACTAAGGTCCAGTGAGCTCATAGTTATTGGCTTTAGGACCACATTGCCGCAGCCATAATGCAGAGAGAAATGTTGTGTCCCACAACCTGCACCTTGAAGACCGCAAGGCCAGAATCCCATCTCTTTACCATGAGTGCAGGGCCAGCAAATACCTCTGCCGCATTATGTTCATCTTACTAACCTCATACAGGTGTGTGTACTTGGTGGCAGCTCTCAGCAAGTTGTAAAGTGATCACTAGCTTTCCAGGCTTCAGTCACGGAGTAGCCATCTGCAGTGTTTTACACTTTCTTAGAATAAACTCCAAAATATCAAATTTCTGGATCCAAAATATTAGTTTATAAATATCACAGCAATATATTGGAGTGCCTCTTCTTATATGCACTCTTTCGCAGAACTGTGTTTTAACATTCTTTCTCTTATTATTTGTAAATATTCAAGCATGATAGTATCTATGTTGCTATTTAATTTATATCTGTATATGCTTGATTGCCTGGGGAGATGTTTGTGTTGTTGGAAGTTCGGAGGAACAACAGTGCACATCCTAGAGCAGTTCCTAGGATGTTGGAGATAGTGCTCTCCAACATCTAGTTTTCTGATTGAAAGGGGTCATAGGTTTGACGTATTATCCTTTCTTTATTTTTTTTTATTTTTTATTTTTTTTTTAAAGATTTTATTTATTTATTCATGAGAGACGGAGAGAGAGAGGGAGGGAGAGAGAGCGAGAGAGAGAAGCAGAGGGAGAAGCAGGCTCCCAAGGAGCAGGGAGCCCGATGCGGGACTCGATCCCAGGACCCTGGGATCATGACCTGAGCCGAAGGCAGACGCTTAACCATCTGAGCCACCCAGGCGCCCTATTTTTTTTTAAAGATTTATTTATTTATTTGAGAGAGCGAGAGAGTACATGAGAGGGGGGAGGGTCAGAGGGAGAAGCAGGCTCCTTTGCTGAGCAGGGAGCCTGACGTGGGACTCGATCCTGGGACTCCGGGATCATGACCTGAGCCGAAGGCAGTCGCCCAACCAACTGAGCCACCCAGGCGCCCCTTATCCTTTCTTTAGATCTTTACTCAGAATCACCTGAGTGAGAAATTCCTGACTCCAACATTTGAAATATGAAACACCATCTTGACATTTTACATCTCCTTTAGAGCTTTATTTTTTTTCTCTTTAGCACTTACCATTAACACTTTATATATCTTAATTTTTGTATATTATCTCTTTTCCCAGTAGACTATAAACTCCCTGAGAGGAGAGAATTTGGATGATTTTATTCATTGCTGTATTTCCAATACCTGGTACATAGAGACCACTCAATAATAGTTCATGAATGAATAAGTAAATGAATATTTGTTTTCTTACACCTTCTATTTTTATTAAATAAAGCTTACATATGGGACTTCTGTTTCCACCTGGGATGTAAAAATCTGCAGGGGACCCTGCTCCCACCCTAACACTGAGAACAAGTGAGATAGGTTACAAAATCACAGTTTTAAGGAATCTTAGATAAAAATCTTTTAGAGATCTGAGGCTGCAAATAAGCCTAAGTAAACTGAAATCCAGGAACTGGTAAATCCTTTCTAGGGGAAAAGAGCTGCTTCAATCATGGCAGAATGACAAGATGAGGAGGAATCTAGGAAAGACATGGGTGAGGAAGAAATCAGCAGAATCAATAAACTTTTAACAGACCCCTGGGGATGGCATGATGATTTAGAATTCCAATAGCCTCGACTGTTCCCCATAGATCTTCCCTGAGCACACAAGTTGGGACACCAAAAGCTGGAGGCAGGGCAGATCAGCTGTGAGAAATACCTTCCAAAACATACCAGATATTCACCACGTGCAAGACCAGTTGCTGAAACCTGAGTTAGGTTTGCTGAGAGAAATCCCTGTGAGATGCTCCAGATCCTCACTGAGCTCAAAAAGGGAGCTGCCAGTAGCTGGAGGCAAGGAAGAATATGAGAAAAAGTCCTCTGAGGCACTCAGAACTTTCCTGAGTACAAAACAGTGATTGCTAGAGGTGAGGAGGCAGGGTAGGTAAACTGAGAGAAATCCACCAAGGTGGTAGCTGTTGAAGTTTAGAGCAGGGCAGCCAAGCAGAAAGAAATCTCCTGAAGCTCGGAAAACCAGGCATAGGACTGCAAGTGAAGGTTATTCCAAGCTGCCAAAACAAAACAAAACAACAGAAAACTGGCATTTAGGCTATAAAACAGTGAGGCATCACTCATGGTTTGGACCACTGGCATCTGGACATAAAGATATCACTGGAGTCACATCAAGAATCAGACCTCAGCATGGAGTTCACAATAAATCACACTGTTAGCATAAACTACTGGATAGTTTATGACCTAGGACTTCAGGCATAGAAAAGTCTCAGGCAGAATATTCCAAGGGCTCAGAGCTCCTCTCTCAGGAGGGAAATGTGCTAGGTTTGAGCAATCCAGGCCTGCTGAGTTAACCCTTAACTCCTTCCCACACAGAAATGTTAAAATGAGTTTCCATGCTAAAAGGAAATGATCTGCAGGGAGAAATAGAGAGCACCCAAAAGGCAAATATAATGACCCCAAAGATAAATATAATCAGTATTTCATGGGCAAATGTGATAGATAATATATTTTTAAAATCTAAAATGCTAGAATGGCTACAATTAAAAAGACTCAACACCATATAGTGACAAGTTTTTTGAGTAACTGGAATTCTCATACTTTATTAGTGATGGTGTGAAATGGTACCACCACTTGAAAAAGTGATTGGCAATTTCTTATAAAGATAAACATTTATCAACCATATTACCAATAATCCCAAGACTAGGTATTTATCCAAGAGAAATAAAAATACGTCTATACAAAGATATGCACAAGCATGTTTATGAGACCTTTATTCATAATAGCCCAAACTGGAAACAATCTAAATATCTGTCAGTAGAAGAACAGGTGAGTAAATTGTAGTTTAATCATATGATGGAATGCTACCTAGAAATAAAAAGGAACAATCTATTGATACATGCAACATCAAACGTTATGATTTGCAATAGAAGCCAGACACAAGAGTACATATTGTATGATTCCATCCATACAAAGTCCTAGAACCAATCTATGGTGAAAGAGATCAGAATAGTATCTACCTTGAATATTAGAGTGTTATTGTACATAAACTTGAATACATATATATTCAGTATAAATCCTAAAAAGAAAATCCACAAAATGTTCCATCTCATGCTTAGAGATGCAAAATTTCTAATATAATATTGCTGAAGCTAAGCATAAAATACTGTTGGAAAAGAAAAAGTTACTCGCTTTTCAGTAAGAAAGAATTAAGGAAACTAAAATATACTTATGTAAGGGACATGTATTAGCCAACATCTAAAAAAATCTCAGTGTGAATGTTAAAGTAATCATTAAATTCTAAGTCTGTTAAAATTACAATAACTTTTTATTCAATGAATTCTTCAGTTCATAGAGGAGGCTCCTTAAACCTGAAGTTTTCAAGAAGTTGCTGTTCAGTATTAAATTTCTAATCATCAAATGCATCTCAGTAGATAAAATCATGAAAATTGTCAGCTTCAAATATTTATCCATAGACTGAAGACATAGAGTCTAGTTAAGCAAAAGCTTTTTAAGTAACTCGGAAAATCTGTGCAGTTGGCAAAGAAGGCCATGGCCTATGGAATGGTCTTTTAATCTGTCAGTATCTCAAGGCGCATTAAGTGTAGTAAATACAGCTCTCAGCTCCCTTTGAGATAATCTTTCAAAGTGCTGTACCAACTGTCATGTGACATGTTCAGAAATTTCTCCAAAAGATCTTTTCATCATGTTGAAAAAGATAGTTGTTCTTACAGATGCATTGCTTCCTTAAAAGTAATTTGTGTCTACATGTTCACCAACCTATTCGTTTTATTTGAAATTACTGATTTCTTTTAACCTAAAAAAAAATAAACCGTAAATTTAGGTCAGACTCATAATTTATCTGAGTGAGATGCTGATGTTGGTCTTAGGGAATTTTTTGAGGAAAACATAGGTAGAGATTTGACATAACCTTTTGAGATGGCCACTTAATGCTTTGTTATCTTCTGTAGCCATTCTAATTTCCTTAAGCATTTTACTAGATGAAGGGAATTGAATTATAGTTGTTAACTTCTTCTCTGCTCATTCCAGTAACATCTTTGAACTGGTTCTAAGTTGAAATACACTACCAATTGCCTTAATGATTCCTGGCTTTCTAACTGTTTTAGCTA